>NC_081164.1:24434602-24797102 GCF_012432095.1 Onychostoma macrolepis | reverse complement strand
TAAATATTTAATACAAATTCAAATATATTTAATGAATAATTATATTGATACAAATTATAATGAAATTGAAATTATAATTAAATTATATTGATACAAATTATAATGAAATTGACCGAAATGACCCTCCAGCTAAGAACCACTGAATCTGATATTTATATATATATATATATATATATATAAAATATCCAGAAAATCACATTGTAGGATTTTTACTTTGTTACTTTGGTCCCAGCTCTCTGCAGGTCATTCACTAGGTCCCCCGTGTGGTTCTGGGATTTTTGCTCACAGTTCTTGTGATCATTTTGACCCCACGGGGTGAGATTTTGCGTGGAGCCCCAGATCGAGGGAGATTATCAGTGGTCTTATATGTCTTCCATTTTCTAATAATTGCTCCCACAGTTGATTTCTTCACACCAAGCTGCTTACCTATTGCAGATTCAGTCTTCCCAGCCTGGTGCAGGTCTACAATTTTGTTTCTGGTGTCCTTTGACAGCTCTTTGGTCTTGGCCATGGTGGAGTTTGGAGTTGGACTGTTTGAGGTTGTGGACGGGTGTCTTTTATACTGATAACGAGTTCAAACAGATGCCATTAATACAGGTAACGAGTGGAGGACAGAGGAGCCTCTTAAAGAAGAAGTTACAGGTCTGTGAGAGCCAGAAATCTTGCTTGTTTGTAGGCGACCAAATACTTATTTTACCGAGGAATTTACCAATTAATTCTTTAAAAATCCTACAATGTGATTTTCTGGATTTTTTTTCTCATTTTGTCTCTCATAGTTGAGGTATACCTATGATGAAAATTACAGGCCTCTCTCATCTTTTTAAGTGGGAGAACTTGCACAATTGGTGGCTGACTAAATACTTTTTTGCCCCACTGTATATATATATATATATATATATATATGTATATATAAAAGTGTAAAGTATTTAACTTTTGTTGGCTTGGATTCTGATTAAATTATTATAAATTGTCTGTGATTTTCTAACATTTCACTATGCCCTGTTGCTCAACTCAATAGACGCAATCATGTTCAACATCAAGTCATTTCTCTTTTTTGTTGCCACAGTAGATGTGACTGAATGGACATGTCAAGGGTCTGTTTTGGAAAAAGGGAAACTGGTCCTTGGTAGGGGTGGAAAGTTCAACCAAATGCGTAATTTTGTGTAAATGATTAAATATTGCACAATATAACCTGCAATAATGATGATATTATTATGGTTACAAGAAGAAAAAAGTGTAATGTATAGTACCGTTCAAATGTTTGGCGCATTTGAATGATTTCTGAAGAATCATGTGACACTGAAGACTTGAGTAATGATGCTGAAAATTAAATATTGCATCACAGGAATAAGTACTATTCTAAAATATATTTAAATGGAAAACAGTTATTTGGAATTCTAATAATATTTCACAGTATTGCGGTTTTTACTGTGTTTTTGATCAAGTATAGCAGCCTTGGTGAGCAGAAGAGACTTTTTCAAAAAAACATTTAAAAGAAATCTTACAGACACCAAACTTTTGGATGGTAGTGTTTTCTGGGTTTATGTGCACTGAACTACCGCTATGACTTCTAGGCTTACAGAAAACTTTTTTTTTTTTTTGGAATCCAATTGTCCTTTTCTTGACTTTTGAGTGTGTTTATGGCTCCTGTAGCTTCCCACAGACATGATCTGAGCTCCCACGCTGTAGTTTATCCATTATTGCGCTCTTGAGTAAAGCTGTTTTAGACATTTGGTGTTTCTACACTTGCCTCCTTGGCTCCATATGCTTTAAAATTTGGACCAGCGCTCGTATGTGTTATTGTGCCGGTGCTAGGATTAAGTAAATATATGAGGTAATTAATGGACTGCTGAGACATGAGTATGCTGTTTAATATTACATAATACCTACAATGACACTTTTAAAAGTAATTAACCAAATTTTATTTTTAGTCATACTTTCTAAACCGAACAAGCCCCTAACGCTAAGTATTAAAGGAATAGTTCAACCAAAAATTTAAATTTGCTGAAAATTTACTCCAAGGGATAGGTTTGCTTCTTCATCAGAAAAGATTTGGAGAAATATAGCATTACAGCATTTGCTCAGCAAAGGATCCTCTGCAGTGAATGGGTGCCGTCAGAATGAGAGTCCAAACAGCTGATAAAAACATCACAATAATCCACAAGTAATCCACACCACTCCAGTCCATCACTTAATGTCTTGTGAAAAGCTACAGGTTTCTAAGGAAGAAACTGATCATTAAGGTGTTTTAAAATTGAAACCTTTGCTTCAAAATACAAGTCTGTGATCCATAATAATGCTTTCTCCAGTGGAAAAAGTCTGTCCCCAGTTGTCCTCTTACATTAAAATCCACCCACATATGTTACCCTGGACCACAAAACCAGTCATAAGGGTAAATTTTTTGAAATTTAGATTTATACATTATGATTAAATAAGCTTTCCATCGATGTATGGTTCGTTAGGATCGGACAATATTTGGCTGAGATACAACTATTTGAAAAACTGGAATCTGAGGGTGCAAAAAAATCTAAATATTGAGAAAATTGCCTTTAAAGTTGTCCAAATAAAGTTCTTAGCAATGCATATCACTAATCAGAAATTAAGTTTTGATATATTTACAGTAGGAAATTTACAAAATATCTTCATGGAACATGATCTTTACTTAATATCCTTATGATTTTTGGCATAAAAGAAAAATCAATCATTTTAACCCATACAATGTATTTTTGGCTATTGCTACAAATATACCCCAGCGACTTAAGACTGCTTTTGTGCTCCAGGGTCACATATTTGTTTAGAACTGTATTGGACTGTTTTTGCTTGTAAATGGTGCTCGATCTGTACATATTTCCCTTCTGATTCAGACATGATGACTTTTTCCAAAGACTGTAGAGATACAAAGACGGTTCCCTCCTATACTTATGAATGGGAGAAAGTGCAACGCGCAATATAGCGGGATAGTCCCGCCTTCTAAATGAAAGAGCCAATCGCTGATTGGTGAAGTCATTGCATCACTGCCAGCGGCCGTTAGAAGCTCTGGTCCCAGAAGTGCGTTGGCTGGTCTAGACTGAAGAATAAGCTTTTTAAATGCTATTTGAGCATAAGAAACAACATTCATAGGGCAGTTCATTTCAAATTTTGTTGCTGATTTGAAATATGTAATTTAATCGTGAGTTCAGCTAGCCATTTTTGAGGTTTCAGGATTCCCCCATTCATTTAGATAGGACTTGGTCTTGTTTGAGCTGCCTGGAGGCGTTGCAAATATAGCGGCCGAGTGAACAGACTTTCCATGAAAGGGACTTTGCTTTTTCACTGGAGAAACATTATCCATAGAGGACTCGTATTAAGTGTTGATATAATTTAAAATGCCTTGGTGATGGATTTTTGCTTCACAAGATGTTAACTGATGGACTGGAGTGGTGTGGATTACTTGTGGATTATTGTGATGTTTTTATCAGCTGTTTGGACTCTCATTCTGACGGCACCCATTCACTGCAGAGCATCCATTGCTGAGACACTGATGCAATGCTAAATTTCTCCAAATCTGTTTCAGTGAAGAAGAAACAAACTCATCTTGGATTGCCTGAGGATGAGTACATTTCAGGTGAACTATTCCTTCAAACCTCTTTTGTACTTTAGACACGATTCATTCCTTAAATTGTGCAGCTAGTTAAGGAGAGGTTTGTGATTGCGATTTCTACTTTTTAAAAGCTATAGCTCCTGAAGGGAAGTTACATTCTAAGTAATGACAGACTGTTATTTGTTTGTGGTTTTCTTCAAGCTTCCAGTGGTGCTGGTAAGACACAGCTGCTGCGTTCTTCAGTGCAACAGCTGACAGAAGACCCTTAAAGACTCATGCAAATGGTCAGGTTGAGGTTTGGGAAGGCAGGTGTTTGGCCTGCTAGGACAGCTCTGGCACAAGCGTTTGAAGACGGCACTTTCATTACAATATCCCTCTAAATACTTAGGGACACCCTGACTTCTGTTTCCTAAAGCTTGTATTACTCCTCACTCATGTTCCTTGCAGGTGGGCTGTCAATGTCAAAGTACAAACATGCATTTTCTTGAACAGCTGAAGTTGCATGTGATGACACAGTGGTATTCCTGCAGTCTCAAAAGGATATTACAAATTTCATTAGTAATTTTGGAGAAACACGATGGTAAATGTCAATACTGAGTCATTAAAAGGTCAAGTCATGAAAAGCAGGATTTCTGTTACTCCTTTTAAATAGTTCAGTATAATATATTGACTTTAACAATCATAATGTAAAGCTATGCTCAGACCATTTATTAAAAATGCAACAAAAATGGTTTGGTTTGTTGTGGTGACGATCATAAGTTCATTAACATACGGTATGACCACTCACATTTACATTATTATGAAAAAATATTAAAAATGCATAAATGTTGAGTGTATATATTATATAAATATCTCAAATTGTTTATAAAAAATTTTTTAAATTACATAAATATGACATTATTTTTATACAAAATGTATAGCTATATTATACATGTGATAAATTTTATATGTATTATATTATTAATATTATATATAATATCATTTTTAAATAATTTATATATACAATTATGCCTGTGTGTATATAATAAACTTTTATTTAAAAATATAAAATGAATACAAACTAAATAATATTAATTACTATTATGGTGATATAATTACTAATATGTAATATATTTAGCTATATATTTTTAAATAATTTATGAAACATTCTGTTTATTAGTGTTAAAGAATTGTATTACTAAACATTGCATCTTTCGATTAAATATGTATAAAAGTATACATAAATATACATATAGTTATATCATTTCTTATATGCATATAGCTATATAAATTATTTTATATATACATTGTATACATTACAGCAATATAACTAGTAGTATATAATATATTTAGGCTTTGTAATAAATACATAAATATATATATATATATATATATATATACACATGTATGTGTGTGTGAGTGTGTGTGTGTGTGTGTGTGTGTGTTTTTTTATAATTTATAAAGAATTCTGTTTATTAGTGTTGAAGAAAATTATTGCCTTTTTTGGTGAAAAACAGATGTGCAGTGATTCAGATGCTTAGATGAAAGGACATTAGTTCCCATGCCCACTGCCAGGACCACATTTTCCTAACGTTGTTGGTCCTGTAGCTCACGTTGTGCCGTGATAGGGCACACGGAGGTGGCATGAGGTGAGGTTGGTAAGGAAATAAGGATCTGATTGGTTTAAATTAAACAGCCCGCACTTAAATGCTTAACATCTGTATCTCCAAGTATTTGATTTTCGTAGTTTCTCATGCTTTTTCATGCAGACGTAAGTGCCAAATCCAAAATGATTTGATCCGGTTTACTCAAATAATCCAACAAACAAACAGCAAACATGAAGGATTTAAAACATTGCCATGGTTTGGGTCTCAATGCCCCCATGTGTTTGTAAATGCTGTAATTACTATCAGACCCACGTTCAGGGGGATCTTGAGAAAAAAAAACCTTGCTTTTCTTTCTCTTGTTCTTTTTGCTGTTAATTGTTTAGCACTTCTCATATGTTGGTGCTGAAGCGAGTCTTTTTGTCACACATGTGGAAGCTTTCCTGGCAGCACGTGGAAGATCACAGCTGTAAACTAGCTTGACACTGATGCTCTGCGTCCCAGAGCTGGGCTACACAAACTCCTATCCAACACATGTGGATGTGCTTAAACTGAGCCATCATCAAGTGAACCGTTCCCTTCAGGGTGACACTGCTGAGACTTAGAAACAATGTTGTATACGTGATGTGTTTTATAAGTTAGTTATGTTTTTATATATATATGTATGTGTGTGTGTGTGTGTGTATATGTGTATACATATATGTATATATGTATTTATGTGTGTGTGTGTGTGTGTGTGTGTGTGTATATATATATATACCGTATTGTCCCGAATATAAGACGACCCTGATTATAAGACGACCCCCTTTTCCAGATGTACCTTTTGGAAAAGGGCTTTTTGAAAACCAAATCTTTTTTTTTTCTCTCTCTCTCTGTAAAACAAATTTTTTTCTTAAATTATTTTCAAATTGCATATTTTTCCTATTTTAATTTTTGTTTTGAAAGTATGGTAAATACTGGTAAAATGTACCAACAATGACATTGAAAAATATACACTTTTTGATATACCATTGAAATAACAGGTAGCCCATCTGAATTATATAACATTTAGGCTATCCACCTCATAGTAGCCTACCAAAATTTTATTATCAGTAGAAGTTAAATCTTATTGTAGTCTTCAAATCTGGGTACTGTCTTATGTTTTAAAATCACTTACACAGGAAGTTTGTTCTCATCAGACTAACATGACAGTCACGACCATAGATATATATATATAAACACTAGATACCTCGTACGCGCTGTTGGCCAATGGAGGTCGACGTCCGCACACGGCGGCCATCTTGCCACAGGGTGCTCGCTCACTCGTAACATTGTGTTGTATGAAGCATGTACTTTTTAAATAACCATAACTTGCTCAATTATCTACCGATTTTCAAACGGTTTGATTTGTTATCAACGTCAGAGATGTAGTTATGACACTGCATACATATGAATAATTATAACAATCTGCAATTTCAACATGTTACAGCATTCAGAATTATAGCCACGTTAATAACGTTTGTAAGAAACCAAACCGTTTGTAAATCCGTCAAGATTTCAGCGAGATAAGAAGATTTATGTTCGTGCTGATCACTCATCTTACCTCGGATACCTCAGAACTTGCCAGAAAGCTTCCCTGTGGCAAGATGGCCGCCCTATGATGCCGGAAGTGACTCCGCCTTAAGAGATCTAGTGTTTATATATATATCTATGGTCACGACTCGTGCCGCTATAAGTGTTTTCACTCACGTTCTTTACAACACACATTACATTACATATTTCACGGCACACTCGTTTTATGCATTTTTGGCGCCACCTATTGTTGTGGGTGTATTATTGACATGTCAAAGTCTAGACCCTGAATATAAGACGACTGCGTTTTTTCAGATATATTTCAAAGAAAAAAACATCGTCTTATATTCGGGTCAATACGGTATATATATATATATATATATATATATATACAGTGCCCTCCATAAGTATTGGAACAGTGAAGACAAAATTGTTCTGTTGGCTGTGGAGTCAAGATCAAATATGATGAAAAGATGAATATGAGACAAAACTACAGAATGTCACATTTTATTATTAGCCGTTTCAACACATACATGTTTTACCAAATAAAAAGAACGGCACTTTTAAAGTTCATCCCACTCATTGATGTGAGCATAAGTATTGGGACAGTTGAACATAAGGCAGATATAAAAGATTAAAAGCTATTATTTAGTTGCAGATCCCTTGCGCACAATCACAGCAGTGAGTCTGTGACCCATAGGCATCACCAGACTCTTGGTCTTATCTTTTGAAATGCTTTTCTCAGTCTTTAATGCAGCCAGTTCCAATTGTTGCTTGTTTTGGGGAGTTTCTGCCTTTACTCTCCTCTTCAGCTGGAGAAATTCATGTTCAATCGGATTTAAATCTGGAGATTGACTTGGGCAATCTAAGACTTTCCATTTCTTTGCCCTTATAAATTCCTTGACTGAACCGGCAGGTGTTTTGGGTCATTGTCCTGATGCAATATGAAGCACTTCCCAATGAATCTGGTGGCATTTTCTTGAATATTGGTAGATGGTTTTGTACCCTTCCAAATTCATTCTACTACTGTCATCATACATTAAGTCATCAGTAAAGTTGAGAGGGCCTGTTCCAGAGGCAGCCATGCATGCCCATGCCATGACACCACCTCCAGCATGCTTTACAGATGAGGCTGTATGCTTGGGATCATTGCAGTTCCCTTTTTTTTCTCCACATTTTTGCTTTCCCATCACTTAGATAAAGGTTCATCTTTGTCTCATCTGTACAAAAACACAGTTCCAAAACTCTTCTGGCTCACCTTTGTGCTTTAATCTTGCTTAAACTCTAATCTTGCCTTTCTATTTTTGAAGCTGGTCAGAGGTTTGTATCTTGCTGTGTAGCATCTGTAATTCTGTGTCAAAGTCTCCTGAGGACAGTAGATTGTCAGAGCATCACCTCAGCTTTCTGGAAGTTGTTGGTGATTTTACAGACACGTCTTGTAGGGTTCATTTTCACAGCTTTTATGATTTGTCTGTCATCAGCTACTGTTGTTTTCTCAGCCGATCAGGTAGTTGTTGGTTGCTGGTGTCGCTGGTGGTTTCCAAACTCTTGATTTCTCCATGCCCTTTGTTTTTGCTAGAGCTCTAATTGACTTCCTCTTTTATTTCAGCATTCAAATTGCTTGCTTTTCTCTCATAGTCAGCTCCCTCATCTTCATCCTGGTTTGTGTGTGTCATCATCGAATGCAAGAGTAATCGATATAACTAAGTTAAGTCGTGACAAGTATGGTGAACAAATGCATACACACACACACCCAGAACAGTGGGCAGCCATTGCTCCAGCGCCCGGGGAGCAATTAGGGGTTCGGTGCCTTGCTCAAGGGCACCTTAGTCATGGTATTGAAGGTGGAGAGAGTGCTGTTCATTCACAATCCCCACCTTCAATTCCTGCCGGCGTGAGAATCGACCCGGCAACCTTCAGACTCCCTAACCATTAGGCCACGACTACCCCTAATACGACACATTCTTTTTTATGCTTTTAATATCTGAAGAATTAATGCAACAGGACACTGATCACTTAGAAAGACTTGTGAGGCAACTGTTCCAATACTTATATGCTCACATCAGATAGAGGGATGAAATGTGTTGAATCACCCAATAATTTATTTTATTTATTTAACCTTTATTTAACCAGAAAAGACGCTCTGAGATTAAAAATCTCTTTCGCAGGAGTGTCCTGGGCAAAATGGGCAGCAATACATCAGTTTCATCACAAAATATTACAACAAAATATAATAAAATGTGACATTCTGTAGTTTTGTCTCATATTCATCTTTTAATCATATTTGTAAATGTCTTGACTCCACAGCCAACAAAGCAATTGTGTCTTTACTGTTCCAATACTTTTGCACTGTATATTACATTGGCAAAAGATGACATAGACATAAAAGACATAAAATTATTAAATAGAATTTATATATGATTAATATATGAATATATATATATATATATATATATATATATATATATAATGCTATTGTGCATTAAATAGATATGCAATATTAAATTACTTGCTATGTCTTTCAGAAATCTGTTTTTTTCTTCTGTTTTTGCAAAGCTGTTTTTGCTCATAATAGTAGTTTAGCTGTGATGCACGTTTTCATAGTCACGTGACTTTTATGTGGTCAGACACTGAAGAAGTCCTAGGAAACGTTGGGAGGTCCGGCGCTCTGTGTGTGGTTTAGTGCATTTGTGGCACCTAGAAAACGACCGTTCCCACAGGGACAAACGGAGATCGGTTCCCAGCATCCTCACGGGGATATGATGGCATCTGCTCTGGGTTCTGCCGGCCACTTGACTGATTGCAGAGATGAAACTGTCTAATACTTTCCAGACCAGCCAGCCATGTACAGAAACAATGCTGGCTCTGTCGAGAGGTCATTCTTAGTCACTCTTTTGGGGGAACGTTTCGTTTCCTTAACTCCACTGGATTATGGTCGTGTTTGGTGTGTTCACCTCACGTCCGTCATCAAATCCATCCGTATTCCTCATTTAAAGAGGCTGTGTTCTGCTTTGCCTCTTCTTTTTTCAGCCTTTTCTCCCCCAAAGTCCCACTAGTCAATGTTTCAAAAACTGTCATAATTCACTTTTGCATGAGTCTTTTGCTGTACTCATCCTCAGGCCATCCAAGACCTAGATGCGTTTGTGTCTTTATCAGAACAGATTTGGAGAAATTCAGCATTACATGACTTGATCACCAATGTATCCTCTGTAGTGAATGGGTGCCGTCAGAATGAGAGTCCAAACAGCTGATAAGAACATCACAATAATCCACAAGTAATTCACACCAATCCAGTCCATCATTTAGCGTCTTGTGAAGAGAAAAGCTGTGATTTTGAGAAACAAATCCATTGTTAAGATGTATTTAACATCAAACCGTTTCTTCCAGCTAGCATACAAGTTTTCTATCCACAATGTTGCTTTTTCTAGTGAAAAATTTGTCTTGTCTGAATCAGGAGAGAAATCTGCACAGATGTTAATTCAGCGACTAGAGTGGTGTGGATTATTGTGATGTTTTTATCAGATGTTTGGACTCTCATTCTGACTTTCTCCAAATCTGTTCTGATGAAGAAACAAACTCATCTACACCTTGGGTGGCCTGAGGTGACTAAATTTTCAGTTTTGGGTGCAATTGGATGAAAGTATCTCTCTTGACTTCAGCTCTAATGTTTGGCTTGACTTCTCATGTATCATTGAGTTAGAGAAGTTCAAATGATGATTTTGTGTGACTCATGAACAACTGTTTGTTTTTTTTGAGCATAAAGCCACTAGTCTTCGTCATAAGAGTTTTAATAGCAATTTAACCTGTGTCTGTCTCTGTGGGATGAATGGGCTGCGTCCAGATTCACTACACAGACCTGTCTAAATAAGCACTCTGAGACATGGAAGTTCTGAGCTCATCATGTAAAGGGCTCAATGTTAGTGTTGCTCGTTGGTACGTCACATTGTGGCTGGAAAAGGTTCCATGTTAAATCTCTGGTTTAAGGATTTCTAAATGTGACAGTTGCATCAGAGATGGCTCTTTCGTTCTGTGTGGAATGAAAAACTGAAGAGGTATGGTATGGACCAAAATTAAAAGTCAATCATCATTTATTCACCTCATCGATCTCTTTTCCAAATCTATTTGACTTTTCTCTCTCTGTAGAACACAGAAAGAAGATGTGGCTGGCAAGTACTTTGGATAATTTATTTCCTGTAGCAATATGATATTAGTCTTTTTTTATTCCATTAAAGGGGTCATATGACGTTGCTAAAAAGAACATTATTTTGTGTATTTGGTGTAATGCAATGTGTTTATGCGGTTTAAGGTTCAAAAAACACATTATTTTCCACATACTGTACATTATTGTTGCTCCTCTATGCCCCGCCTCTCTGAAACGCGTCGATTTTTACAAAACTCATCGTTCTGAGAAGCGAGGCATGCTCTGATTGGCCAGCTATCCAGTGTGTTGTGATTAGCCGAATACCTCAAGCGTGAGATGGAAATGTTATGCCCCTTACCGTATTGTGATGCCGTGTCCCGGCATGACGAGACAAAAACAATAAAACCCATTACAAACGAGGCATTTGTTGCATCCAGTGGGGACATAATTACTGATTATAATGACTTATACTGTCTTTTTACGCATCGTGCCGCGTAAACATTTCCATGTCTGCATTTGTGATCGGAGAAACGACAAACAACAAGTGCTACTCTACACAGCTCAAAACTCGCATTTGAGTAGTCAGTGGCAAATTCTTTAAATATGAAAACATACTTACAGGCTGTGAGTCAGAAGTACCAGACTGTCCTTGCAAAGTTGGAATTGCCCCACTTTATAGAAACAGCCTTTGAGCAGCTGGCAGGCTACTCTCTCCCAGGTTCAGGAAACAGTCCTCCGTAAAATGCGCTGCACACACTCTAATATTTGCGTTGTACTGTTCTGGAACAGTGTTGTAAATATAACTTAACCAGTGATTTCTAGTTGTGTCCTCTTTGGAAGCTCAAACAAAGTACTTTCACTTTCACAACGAAACACAGCATCTCCAGGACATGGCGCCGGCGGCAGCAACAGTACTATAGCGAGAATAAAAATTACGCCCTCTTTCTTTGCGTATACATTTGGGCGGTGTTATGCAAATCTCCCCACATCGTGATGTAGACATGTGGGGGCGTGTTTGAATGAGCCGTTTTAGGAGGGCGTGGACAAGTCTTAACTTTTATAAAGAATATCTCATTGGGTTTTAGACTTTAGTCTTTGCAACTTTAGGGATCTTATCTATGCACAAACAGTTTGTAACATTTCAAAGAGAAAGGAAAACTTGAAATCGCATCATATGACCCCTTTAATTCTGTCATAAATTATCATTTTTATTTTTTTCATTTATGTATTAATTGATTTGTTTAATTATTTATTTATCATTTGTTTTTTTGATTATTAATCTTTTACGTTTTTTATTATTCCCAATTTTTATGTATACATATACCATGTTTTATCGGTTCTGAAATGTTTCTTGAGACTGAAATCAGGTCTGATTTCGGAGTGAATTTGTTTGTTGAGTTCGTTCTTTTCAATGACTGAATGATTCATTTGCATGATTCAATGATTCAAAACACCAAACTATTAATTTGAACTACTTCTATGTTGTATTCTAAAAGACTTAAAGCAGTATTGATAGATTTAAGTATAAAACAAACCAAAACATTAAAGGAGAGTTGTTGCTACAACATCAAGAATCATTTATCGGACAAAAGTGTTCAGTTAACAGACAGACTCGTAGGCTGACTGCAGGAACATCATTGTGTTCTCAGGTCTCTGTGAGGTCTGTTATCTTCTGTGCTCTTCAGTGCAGTCGTCCTTATCATTCACAGACTGGCACACACTACAGGCCGAGCGTCCGTCCCTTGTGTGTCCTGTCAGAGTTCATCTATTTGAGGATCAGAGACTCGTTGTCGCCCGTTGGCTCTCATCACAGCAGTTGGCTTGTCTTATCAGTACAAGAGTCCAGGCTAAATGTTAGTGTGTTTGTCCAGGTGCTAGACGGAGTTGGGCAGTGAAACCCTGAAGTGTGTATTCATTTTTTGCAAATAAAAAAGCATTATATTCATGAACTGCCCTCGTTTTACTTTAACCAGGTTCTGTCTGTGCTGGATTAGGACTGTGCTATGCACTTTTAAATTCAGCAATTGTCTTTTTGTGCTGAGAATGTGTAACCAGTCTATGTAAATTAGGCTTATTATGGCTAATTATTATAGATCTGTATTTATAATATTTCTTAATATATACACAATTATTTATTTATCTATTTATGTATTTTTAAAATATCATTTTTATTCATTTATTTTATTCATTGAGTCTATTATTTTATGTTTTTATTTTCTTAATTTCATAATTTTTGTTTGTATTATTGATTTATTTTATCTTTTATTATTTACTTCATGTATTTAGTATATAATTACATATACTTATATTATTAATTTTAATTTATGAATTTATAATAATGTGTATATATAAAATTTATCTATTTATATAATACATTATTTTTACAATACGTTAATTTCTATTTATACTTATTTTTGTTATAAATTACAAAAATAAAGGTGCATATATTATATATTGGTAATTATATCAGCATATTAGAAGTGTATGTGTATGTATGTATATATATATATATATATATATATATATATATATATATATATATATATATATATATATATATATATATATATATATATATATATATATATATATATATATATATATATATACAGTGGTACGGAAAGTATTCAGACCCCTTAAATTTTTCACTCTTTGTTATATTGCAGCCATTTGCTAAAATCATTTAAGTTCATTTTTCCCTCATTAATGTACACACAGCACCCCATATTGACAGAAAAACACAGAATTGTTGACATTTTGCAGATTTATTAAAAAGAAAAACTGAAATATCACATGGTCCTAAGTATTCAGACCCTTTGCTGTGACACTCATATATTTAACTCAGGTGATGTCCATTTCTTCTGATCATCCTTGAGATGGTTCTACACCTTCATTTGAGTCCAGCTGTGTTTGATTATACTGATTGGACTTGATTAGGAAAGCCACACACCTGTCTATATAAGACCTTACAGCTCACAGTGCATGTCAGAGCAAATGAGAATCATGAGGTCAAAGGAACTGCCTGAAGAGCTCAGAGACAGAATTGTGGCAAGGCACAGATCTGGCCAAGGTTACAAAAACATTTCTGCTGCACTTAAGGTTCCTAAGAGCACAGTGGCCTCCATAATCCTTAAATGGAAGACGTTTGGGACGAACAGAACCCTTCCTAGAGCTGGCCGTCCGCCAAACTGAGCTATCGGGGAGAAGAGCCTTGGTGAGAGAGGTAAAGAAGAACCCAAAGATCACTGTGGCTGAGCTCCAGAGATGCAGTCGGGAGATGGGAGAAAGTTGTAGAAAGTCAACCATCACTGCAGCCCTCCACCAGTCGGGGCTTTATGGCAGAGTGGCCCGACGGAAGCCTCTCCTCAGTGCAAGACACATGAAAGCCTGCATGGAGGACTCCAAGATGGTGAGAAATAAGATTCTCTGGTCTGATGAGACCAAGATAGAACTTTTTGGCCTTAATTCTAAGCGGTATGTGTGGAGAAAACCAGGCACTGCTCATCACCTGTCCAATACAGTCCCAACAGTGAAGCATGGTGGTGGCAGCATCATGCTGTGGGGGTGTTTTTCAGCTGCAGGGACAGGACGACTGGTTGCAATCGAGGGAAAGATGAATGCGGCCAAGTACAGGGATATCCTGGACGAAAACCTTCTCCAGAGTGCTCAGGACCTCAGACTGGGCCGAAGGTTTACCTTCCAACAAGACAATGACCCTAAGCACACAGCTAAAATAACGAAGGAGTGGCTTCACAACAACTCCGTGACTGTTCTTGAATGGCCCAGCCAGAGCCCTGACTTAAACCCAATCGAGCATCTCTGGAGAGACCTAAAAATGGCTGTCCACCAACGTTTACCATCCAACCTGACAGAACTGGAGAGGATCTGCAAGGAGGAATGGCAGAGGATCCCCAAATCCAGGTGTGAAAAACTTGTTGCATCTTTCCCAAAAAGACTCATGGCTGTATTAGATCAAAAGGGTGCTTCTACTAAATACTGAGCAAAGGGTCTGAATACTTAGGACCATGTGATATTTCAGTTTTTCTTTTTTAATAAATCTGCAAAAATGTCAACAATTCTGTGTTTTTCTGTCAATATGGGGTTTTATTTTGGATGCGATTAATCATTTGACAGCACTTATATATATATTATTTGTGTGTGTGTGCGCGTGTATTTTCTAGAGAATGTGCCAAAAGTAAAAAAAAATACATCAAATTCTGTGAATCAGTCAAACAGTTTCACACATCAGTCTGAATGATTCATTACCAAATTCCACTAAATCTAAACAATTTTACATATTTTTATTCAGTAATGATTGACAGAATTTTTTAATGGAAAAGTAATGGAAATTCTTCGGTCAAAAATAGTGAGAACGTCTTAATCTCAAAGGTGGAGTGATGTGATACAGCTCCAGTACATTACACCACATCCCTCCTCCACAACCGCAAACTCAGAAACCAACAAATAAATCTCACCGTCTGTGGGCGAAGTTCATTCTCAGCCAATGTCCCTTGTGTCTCCAGCCAGGATGCTAATGCTAATAGCTGATGGGCAGGTGTCTCCTTTCAGGTGCCAGGCTGCGCGAGGTCTTCTATTATTAATCTTGTTTTCTCTTTATTTGTCAGTTCAGGCTCGGCGTGGTGGATCTGCAGGCGGTGCCTGAGCCCACTGAAGTCATAAGGGAGCTCATTAGTCATGGCCTGGAGCAGAGTGCACGTCTACAGGCCAAAAACCAGCACCTGCTCGAGGAGAACCAGAAGCTGAGGAGAGAACAGGAACACATCACTAAAGAGTAGGTCCACACCAGATCAATACTTCCCAACTCCCACAGAACTGTAGAAACGGATGTTTGGAATAAATACAATAATTTGCAGAACAGAGCTGTTCACTAAAGACATCAATTTGTAAGCTAACCTGTAAGGCTAATTCAACATGGGTCCCTTCAAGAGCCTCTAATGGGTTTTTTAGAATAGCGGTTTATGATTTATGACTAAGTTAAGTTTTGTGGTTAGAATTACTCAGAGACTTTTTGTTCTAAAAGCATTACATTACTCAAAGTCATCCCTCAAATGTAAATTTTGAAACTGCTGTGTGCTTTAAAAATTTAATTTAAAATTAAAATCCTTAATACTGAAAAAATTTTTTTTATCCATTATACTTATTTCTTTAAAATATGCCTGTTCTTTTTTAAATTCTCTGTTGAAATTTGGCCAAAACTATACATATGTAACTAACTAATTAACTAACTATATATATATATATATATATATATATATATATATATATATATACATACATGCATACATACATGCATGCATACACACATCTCAAAAAATTTGAATATCGTGAAAATTTTCATTTTTTTTGGTAACTTATTTCAAAAAGTGAAACTTTCATATATTCTAGATTCATTACATGTAAAGTAAAACATTTCAAAAGTTTTTTTTGTTTTAATTTTGATGACTAGAGCTTACAGCTCATGAAAGTCAAAAATCCAGTATTTCAAAATATTAGAAAATTTCCTAAAATCAATCAAAAAAAGGATTTGCAAAACAGAAAAGGTGTGGCATGGAAGCGATCAGCCTGTGGCTCTGCTGAGGCACTATTGAGTCTTCAGCTCATCTGTATTGTTGGATCAACTGTTTCTCATCTTTCTCTTCAAAATATCCCATAGATTTCATATGGGGTTCAGGTCAGGCATGTTGGCTGGCCAATCAAGCACAGTAATATCATGGTCAGCAAAGCACTTGGAAGTGGTTTTGGCACTGTGGGCAGGTGCTAAAGTCCTGCTGGAAAAGGAAATCAGCATCTCCATAAAGCTTGTCTGCAGATGGAAGTGCTCCAAAATCTCCTGGTAAGACGGCTGCATTGACTTTGGACTTGATAAAACACAATGGACCAACACCAGCAGACGTCACGGCACCCAAATCATCACTGACTTCAGAAACTTCACACTGGACTTCAAGCAGCTTTCTGTGCCTCTCCAGTCTTCCTCCAGACTCCAGACCTTGATTTCCAAACAAAATGCAAAATTGACTTTTATCTGAAAAGAGGACTTTGGAGCACTGAGCAACAGTTCAGTTCTTTTTCTCTTTAGCACAGGTAAGACGGTTCTGACCGTTTCTGACTGTTTCAGAAGTGGCTTGGTAGCCCTTTTCCTGAAGACGTCTGAGCGTGGTGACTCTTGATGCACTGACTCCAGCTTCAGTTCTCTCCTTGTGAAGCTCTTCCAAGTGTTTGAATCAGCTTTGCTTGACTGTATTCTCAAGCTTGCGGTCATCCCTGTTGCTTGTGCACCTTTTCCTACACAATTCCTTCCTTCCAGTCAACTTTGCATTTAATATGCTTTGATACAGCACTCTGTAAACAGCCACACCTTTCAGTAATGACCCTCTGTGACTTACCCTCTTTGTGGAGGGTGTCAATGTTCGTCTTCTGGATCATTGCCAAGTCAGCAGTCTTCTCCATTATTGTGGTTTCAAAGAACAAGAGATACCCAGAATTTATACTGTAGGAATGGTCATTTAATGAAACTCAAATATAAATATTCTAATATTTTGAGATACTAGATTTTTGACTTTCATGAGCTGTAAGCTCTAATCATCAAAATGAAAACAAATAAAAACTTTTGAAATGTTTTACTTTACATGTAATGAATCTAGAATATATGAAAGTTTCACTTTTTGAAATGTTACAAAAAAATTTTTTTTCATGATATTCTAATTTTTGAGATGCACCTGTATATATATGTGTGTGTGTGTATTATGCAAACAACTACCACAGGTGTTCAGTTCAATACGCTCTTAAGATTTTCCACGTTAAGTAATTGAATGTTTATCCACTTATAAAACCACAAAACTTTTAAGTAATACAAACACTCTCATAAGTAAACATTTCCAGTCTTGTCAACCCGATCGGATGTCCAGGGAGACTGGGCCGCATGAGGTGTTTGGGTGGGTCTCATTGGTCTTCACCCTCTCCACAGGATGGAGAGGTACGTCCAGGGGAAGGAGACGTTGGAGAGAGACCTGTACAGCCGGTTTGTGCTGGTCCTAAACGAGAAGAAAGCCAAACTCAGAGCCCTGCAGAAAAGAGTCAAAGAGCTGGAGGAATCTATTGAAAAGAATCGATTGAGGTAAAGATGTGTGCGACATTTCATCATGATAAAACTTCACATGATCATAAGCATTTTTCAGTTCAACATTTCCCTTCTCCTGTTACGTAATCCCATGATGATGTTATATTCATGATTATCACTTCTACTTTTGTGTTGAGTGCATTTTCCTGTCTGCACTTCTTTTTTTGTGGGAAAACAAAACTTTAAAGGACAGCAACAAGCTCTGTGGCGTGATGGAAAACTTAAATTGTTTAGGTACAAACCCAAGAAAGTTCAGTCCACCAATGTTGTGCCCTTGATTAAGACACTTAAAGGAGTCTTATTACTGTGCCACTTATGACACCCGAAAGAGTTGCAAAAATAATGATCGATTTCAAACAGTCCAACAAATATAGCTGTGTATCTATATGTACATTATCATTTAAAAGTTGATGATCTGTAACATATTTTAATATTTTTTGAAAAAGTCTCTCCGAGGCAGCATTATTTGATCAAAAATTACAGTAAAAACATGTATTTTATGAAATATTATTACAATTCAAAATAACTGTTTTCTTTTGAATATATGTTAAAATGTAATTTATTCCTTTGATGCAAAGCTGAGTTTTCAGCAACATTACTCCAGTCTTCAGTGTCACATGATCCTTCAGAAATCATTCTAATATGCTTCTTACAGAGCCACTCCTTGGTTATCCTGGCTGTGTGCTTGGTCATTGTCATGTTGGAAGACCCAGCCTCGACCCATCTTCAATGCTCTAACTGAGGGAAGGAGGTTGTTCCCAAAATCTCGCAATACATGGCCCCGGTCATCCTCTCCTTAATACAGTGCAGTCGCCCTGTCCCATGTGCAGAAAAACACCCCAAAGCATGATGCTACCACCCCATGCTTCACAGTAGGGATGGTGTTCTTGGGATGGTACTCATCATTCTTCTTCCTCCAAACACGTTTAGTGGAATTATGACCAAAAGTTCTATTTTGGTCTCATCTGACCACATGACTTTCTCCCATGACTCCTCTGGATCATCCAAATGGTCATTGGCAAACTTAAGTCGGGCCTGGACATGTGCTGGTTTAAGCAGGGGAACCTTCCGTGCCATGCATGATTTCAAACCATGACGTCTTAGTGTATTACCAACAGTAACCTTGGAAGCGGTGGTCCCAGCTCTTTTCAGGTCATTGACCAGCTCCTCCCGTGTAGTTCTGGGCTGATTTCTCACCTTTCTTAGGATCATTGAGACCCCACGAGGTGAGATCTTGCATGGAGCCCCAGTCCGAGGGAGATTGACAGTCATGTTTAGCTTCTTCCATTTTCTAATGATTGCTCCAACAGTGGACCTTTTTCACCAAGCTGCTTGGCAATTTCCCGTAGCCCTTTCCAGCCTTGTGGAGGTGTACAATTTTGTCTCTAGTGTCTTTGGACAGCTCTTTGGTCTTAGCCATGTTAGTAGTTGGATTCTTACTGATTGTATGGGGTGGACAGGTGTCTTTATGCAGCTAACGACCTCAAACAGGTGCATCTAATTTAGGATAATAAATGGAGTGGAGGTGGACATTTTAAAGGCAGACTAACAGGTCTTTGAGGGTCAGAATTCTAGCTGATAGACAGGTGTTCAAATACTTATTTGCAGCTGTATCATACAAATAAATAGTTAAAAATCATACATTGTGATTTCTGGATTTTTTTTTAGATTATGTCTCTCACAGTGGACATGCACCCACGATGACAATTTCAGACCCTCCATGATTTCTAAGTGGGAGAACTTGCAAAATAGCAGGATGTTCAAATACTTATTTTCCTCACTGTATATGTGTGTGTGTGTGTGTGTATGTATGTATATGTATATATATATATATATATATATATATATATATATATATATATATATATATATATATATATATATATATATATATATATATATATATATATATATATATATATTTATTAATTATTATTATTATTTTGCATTTTTATCTGTATTGGCCAATAGGATATTTAATAACTTCTTTTGATTTTTAGTTCTAAAACGTTTTAAATTATTTTTAAATGATATTTAAAACTAAACTGTTTTTTGATGCTTGAAAATGCTTATAAGTGAACTACAAAGTAAAAAATAAGTCTACAAATGTGGGGAATATGCTTTTCATTTGTTGCTTTGTTCCTGAGAACATGCACAAGGTTTTTTGTGTAATGCCAAAACTGATTTCAAACAAAATAGCTTGATTACGCAAGCCTTTCACCTGTTTAAGATTACAGCTTCCTCTTGGATTACCCTTTCCCCTCCTCATCATCACCCATGATTCAGAATGAAAGAGCATCTTGGCTGCTTTTTTTTTTTTAAACGGTTACTAAGGAACTCCAGATACACAAGATGTTTTTAGTTTGTGTTTGCTGTGATACTCAAGGGGGAACTGAAGATATGCATACGCAGTTCAGTATTTTTTGCTGTGTATATGGCTGATTTAGTGCACATGACGCATTCAGGAGAATGACAAAGGAATCCCAGCCAACGTGACAAGAAGCTCCTCTTTACTTTCTTTTCTTGTTCTCCACATGCTTCAATCTTTCCTCTCTGAGAAACAGCAGCAGTGACATCATCGGTCAGACTGTGCCGCCACACTTTCTAACATCTTCCAAAACCAGAATTATGGGGAATTTGTAATGCTACTCAACACTGACGGCTCTTTATTAGCTTGTGTGTGTGTGTGTATTATGCAAACAACTACCACAGGTGTTCAGTTCAATACGCTCTTAAGATTTTCCACGTTAAGTAATTGAATGTTTATCCACTTATAAAACCACAAAACTTTTAAGTAATACAAACACTCTCATAAGTAAACATTTCCAGTCTTGTCAACCCGATCGGATGTCCAGGGAGACTGGGCCGCATGAGGTGTTTGGGTGGGTCTCATTGGTCTTCACCCTCTCCACAGGATGGAGAGGTACGTCCAGGGGAAGGAGACGTTGGAGAGAGACCTGTACAGCCGGTTTGTGCTGGTCCTAAACGAGAAGAAAGCCAAACTCAGAGCCCTGCAGAAAAGAGTCAAAGAGCTGGAGGAATCTATTGAAAAGAATCGATTGAGGTAAAGATGTGTGCGACATTTCATCATGATAAAACTTCACATGATCATAAGCATTTTTCAGTTCAACATTTCCCTTCTCCTGTTACGTAATCCCATGATGATGTTATATTCATGATTATCACTTCTACTTTTGTGTTGAGTGCATTTTCCTGTCTGCACTTCTTTTTTTGTGGGAAAACAAAACTTTAAAGGACAGCAACAAGCTCTGTGGCGTGATGGAAAACTTAAATTGTTTAGGTACAAACCCAAGAAAGTTCAGTCCACCAATGTTGTGCCCTTGATTAAGACACTTAAAGGAGTCTTATTACTGTGCCACTTATGACACCCGAAAGAGTTGCAAAAATAATGATCGATTTCAAACAGTCCAACAAATATATCTGTGTATCTATATGTACATTATCATTTAAAAGTTGATGATCTGTAACATATTTTAATATTTTTTGAAAAAGTCTCTCCGAGGCAGCATTATTTGATCAAAAATTACAGTAAAAACATGTATTTTATGAAATATTATTACAATTCAAAATAACTGTTTTCTTTTTGAATATATGTTAAAATGTAATTTATTCCTTTGATGCAAAGCTGAGTTTTCAGCAACATTACTCCAGTCTTCAGTGTCACATGATCCTTCAGAAATCATTCTAATATGCTGATTTTCTGCTCAAGAAACATTTGTTATTAGCAGTGTTGAAAATAATCATTTATTGAAATATTATTTATTTGGAATGGATCTTCTGGAACATTATAAATGTCTTTACTGTCACTTTCAAATAATTTTATGCATCATGGCGAAATAAAAATACTGATTTATTAAAAAAAAAAAAAAAAATGAATGGTAGTTCAAAAAAAAAAAACCCTGAGGATGAAAGGACGGAAAACTGTTTATAAATGAAAGAGAAACCTTCAAATGTTTGTGCATTCTCTTACATTTTTCACATCTTACATGTGAGTCTGCAGTATGTTTTCTCGTATGCTTCGTTAACATGTACCTACTGTATTCTCTTGGAAGGAAAAAGGCAGACAGCGAAGAGCACAATGCGACGGAGACTGCGGCAGATAAGAGTCCTGGAGAAGAGAGTGATTATGGAGGCAGTACAGAAGATGAACAGGAGGCTGAACCCAGACAGCCTGACCCGAAGCCTCTTACACAAGGTTATTCTTCTAACTTCACCCAGAAATTAAAATTCTATCATTATGTCCTTCCAAACCTGTATTCCAAACCTTTTTAACCAATGCATCTGCTAAAAAAATATAAAGCCTTTAAAGTTTCCAGAGAGCCACAATTTCAGATGCAAGTACCTCAAACTTTTTTTTTTTTTTTTTAAATGGAAATTACTGCTGAAACTTTCTCAGCCTACTTTTAACAAAGTCTGTGATTAAGTTTGTGTGGATTTGTGGAAATTCTCATTCTTCAGCTCGCTGTATAATCTGAGTTGATTTCTTCTCGAGGCTCCATAATATTGTGTTCATTGGACACAGTTACATGTTTGCAAAGTTAACAAAGTTTGAAGTCAAACTAGATGAGCCTGCAACTGAATCTGTGCCTAGAACATCAAACGAAACTCCTATTTTAATATAGTATAGCAATTTAGTGGAATTTCTTCCCAGAAAGTTCAGGTTGATGAATGACAGCACAATGCTGATTTGAGCTACAGTGACTCTGGAAAGCCCATGAAAGCTCAAGATCTTGACGTAGGGCCAGACAGAATGACAGTACGTACCGTGCAATGATAGAAATCGACAAAGAAACATGGCGTAATTCAATAGGTCTACATCTCTGATTGGTGCATTAATGTGGAATCCAACTTTTAGAGTTGTGTGTATCAAATATTTTACAATTTACGATTTGTATATTGGCTTTTATGATGTTGTTAGTATAATATTGAAGTCTTTTGTGTTTATCTTGTGTTATACAATATGAAGCAGCTGTTATCAGTTTTATTCATTTATAAATGACTTTATCTTTGGTTTGCATGAGCATTACGTTTTCTATTAAGGGGCGATATTTGCTCCCAGAACTGATTTCAAGGGGCATTTTTAGCTTTGTAAGGGCAGTTTTTACCTCATTTAATATCTGTGTTGTCCTTTATGTCAGATACTTAAATTTAAGCAGATACTCGCATTTATTAGTTTAATTTATTTAGACCCTGGTTTGCATCCATCAGATGATTTATTTTTCATTTGTAAAGTATCTAATTCACTGGATTATCCTTAATAGGCATTACTGCATGGTTAATGAACGTTTTTTTGTGTTAAAAATAGCTATGCTGCATTACATAATACGACTTATATTGTAGTATTTCTACCATTAGATCACAAATAAACTGCACAGAACAGTGAAGACTTGTAATTGCATTGCGTCAATGAGAGCGCTGACATCACTGTAGGTATTTGCTCTCTTGTCCAAAGCATGACCACGCTAATGTCTTTTCCTTTGCTGAGAACCGCTGCATCGTCCAGCACATTAAACCTTTGAGCCAGAACTGAGCCGGCCTACAGGTAGTTCTTTCCCTCAGATTTTCCCTGCGTCATCCGTTATTGTTAATGACGTCATCTCCTAGACGAGTTGTTCCTTGGCAACACTGTCTGCTTTTGGTTGATTTCGACATTGGGCTACTCGAAGGCCGTATTTGGGGGCTCCGTCAGGCTGTTGAGTCAGAGTTTTGAGGCACAGAAAGGGAAATGAGGTGGAGTCACACATGATTTAGTCTGCGGGTTGCTCAATTTCTCTGTTTTTCCCCTTGTGTAAACCCTGTGGAGTAAAAGTGAAAAACACTATTGCTAGAAACCCCCTTCCAAGGTCATGTGACCCTGTAAACAGTATGAATTGTAATGTATGGTTGCTAGGTGTGTGTGGGCTTCAATTATTGTCATTTTTTCCCTTCCTTAAAGCGTGATTCAGTGGTTTATGTTTCAGAGTGTGTGCATGGTCATGTCTTTGTATTTAAAGAGTTGTAGCTTTAGTCTTTTTAATCTTAACTATAAAGTTTACCATAAGGGTGCAGTACATGAAGCACAATTAAAAGAGCCTTTAATGTGGTTAGGATGTTTGTTGCATCAACTAACATGAGTCAAACCCACCCAGTTTCATAGCTATATCTGTCCTGTGTAAATTAAACCTGTAAACAACTGCCAGAAACAATCATGGAAACATGTCTGGCAATGCAATAGTACTTTAAAGAACAAGTACTATTGGATTCTTTGCGATCTTGAACGGTCTCCCACTGTGCTACAATGACATATCACATGAGACAGATGTGCTCCTGCTGGGTTTTATTGCAGTCCCGCTGCATGTACATCATTTAATGTTGATGCTCAACATGCTTGTAATGCGTTTGTGATGTTGATTGTGTTAGCGGAGTCACATCTTGGCCGGCTGCCTGAACGCTGGCTGTGAGAACCTCCATTAATCCTGTTCAGAGCAAATATATATATGCAAACAGTCACAAATAATAACATTCACAGATAATAACTCGTCTTGACTGAAATCATGATATTAGCAACAGATGGCTATGTAGCTCATATTTAGAAATGGCAATAACTGATCAGGTTGGCTGAATGTTTCTTTACATGGGGTTATGGACATGCTGTTAATAAAATTAAAAATTAAAACACGGAGAATAGTAATATATAAGGGATGTATTTAAATAAAAATAGTTGTTATTATTTAAATACATGCATTAAATAAAATGAGTAATACTTATTATTAATATTATTGATAATTAAATATATTCATATTTGTATACATTTAATATTATATTTATATTAATATATAAATAATATTCATTCATATTATATTCAGGATTGATCTGCCTGAGATGATGTAAATTAAAATGTTTAATCTTTTCCAAAAAAAAAAGTACATTTCTGCATATTATAATGTTAAAATATTATGTTTATAGATTGGAATTATATATCTTATAACATGTTCTGCTGAATTAATTAAACATATTTACATTTACAATGAATTATACCATTTCTGATTAAAAATTGTAAAATTCAAAAGTAAAATTCATGAATATGGCATAATGAAATACTGTTAAGAACATTTAAACACTTAAATGTTAAGAACATTTTCTTTAAAAGACAAAAACTTCAGCTAAATAAGTACAAATATAAACAGTTGATGAAATTGAACTTTTCCGGACAGAGATGCCAGAAAGCAGCCCGATGGACGACAGCTTAAATGACATCACAGATGTGGCGCCCTGTCGAAAACGCCGCCACCGACATCTCCAACAGCTGGAGAGTCAAGCCAAACGAGCAGCGCTGGACCAGCGACAGAGATCCAGGTATCATCATCACTCACATCCACAGATTTACACACATCCTCCGTCTAATTACACATTTTATTGCGGTCGATCGGCTCGTAACTAACTCCAAACTCCTGGAGGCCTGTTATGTAATGTTGCATATGATACCCATAAACCCCTGCGACTGCGGCCATAAAAATGTCAGTGATAATTCCAGTTGTCTTATTCTCTGGTGTCCATTTCATGCAACCTTGGATGCTGCTTTCTCTCTCCACGCCTGCAGCCAGTCAAGCAGACAGAAGCGGATTTCCCAGAACTCTCTTCCGTTGTACAGAATCCATTGGGCGTTTGCCAGCACCTTGTATTTTTCCAGTGCAGGCCCCCCTGGGTGCTTCTCTCTCCAGCTCATTTTTACTTATTAATAGGAGAATGTGTATAATTTCATCTCCTCCTTTGCCAGTACCTCAGTTGCCTCTGTAATTGTACACTAAAAATCCCATGAATGGTTTAGATTTGCGTTGAGCAACTTCTTCAGGCTTGATGGAAACCTGAGGGACTCCGATCCTGAGAAAACGTGTTGCGTTTAACTTAAAATAGTCACACTGTTTTGGAGATTATTTGGCGTTAGTTATTATTTTTAAGTTATTATTTGTTATTATTCCTAGGTGATTCTTTCAGGGTTTCCCACAGTTCTTAGTCTGTCTGTCTGTCTATCTATCTATCTATCTGTCTGTCTGTCTGTCTGTCTATCTGTCTATCTGTCCGTCCGTCCGTCCGTCCGTCTATCCATCCATCCATCCATCAGCCTGTCTATCTGTCTGTCTATCCGTCTGTCTGTCTGTCTGTCTGTCTATCCGTCCATCCATCTGTCTATCCGTCCATCCATCTGTCTATCCGTCTATCTTTCTGTCTGTCTGTCTATCTTTCTGTCTGTCTGTCTATCCGTCCGTCTGTCTGTCTATCCGTCCATCCATCTGTCTATCCGTCTGTCTATCTTTCTGTCTGTCTATCTATCTATCCATCTGTCTATCCATCTTTCTGTCTATCTATCTATCCATCTGTCTATCTATCTATCTATCTATCTATCTATCTATCTATCTATCTATCTATCTATCTATCTATCTATCTATCTATCTATCTATCTATCTATCTATCTATCTATCTATCTATCTATCTATCTATCTATCTATCTATCTATCTATCAGCCTGTCTATCTGTCTGTCTGTCTATCCGTCCATCCATCTGTCTATCTTTCTGTCTGTCTGTCTATCCGTCTGTCTGTCTGTCTGTCTGTCTGTCTATCTGCAGGGTTCCCACGGGTCCTTGAAATCCTTGAAAGTTTGTGAATCTGATTAAAAATTTTCAAGGCCCTGGAAAGTTTTTGAAAATAAACAAACATAGATACAGGTCCTTGAAAATTCCATATTATTCCCTCCGGTCCGCTAATGTGATATTTCGCCAACACTTTGTGGCATATGCATACTAGCTTGCTTGATTTATGTTGCACATTTATGCGTTACGTTAAGTGTTTCCCACGTGAGGTACTTTGTGTTGTTCATTGCCATGACGTTCACATGCACACAAAACTACTAAGATGGTACCTCAGCGTTTCACAGACGCACTGTGAAATATTGCAAAAATAGGCTGAAACGTGATGACTGGAAAATGCAAGTTTCAAGATATTTGGCTCACCAAAGAAGATTACAAAGAATGGCTTGCCAGAGATCCAAAGGGATGTAATGTTGAATTGCTTTGCTTGTTAAGATAATGTAAAGCCATGAGGCAAGAAAAACTTAAAAGCATATTCATATATCTTAAAACTTCTGGTTACATGAGCCTAAGCTCTTTTCAATAAAATCCATGCAAAAGTTAATATCAGATCATTTTAGAATACAGTATAGTATGTACCAAATGTTATTAAATTTTATGCAAAACAGAAATACGACAAATATCAGATTTCTGTCATATGGCCAAAAATAAATGCAAAAAAAAAAAAAGTGCTTTTTTTGCATAGTTGTGTTTGACACATGAAAGCTGTAACAATGTATCTTACAAGGTGACGCGATGTAACCTTTGCTCTCACTTGAAATGTGTCCCCACATTAAGTCCTTGAATTTGAGGGTATTGGACCTGGAAAGTCCTTGAAAGGTCCTTGAATTTGAAGTTAACCAAGGTGTGGGAACCCTGTATGTGTGACTCGATTGATTGGTTAACCGACTCGTTACACAGTTCAGTTTGGATGTTGCCTTAGAAGGCAGCTGCCAAAGTAGACAGTAGGTAGAAAGGCAGCTCACTAGCATTTGGAACAGAGCCCGTGTTTTTTAGGTTGGCAGACATACAGTATACTATACGAACGTTTCTCGAGTTGGCAGACATTTAACAAAGACGCTTTGGCTTCATATTGTATTGACATTATGCTGGGCTATGCAGAGATTAACGTTTAATGAGGGTCTTTTAAAACTTGGTAAAAACAAGAGTGTTTGTGTGACTCTGCAGGCAGAGTAAATGTTTAAACTGATTCTGTTTAAAAGTGTTTCTAGCCTCCCAGTGTCGGCGGCTGCGTCCCGTGTCAGCAGACACTCAAAGCGGTGACGTTCGCAGGCCCCGGTGGGCCGAGGCCGCGGTGGTCTGTGACAGAATGGTGCCTCTACGCCAGATGGTTTGTGCATGTGTTTGTGTGTCAGGTGTTGAGGGAGACTGAGAGTTTGTGTTGGACTTCTTCTCTCATTCTGCAGGGTCTGTCACCGTGGTAAGACTTTCCAAACTTTAATAGACTGCCATGGCATAGAGATCTGGCTGTAACTTCTTCAGAGAATAATATCACATACGCCACTTCGTATCACACGAGTGGAGAAATCCAGCTGGAGGATTCTCATTCTGTTCCTGGAATGAGGTTTTTAACAGCTGCGTGGCTTTCAATGCCTCGGCTAATTACGCACAATTTTGTGCCTCAGAGAGAGCTGGAACGCTCTTCTAAAACGTGACACAAATTAGTGGCGGTGTATCGTGAATGAGTTTCGTTTTATGTGGCAGACGGAGTTAAAGGAACAGTTTACCCAAAAATTCAGTCATCCTGTACTCGCTGTCATGTGATTCCTAAGCTGTATGACTTTCTTTCTTCATGCAAAAACAGATGTTTTGAAGAATCTTTATGCTGGTTTCCAAAAAATTAAAAGGATAGGGAATGAGACTGTCGAGCTCCAAAAATGGCAAATAAATGAATGGAAAATGAAAAACAATACTTTGTTTAATTTAATAAATTTTTGCATTGCTTCACAAAACTTACAACACAAAATATTACTTTATGCGACTACACAAATTCTTTTTATGGTGCTTTTTCCCCCTTTTTTGAGCTGGACTGTCTACTTTCATCAGGTTTAATTTAATGCTAATGTAATGCTCACCGAGGCTGCATCTATTTAATCAAAAACACAATAAAATATTGTGAAATAATTTGAACAATTCAAAGTAACTGTTTTCTATTTCGATATATTTTCAAATGTAATTTATTTCTGTGATGCAAAGCTGAATTTTCAGCATATTTACTTCATATTTTTATGAAAACAGTGATTTGTCATTTTTTCAGGATTTTTTTTACTGAATAGAAAGTTGAAAAGACCAGAATTTATTTGACATTATTAATGTCTATACTGTCACTTTTGAACAATGTAATGCATTCTTACTGAATAAAAGTATTTATTTTTTTCACAAAAATAAATCTTGCTGACCCCAAACTTCAAGTAAACATCAAAGTAAGTTCACTAATGAGTGAACATTATGAAAACAGTCGTTGTTCAGACCTCTAGCACCTTTCATGCCAATGTCTCTATCGCTCTGCCAACATCTCTAGAGTAATCAAAAAGCAAATGGCCTTTTATTATCCGTTTAAAGGCCCTGTATGGGTATCAAGAAATTTGCCAGTAGCAGCTTTCCAGCAGGCAAAATACAGTCATTGGATAGAGACAGGAATCAGTGCCACCGTTTTTTTTTTTTTTTTCTTCTTCTTCTTTCTTTTTCTCACAAACAACCGCACAATCACTGCTGTCTACAGATGGTGAGACTCTGTGCCATGACATCTGCTCTAATAAAGCCCATTTTTAAAAGCATTTCTTCTCTAAAGGCTGAAAAGAATCACCCAGCAGACATCATTTGTTTATTCAGCTACAGGACCGCTTGTGGTGCACGTCCTCAACTCTCGACACATGTTCTGATCAGGAGCGTAATCACGTCTTTAGTTCATTTGGGGTGCTTTTTTTATTCAGATGCATGTGAAAATCTTTGTGCAATGCATTTTTTAAGCCGATGTGGGGCGGGACTGGGATTGGAGCATGGAGGCAGATGATTGAAGGGAGGGCTTGGAAAGTGAAAAGGTTTTGTGATGTTGTGAAAAGTCATTTCTGAGAAAGAGAAAGTTAGATTGTTGTGATTTATAGATTGCGCAGACAAATAAACAAGAAAAAGAGATTTGTAAATCATTGAGACTGCAAAGTAAATTGACTGTAAAGTGTCTTCTTCCAGGTCAAGGAGGAGGAAGTCGAAACTCTGTTAGAGGATTCAGAGATGCATCAGAAGTTAAATAGTTATTTTTTAGAAGAAGAAGAAAGACAGAAAGAGAGAGATGAAGGAAGGGAGAGAGAGCGAGAGAAAGAAAGACGTGGATTCATTTGGCCCCTGGCTGAAACTGTGCTGTTCTACAGTCTCCCAGCACCTGCCTAGAGATGGATCTGGCAGAGCACCACAACAGACAACAATCAGGCCAGTTACACTGCATTAATCCAGACCTCAGCATGCGAGTCTCCCAAAGAAATGTCCTCGAGTCTTACCTCACATCAAAAGGGAAAAAAATTTATCAGAATTTTGCATGTTAATATTTTTTATTTTCTTTCTTTGCATTGTGACATCATTTCCATGATAAGTACATTTCGCCCCTAATCCACCCCCCCCCCCCAAAAAAAACTCATGTTTTCAGTCCAAAATGACTGCAATGGTGCATACTTTCAATTCGAATAATAACAATGATATATTAATTATTTTTTCATTAAAATATAATTTGATATCATATACAATATATGATTTATTATACATAATATATATTTAGTCTTTTTGGTCATTTTAAACATGTTTTATAGATATTTAAAATTTTGGTATTTTAAACAAATATATTTTTGTTAAATTCATTTATGTGTGTTTACAGTACGCTGTGGGCAAATGATGTGGTAATGCGTTTAATTGTCAATAGAAATTTAGATCATAATGCAATTATTTAGTTATTATATAGTTTGTGTGTGTAGAATTAATACTTTTTATATAATTTGTATTTATTATAATATATAAAACGTTGTTGTATAAACAGCTGTTTTTCATTAATATGCATATGTATGTAAGTAATTAAATAATTTAATTGATTTTTTAAATTATTTTATTACAGTACGTTACGGACAAATGGTAATTCATAGTTAAAAAATAATGTCACAATGCAAAATCTTTAGTGGTCTTAAGAATAGTCAAAAATATTTTTGCAAAATATAATTTCTTATAATTATTTTTTTATCGCTCTGTCAGGTTTTTGTGAGTTTACCCTTGTTATGCTTCTGTTAAGAAATAATTAGCCTTGGTAAAGTAATGTAACGACAACTTTTCATTGTTGGTTGTTTATTTATTTTTTGTTATGCAGGATGTGTTCTGATTCATTGCGAAATATGGCAGCTTGATACAAGTCGAGTTTGAGTTGTTTAGTGTGTTACAATCTGTTTGCATCGTTCTAATAAAATCATCCATTGGTTTACTTGACGATATGTGAACATACATTTACCTACATCAGCTTCTTATGTCACAATATGGCTGTAGTCTGATGTTTGGCTCCGTACTGTACCGTAACGTAACATCTCTCCCCCTTTTTGGGCTTCTTTGCATTTTCTTAACCAGTTCCAGAACTTCTCATCATGTCCATAATAATTTAAAAGAAACATAAGACCTTTCTTCCCAACCCGCAGACAATTCCCGCCCTGTTCCCAGTGAATCATGACAGCAAATATAGCGGCTTACAAGGCGGCAGCTTCTACATTTACGCTCATCTGTTATCCCGGCTCATACCTATGGATTTCCTCCCAGAGTGCAGTAGGAAAGTCACTCTTTCTGTCTCAAGGCTGTCCTTACAGGAGAGTTGAGTTGCGTCAAAATGACTTCCAGATGCATCCGCACAGGGAAACCCCTTGATCGGACCGCGATATTTACATGTGCAGAAATGCAGATACACTGTTTACACTCCGATTGTGTTGACTACGCATTGTTTCACTTTGAGTTTGAGTTTTAAAGGCTTGCTGAAAGCACCAAAGACGCATTTCTGATGCTCGAGTTACTTAGTTCAATAAATGTGGTTTTGGAGAGTCAAATGAGAATGAGTGAATCAGCTGATTCCGTGTTAGTGTTTACACATTAAAAAAAGATCAAAATCTTAAGGCCTCTCAGAGTTTATTTGGTACCAACACACCATATAAAAGCTCTTTGGTCTCTGTCAGTGCATGTAAAGACCAAATACAAACTTTTCTTACTTGGTTCTTTGAATTTCGACAGAAGAATCGTGATCTGTTTGCAAGCAGGAGCTGTTTCATACTTTAAAGGAATAGTTCATCCAGAAATAAAAATTTGCTGAAAATGTATTTACGCTCAGGCCATCCAAGATGTAGCTGAGTTTGTTTGTCCTTCAGAACAGATTTGGACAAATTTTGCATTACATCACTTGCTCACCAATGGATGCTCTGCAGTGAATGGGTGCCGTCAGAATGAGAGTCCAAACATCTGATAAAAACATACAGTAATGAGGTACATTTTCAACAAATTGTAATTTTTGGGCGAACTATTCCTTTAACTAGCTAACTAGGGATGATTTCTTAATCATTTTCATTCACACGAACAAAAGGAACAAAACATCAACCAGCCTGCGATTCATTCTCGGTAAAGCGTGCTTTTTCATAGACACCAATGATTATGCTAATAAATGGATTTAGTTGAAGCAACAGAATGTGGCATCTGTTTCTGAAGTGTTTTTAAAGACTTCCGCTCTGTTGTGTTGCTTCAGTCCCAGTGTACCTCGCCTAACACTTGCTTCCTTTTTGCCAGACAGCTTTTTAATTGCACGTCTCAGAAGCAGGTATTTGAATCCTGAACTGCACTTGTGGCGGGCTGAGCCCTCGGATGCGATTCTGCTGGGATCATGAGCCTGGAAACACAATCTGTTTTACAATATAAGGCCTTGTTGCTTGTACATTGGGGCCCAAATGTCTGATTCTTCCAGCCAAAATGCTTCTGTGTTGCATTTATGATTAGTAACATTGAAATAGATCACAATCTGAAATGTTTCTTCGTTAAATCTTCATTGTTTTATCATATTATTGTACATTTACATGAAGAAAATCTTATATTTTCCATGTGGTTTAGACTTTTTGACTCCTCTGTATGTGGCAGTAACATTTCAGTATTATGAATCTTTGTTTTCCGCTTAAAATGTAAACATTTCCTGTTGAGCAAATAAAGCTCATTGCAGTTATATTTCATTTTTATTTTTCCTGATTGTTATTATGGTGGTATTTTATGTAGCAGCTCTTACTTTATCACCAAGATCTTAAAGGGTTTCTGGAATCTCCTCAGCATGATCCGCTAAAACAGTGTCTTATTCACCTGAGTCCTGTTGCTGCATTATGAGGGGACACTGCTGGATGCAAACCTGTTTCTAATAAGGAAGAGTTTGTTTCCAGAGACAGGCTCTTTAAGAGTGTGAATGCTTTACGTGGACGCTGTTAACTTTTAATGAACGCCATTTCCCCCACAGTGAGGCTTATTAAAGCCCACAAATATTAGTCTGCTTGAGACAAAATCAGGAAACTCTGAATATGATTCCTGGTGCATTATTTAATGCATTCAATTATTATTTATTACTTATTATTTTTACTCATTCTTTTTCTTAGAATTTATCCTTAAAATATATCTATTTATTTATTTAATACATTATTTATATAGAAGTGTATGTGTGTGTATACATATACAGGTGCATCTCAAAAAATTTGAATATCGTGAAAGATTCTCTTTTTTTGTAACTTATTTTAAAAAAACATTCATATATTCTAAGTTCATTATATGTAAAGTAAAACATTTCAAAAGTTTTTTATTTTTTATTTTATTTTGATGATTAGAGCTTACAGCTCATGAAAGTCAAAAATCCAGTATCTCAAAAGATTAGAATATTTACATTTGAGTTTCATTAAATGACCATTCATACAGTGTAAATATCGCTTGTTCTTTGAAACCACAAAAATGGGGAAGACTGCTGACTTGGCAATGGTCCAGAAGACAATCACTGACACAGAAGAAGTCACAGAGGGTCACTACTGAAAGGTGTGGCTGTTCACAGAGTGCTGTATCAAAGCATATTAAATGCAAAGTTGACTGGAAGGAAGGAATTGTGTAGGAAAAGGTGCACAAGCAACAGGGATTGCCGCAAGCTTGAGAATACTGTCAAGCAAAGCCGATTCAAACACTTGTGAGAGCTTCACAAGGAGAGAACTGAAGCTGGAGTCAGTGCATCAAGAGTCACCACGCTCAGACGTCTTCAGGAAAAGGGCTACCAAGCCACTTCTGAACCAGAGACAACGTCAGAAGCGTTTTACCTGGGCTGTGGAGAAAAAGAACTGGACTGTTGCTCAGTGCTCCAAAGTCCTCTTTTCAGATAAAAGTCAATTTTGCATTTCGTTTGGAAATCAAGGTCTGGAGTCTGGAGGAAGACTGGAGAGGCACAGAAAGCTGCTTGAAGTCCAGTGTGAAGTTTCTGAAGTCAGAGATGATTTGGGTGCCGTGACGTCTGCTGGTGTTGGTCCATTGTGTTTTATCAAGTCCACAGTCAATGCAGCCGTCTACCAGGAGATTTTGGAGCACTTTATGCTTCCATCTGCTGACAAGCTTTATGGAGATGCTGATTTCCTTTTCCAGCAGGACTTTAGCACCTGCCCACAGTGCCAAAACCACTTCCAAGTGCTTTGCTGACCATGATATTACTGTGCTTGATTGGCCAGCCAACATGCCTGACCTGAACCCCATATGAAATCTATGGGATATTTTGAAGAGAAAGATTAGAAACAGTTGATCCAACAATACAGACGAGCTGAAGACTCAATAGTGCCTCAGCAGAGCCACAGGCTGATCGCTTCCATGCCACACCTCACTGATGCTGGAGTTTGAGCTAAACGAGCCCCGGCCAAGTATTGAGTGCAGAAATCAACATACTTTTAAACATAACTTTACATAACTTAAACTTTTCTGTTTTGCAAATCCTTTTTTTGATAGATCTTAGGAAATTCCCTAATATTTTGAAATACTTGATTTTTGACTTTCATGAGCTGTAAGCTCTAGTCATCAAAATTAAAACAAAAAAAAACTTTTGAAATGTTTTACTTTAAATGTAATGAATCTAAAATATATGAAAGTTTCACTTTTTGAAACGTTACAAAAAAAAAGAACTTTTTCATGATATTCAAATTTTTTGAGATGCACCTGTGTATATATAATATAGATAGATAGGTGTGTGTGTTAATATTATTGTATATATTGATTTATTTATACATGTATTATTTTATATATTTTATAGCTAGATAGATAATGTTTTGACATATTTAATATTAATTATATTTATTACATATAATTAATATTTTTATTTAATTATTATTATTATTATTATTATTTTTTTTATTGAATGAAATTAGTCATGTTATTTTTATTTATAATTTATTTTCATATTATATTTTTGGCAGCAGGATCACAATATATTTACAACACTTTAATTTCCAGACCACTTTAGAGATGCTAGAAATTGAAAGAAAAAAAAATGTGTTATCTGTTTTTGCAAATGAACTCTTCATATGTGTATATATATATATGTGTGTGTGTGTGTATGTATATATCTTAAAGATCATTGAAATTTCTGTAGTATTTCTATAGTCAACAAGCCTTATGATGAGTATTTCTTTTGCTAATAATGATTGTGATGGCAAAATCTAAAATTGATTTGGAAAAGACTGGGAAAATCATGGAAAAGTCATGAAAATTCATGCAGTTTAACGGATCAGAAAATGTTTCCTGCATCACTTTTTATATGTATATATATAATTAAGGTGTTGGATTTTGGGTGTGACGCGCTCAGTTCAGATGCCATCCAGACCTGCGTTAGTCAAACTTTTCCATGTGAGCTATGTTTCCTCGCAAAATCATTTATCACCACAAACCAATTCAAGCCTTTCCTCCAAAACTGACCTGGATTGTTGGTTCTTTCTGAATGTTTTACAGATTGTACAGTATTGATCTGACAAACCTGTGATGTGAAAAGTTCACCAGAGAGTCATTGAGCTCAAGAACCACTTACATCCAAATATGATTCTTTGCTTAAATAACCTTTATTTTGCAGGTTACATTCATTTAGTCAGTTTAATTAATGTTATATAAATCAACTAACTTTATCTAATGTGTGTGTTTAATTCCAGCCGTGTTGTCCATGTGTTTTCTGGTACACCACCAGACAAGCTTTGCTTAAAAGGCTACATGATCCCCGGCACATCCTGAAATTAACAGGCTTACGGGACCATAAATCTCATTTATTTTCCCTGTGACCTGATTTCTTCTAGCGCTTTGAAAAGCTCTCCGTAGCCCTTATAGACAGGATCCTGTGGGAATTACTGCAGTTTAACCTTTCTTTTCTTGTTTTACTGCTGAGGAAGCGTTTCTGACATGCTAACTTTGTCACAATGTAGTAACCATTTTGTCTTCATATCATCAGCCTAACTTAGTTCTGACTTCAGGGCATTTATGTCACATATTCCCAACAGGATGTACTGTACATCAGTGTCAGATTCACCTTGAAAGTGACCTTTTATTAGCATGCTGTAGATGTGACGCTGAAAACATATGGCATGTGGCTGATTATAAAGGAGCTTTTTTTTGACAGAAGCAGGGTGAACTATGTGCAGCGTTTAGTCTTGACCCTGTTTCAAGGAGCCTGTGGTGGGATGGGGTCGCTGTAATCAGGCAGCAGTCAGACTTTACTCCAGTGTCATGACTTATACTAGCTCCTGCTTTGTATTTAACCTTCACCTTCTGCTGACGGTTGTTCCTTCACTTTGTAATTTTAGAGAGAAGCCGACCGAAGAGGCCAAAGCTGAGACGAGCAAAACGTCAAACGTCAAACCGAAACCAGCAAGCGCTGCTGCGAACCTTGATCCGGACGACCTGTTCGATGATATATGACCCTGTTTGGGGCCTAATGAGCACCGTTTATGATAAGCATGACTTTTGTACTGTTTTTAAACTGTAGGAGTAATAAAATTGTACGTTTTAAAAGTATTTTTATAGTAAAGCTGAATTGGCTAAACAATAAAAGTTTAAAAAAGAACACTATACTTTTTAATGGCAAGTGGAGCAAAATTATGAATTAGTCCATTTTAACTCTGTAAGGTGTGAATAAATGTAATAAATGTGAATAAAGATGTGATTTTTTCATTCAAAATGGATTTTAATCCCAAACTGTTTTTGCATGTTTTTTTTTTTATTGTTCACCATTTTTGTTATGGATATCTTTGCTGGGGAAAAACGCATCTGATCTTTTGGTCTTAGCTGGTCTCACAGATTCCTCAGGCTGGCCTGCTGGTTTTAGTGAGGACTGGGCTTTTTTCAGCTGGCTAGACCATCTAAGACCAGCAAACCAGTCTATGATGGGTTTTGAGAATATCATAGTGACTGAGGTGAGTGAACTCTCTCAAAAACTATTATTATATGTGGAATGTTTATGAGCTCATATTATTGATAAACAATATATTTGTACTAAAAAATTCATTTGTCATAGTAAACTGTAAGAAACATTTTTTCAAATTTGATTAACAACATTCAACTTTAAACGTAACCACATATATGGTGGGAAAAAAGCAAAAAGCTTTCTAGATAATATTGCATATATTGTGTAATATAATATATTGTTTTGAAAGAAATGCTTTTATTCAGCAAGGATTGAATTTAGGAAGAATTTAAATTGATGAAAAATCAGAGAAAAGATGTTTATGATGTTACAAAAGATTTGTATTTCAAATAAATGCTGTTCTTTTGAACTTTGTTCATCAGAGAATCCTCAAAAAAGTCTGTCAAGGTTTCCACAAAAATATTAATCAGCACAACTGTTTTCAACATTCATAAATGTTTCTACAGCTGCAAATCTGCATATTAGAATGATTCACGTGACACTGAAGACTGGAGGAATGATGCTGAACATTCAGCGCTGCATCACAGGAATCAATTTCATTTTAAAATATATTCAAATGGAAAACGTTATTTTAAATTTTAGTAAAATTTCAAAATATTCATGTATTTTTGGCCCAACAAAAGCGGCATTGATGCACACATTAAAAAAAAATCTTACCCACCTTAAACTTTTCAACAGCAAGGAATGAATTTCAACCTTGTACCTTAATTTTGATTTGTAACCTCACACATGGCAATAGCTAAATCGAATCAATGGTGCAGGTTTTTTCTAGAGGAGGTAACGGTGCTGTCTCTCCCCCGTGTGGAAAGCTCAGGCATGCTCTTATAAGTGGAGTCGGGCAGTTCACAAGAGTAATTTGGTCACTTTCACACCCCTTAATAACCCAGCAACTCCATCAACACCTTCTCTGTCTGATTATCGGTGCTCCGTCAGACCGCGCGGTGAGATACAGATGCGCTTTTACGCACGACTCCGCGTAATACAGAGAGCTGCTCGATGGTCAGGACTGCGAATGTTCAGTGCATATAATCTGTAAAATGAATCCTCATTTCATTTGCAAAGGTGAATCGAAGCCTGTCACTTATTTGAGCTCTCACAGGTAGGCTACGTGCAGTTCGACACTGAATCGGATTTTACGCGGACATTTTTCAAGATTGTGCGCAATGCATTCATAATAAAGTTAGTAAGAGAAACAACCAACTCGTTTGTTTTTAATTACTTATAACCCAGCCTACATGTTCAAGCTAGTTGATCAGTGATTTAAGGTCCAGTTTGCACCAAGAACATCCCCGTTCCTCTTCAGCAGGATGGATCAGATTCATTTTGGGTGGGCACTTTCTGCCCCTCCTCTGGAAACTGACGAAATCATGGGTGGACATGGAATTTGAACTTGCTGCCGGCTCATGTCTCCAGTCTTTTCGTGGGCACCAGGGAAAGAAAGAGCACTGAAGTCTGCAGCTCACTATTGGAGCATCAGAGATATTTGCGCTTTTCTGTGAAGGATTGCGTTTTTGGAGAATCAGGAATAGCCAAGACTGCCTACAGGAAAAAGTAAGTTCTATCCTATTCTATAAACAATTATGTCCTAATTGATAAGTGATGAATATTACTATTATTTCACATTAATAAATCATTTGCTGCGGTTAATGTCCATTGCATCTTAATTTGACCATGTTCTGCTCTCCGTCTTTTGATATTGGAGCAGATTTACCTCGGTGCATCTCTTTGTTTCTCATTTGATTGTGTTGTCTGTCACCCTGAAGCTTTGTTTGCGTTTGGCATTTTCTCAGGAGCTCCACTGATCATTATCTCATCACTATCACTGAAACACCGGCTCTGCTTTAATGCTGATAACTGAGAATGCGATCTTTGGATTGATTTCAGACACGCTTTTCGTTTGGTCTGGCGTGATGATCGCGCGCGGTGATGTTAATTGTTGCGTGAAGGTGCTTTATATATCGCTCTTTAGTGTTTGATAGTGTGTACTATATAGGGCGTGTGTGACTGTCACCAAATGATCTTTGTGTTTCCGAGGAATGAGTGAAGTGGGACTGTCCATGTTAAGATGGAACATGTACATCCTCTTTAACCGCTAATTATGAATGAAGCTTTCATAAACACGCTCCGTATCTGATGGCAAAGCCATATATTGCATTGATAAAGGGAGACAGGAAAGCAAACAGACAGTGGGTGTCTAAAGACCCAGTTGGACCTGGAACAAAGACATAGACGGACATTAAACACCAGCAGTTTGACAACCAACCCACGTTTAGGAGTAAACTGTAGCTGCAAATGCAAAACGAACTAAACTCATGACTGGCTTTTACCAAATGAAAAGCTTTTATTGATTTATTTACAGAACTGAGATGTTGTTGGACGCTAAGCACATCCTCTGGTTGGTCTGTGCCTGCAGCGCTGCTGTAACCAAAGATGGTGAGTTTTGGAGTGTTTTAGGGCGTTTTTTTTTCTTTATTCTCATTAAAATTATAAACTTCTTTCTTTTACATTCATTTAGTCTGTGCAAACCTTTAAAACTAGGTAAACGCTATAGGGATGCAGCGATGTTAATAAGCCATCGTTTTAATTTGATGGAAGATATTCAAATTATCACCGATAATCACTTATATGGCATGACTCATGACCGATAACAGTTAAATGGCAGATATTCAAATTTTATACTATTTTCAACTTATATGATCAAAGTGAATTTAGGCATAGACATTATCTATGATATGAAAAATATTAATTTTATTTACATTTATGCATTTAATGCTTTTATCCAAAGCAGAGAAACAAATATGCTAACAATTTGTCAAAGAATCAACAATTGATTAAATATATAAATATGTATTGAGTACTAAAAAAAAAAAAAAAAATCAATATTATTTATTATAATAGTTGTAAATAATATAATTAAATATGTTCTAATATTAGCCTAAATATATGTATTTTTAATTTGTTAAAGCTTAGATTTATTGGTGTTATTAAAGTATTAGTGTTTTTACAGATTGAGTAAATGCTACATAATGACAAAAGTAACTGAACTTAAAATTAAGAGATATGAGCATGTACATTATGTAAAATCAACTAATACAATGATATATATTAAAAAAAGATATGAAACTGATATGTCATGCTTCCCTTGTAATCATTGTAAACCAACTACCAATCGCTCAGCACTTCCTGTGTGTCGTGTGCTAAACGACTACTTCCTGTCTGCTAAAGTGTTATTTTGATTTCACTGATGTATATTTATATATTTTGAAAATATTTACATGTTTATGTTTAATATATAAACATAACATATTTTTATGAGATATATACATGCATGTGTGTGTATTTATATATACATAATGTATGTTGTTTATATTTATTATGTAAACAAACTTTTATTTTGGATGCGATTAATCACGATTAATCGTTTTCATTCTGTTTTAGGATTAGTTTATAGTTATTTTAGTACTTTATTTAAGCTAGATGAATGTTTTCATTTTTGTTTAGTTAAGTTTTATTTTTTTAGTTAATACTTATTTAATTTCAAATAATGTTTATATATTTATATAGTTTTAGTTAATGATAATAGCCCTGTATGAGAGATGAACTGCAAAGTTTTTGGTTTATGAAACTGTTATGTTTCTTTTAATATCGTAATTAAGCAGTATGGTTAAAATATTCAGTCTCAATGGAAGCAGAACATTTGAGTGTTGTTTCAAAGTTTCCAGCAGATGATATTCTGACGTTCCTCTCCTCCATCTGCTTCTTGTTTGCAGACTCCGCTCGTAGGATGAGGGTGGAGAGGAGTTCTCCGGTGAGGGGCTCACTGGCGGAGCAGGTGGTCCTGCCCTGCTATTTCTCCATCCTCCCGCCTCCTACCGGCAGCTCCAACACCTCCACCACGGCCACGGCCTCCAGCACCCACCAGGACCATCTCCGCCTCAAGTGGACTAAACTCGTGGGCGATGAGGAAATCACAGTGATTGTGACCCAGAATGGGTTCCTCAAGATGGGGCCGGAGTTTAAAGGCAGGGTATCGGTTCCCAGCCACCCTGAGGACGAGGGCGACGCGTCTCTGACCATAGAGAGGCTCAGGGCCAGTGATGCAGGCGCTTACCGCTGCGAGGTCATGCACGGCATTGAAGACACTCAAGAGTCCGTCTCCCTGGACGTCAGCGGTCAGTCATTCTCTATGCAAATTATAAAAGCAATACATGTTCCTGGTCGAACTGTCAAACTCATATGATCCTCCAACCGACAGTCCATTTTGTTACAGAACAACTATTTTTAAGGAGTTCCTTCTGGAGCTAAAATTGGTTTAAAAAGGCTATATATAAAAAAATAATCACATTGTTTGTTAAATGTATAAATACAGTGTACTGAGTATTAAAAATATCATAAATAATATATAATATTAAAATAATGTTTGAGTTATTAATGTGAAATATTAATTTTGAGATTTACTAAAGATTAGATTTATTTTATATGCTTATATATATATATATATATATATAATTGCCATTATATTTTTAGATTTATAGATGTTATTAAATTATTAGTGTTATTAAAAAAATAAAGCTAATCTAAATGTAAAAATAGCAAAACAAAATAAGCATGTTAAATTAAATATTTGAATTGTAATATCAGAATGAAATATTCATTAATACTTATCATATATTCTAATATAATAATATTATTTCAATGTTTTATTTGTTAAGTGAGCTCACTTTTATGATCCATTTAAATCTGGCCCTACATTTGTCTCACATTTCACCCAGAAATATAATATATAGTTGTTTGTAATATATGGTGTTTTTAAATATTAGACTACAAAGGTAGTTTATATTTAAAAATCGAGGTAATGAGCATGTAAAATTTTATATTTTGACTATAATGATATTATAATTATATATTAATTAATACTTATTAAATACTTTAATTAAATGTTAATTAATAATAATATTATTTTAAGATTTTAACTTTTAGTGGGGCTAGTTTTCATGATCCGGTTAAATCCAGGCCTAGATTTTTCATATTATTAAAGTAAAATGGGTTGCAATTAATGCATGATATGAAAATATGAATACTATTTCTATTTCTTAAATAATATATTAATTTATATTAAATGTTCACTTTGATATTTGCAAATTATTAGATTGATAATTTTAGACATATAAAGTTATATTTTTAGCTTTATCGTTGTTATTAAATTATTATTGTTTTTTTAAGGATTAGACTACAATGGTGATCAAAACTTAAAAATAGGGGAAATGAGCATGCAACATTATTTTTTTTCTTTACCATAATATATACTATATATATTTTCTCAAGTTTCATGCGGAAATATGTCACGTTGCAAAGTAAAATGCTGTTTCTTTAACTTCCTTCAGCAGGATTCTCATTGGTAAAGTTGTTCAGCAATGGCTCTCAGATGTGCTGCACTTTTTTACTCTCGTAAGCACATGTGATGATGTAATTAGTCATCGCTAGCCAAAATGGAACAGCGTTCCTGTCAGGAGACAAGGGGAGAAAGATTATTTTGCTTTAGAGTCTGGAAAAATCACTTTCAGAGTCTGGATTTCCCTCAAATCTTGACAAGGCCCTATTGTGCTTCTAAGTAATAGAAAGGCAGGAATGATTTGTGTTTTAATCAATACAAGAAAATGTTAAAGCTTTTTTTGTTTGTTTGTTTCCTTGAATGACTGCATTATGAACGAATGTCTGAAAAATCATTCAAGAAACAGTTTTCTTGCAAGACCATGCAACGATTGAAAGTATACTGTGTATTCGAATATACTCTTAGGAATGTTTATACACAACACTCAAACATTATACATGCAAGAAATGAACTTGTATTAAACCTGAAACATTCATCCAACAGAAAACGTGAAAGAAACTGTGCTAAAGATCTTATAGGTGACAAACAGCACTGTATTTGTTTACGGCATTGTGTTGTGCAGTAAAACCTGAGCACATCTGGCTCAGGTGAGACGGTGCTGTTGGAGTGTTTGTAGGCCTGTAGAGAGCAGAGTGCCTTCCTGCCAAATACACTCAATACCCTCTTTTAGGGCCTGGGCAGTGCTGATTGCCAGTCAAGGGTAGCGCCTACCCAAAAAACACACCGCCATCCCTCTGAGGAAAGAGCATTCAGAACCTGGCCCGTCAGCCAGCAGCTCTGCTAATGTACCCAAAAAAAGACTAGAAAAGCCCATAAAAGGGCAAATAACAGAGTCAGACTGCATGACCTGTTCTGAGCCTTATTAGTAGTGTTTGCTAAAGCAACAATCACTATACTGTTACTCATTTGTGTTACAGTATTAAATTCAACATGTAACTATGATTTCAACAGCAGCTATGAAACTCAACTTACTCAAACAGTGAACAGATACCTGTGATTTGGGAACCTGCAGAAGTGCTTGTTTTTTTTTTTTGCTGCTGTTAAATTTATTTCGGACTTTATTTTTGCCCCCTGGCATGGCTCCAGCACGGATTAATCTAATGTTTTGAGGTCACCGCACCGGTGTTGATATTTACTGTACTTCGCAATCACAGATTCTAGCCTACGTCTTGGAATATATGACCCAAATAAGAATTTTCACCGTATATTGCCATCTGAACAAGTAAGTAACAAGTCTGCCACATTTGTTCTGACCAACTGAGGAAAAAAGCATTACCATAAATCGCGCTACCGATGGTGATTAAATCTAACGATCGTTTAGCTCATATCACATCAAACCATGCAAATTATTATTATTGTTATACTTTGTTCAAATTATTAATGTTAACAACATCAGCATTGCGTGACAATGAGTATAGTGTGTTTTAGCGTGTAGATTTCAATTTCTGTACAGTCTAATCTCTAATTGTCATACCATTCGAATTTCATATTAAGAAATTCTTTTAACCCAAAAAGCAAACTATGCTCCCTTCGAACTGGTTTTCTTTAAAATACAAAACTTGTGTAATCCCAGGCTATCTGTAATCAGAAGCACATTTAAAACTGGAATATAATTTAATTTCATTCACATGTGTTTCATAAACACATAATCTGGATTACAATCCGCCATCAAAACGATACATTTAATTATTCCAGCTGCTGTGAGAAAAGGCTATAATCGGACCGCCACCTGCAGGATCTTCTTTTTTTTAAATTATTATTATTTTTTAATATACATACAAAATAAAGATACAGACTATAACAACATACAACAAGCTGTGTACAAAAACAACAACAACAACAAAAATAAAAAAATTCACATTTATGTATAGGTTGGGAGTGTTGAGTATTATGGGTTTTGAGGGTATTAATTACTTGAAGTATTTTCTCCTTCCCTCCTCCTCCCCCTCACTCTCCCTCATCCCAATGATAATAATAATAATAATAATATTGAGAATATTTCCCATTGACAAGGATAGCCACATACAGACCCTGGGGGGAGACAGGGCCCCGATCTGAAACACACCTCTATCCAACGTCCAACACACGAAACAGGCACACCTGCCTTAGGATTCAGGATTCTTTCCTTTCCATCCCCCTTCCCATTTCCCTCTGTCCTCCTTCCTCCCCTCCTAATTCCTCCTTTTTCCTTTTTCCTCATACTTCCTCCTTTTCCAGTCCTCCAACCATCCCGTGGTGGCAATGGGAAGTGACAATGGTTTGGACTGTATTGTGTTATAAATATGAGGATCTCTTTGTCAGCATAGGCTGGTTTATGCCAGGCGTGGCACTCCGAATTACTTAAGGGAGGTGGAGGGGTTATGGGGTTATGGGGGGGAGGGTGTTCAGAATCCAGCGAGGAAGGATTTTAATAATACTAAAAATATATATATATATATATATATATATATATATTTCCTTCCAGGCAGGCGTATCTCACCAAAGGCTGTGGGGACGAGGACCCTCATGACGGTCAGCCAGCATAGGGCAACCCCCATAGGAAAATTCACTGTCATCACCCGTAAACCTTAAAATGTAGTATCTTTTTTTTTTTTTTCTTAACCCTTTCTTTCCTTCCTTCACCTTTCGCGACAGAGGAAGAGAGAAGTAGGGAAGAAGGAGAAAAAAGAAAACACTAGAGGACCTGCAGGATCCTCACGTGCGACAGCCTAGTAGCCGAGACAACTTCTTTATGTTTACAGACGTGACGTAATGACGCAGTGCCATGCTCGAATTTCCTACGAAAACCTACCCGTACCACTCAAATTAGAAAACATTATTATAAGCTAAGCGTTGTGAATCGGGGTAAAGTAAGGCGATAGTTTTGAACACTGGCTGGTTATGTACTTGCTCAAATATTGATTTCGGATCATTTTTAACCAAATAAAGTTACGGACTGCAGCTTTAATTTTATTTTTCATTTACAAACCTTCTTCTAAAAGTTATGTGCATAAATTTATCCATTTTTTTAGTAATTAGTAGGGCTGTCAGTTTAACGTGTTAACTTAATTAATTAGTTAAAATAACGCGATTAAAATATTTCAATGCATTTAACGCACTGGCCCCACCCCCAGACCTGTACATCATCTTACATTTCATACTTATGAGTTTTTGTCTCATATTTATATCATACGATAAGCGATATCACACGAGTGCTGTTTTTGTCACGAAGAACACACAGAGTGCAAATGTGACTTTATACAACAGTTCAGTAAATAAGATGTTATTATTGTGCCATATTTTAAACACAATATTGTGTGTTTTTGTTTAATTTTGCCAACGAAAATATTACCTAAAAAGCCACAGCAGAATTGTTGTGCGTCTCCGAGCAAAACAGCAGTGTTTATTTTCTGAATGAATCCGCACTTTGAACGAATCATGTGAACCAATGATTCAGCAGCCCATTCATAAAGAGAGCTGTTTACTGAATTCCTGAATGAATCGGCTGTTTGAACGAATCAACTCATAAAGACATTTACCGCCGGTTTACTGCTGGTAGTTTTAGTTTCTACTTTAGAGTATCATTTCATTTATTAAAAAATAAATAAATAAATAAATAAACATTAAAGGGATAGTTCGCCAAAAATAAATAAATAATTAAATAAATTCTGTCATCATTTACTCACCCTCATGTTATTTCAAACCTGAATGACTCACTTTCTTTGGTACAACATAAAAGAAGGTATTTTGAATAGCCTACTGTTGGTAACTAAACTGGGGCAAATTAGTTTTTAATTAATCGCAGCACCCTGTAATTAATTAGAAATTAGATTAAAAATTGTAATTGACTGACAGTCCTAGTAATTAATTAGTTTTATATATTTTATTTTATATATATATATATATATATATATTGTGTGTGTGTGTGTGTGTGTGTATATATATATATATATATATATATATATATATATATATATATATATATATATATACATAAAATTACAAAAACTAAATTAACAATAAATATTATATTTTATTATATCTCTTATTTTATTTTTTCTGTCTTTTTGTTGTTTTATTTTATTTTGTTTCATGATTTAGCTGTTAGACAGCACAGTAAAATTGTCTTAGAAATTATATTATATTTTAATTTAATTTTATTTTATTTTATTTTATTTTATATTTTATTTTATTTTATTTTATTTTATTTTATTATTTTATTTTATTTTATTTTATTTTATTTTATTTTATTTTATTTTATTTTATTTTATTTTATTTTATTTTATTTTATTTTATTTTATTATTTTATTTTATTAATTTGCATGCTTTATCCTTCTTGAAAATGTTGCATCCATAAATTCATTCTTTTTTATTCATGCACATGCAGATGGATGTCTTTGGCCATTGCACTGCATCATGCACCATTTTTTTTCCCTTTCTTTCTTTTCGAGCAATCTGCCATAATCATAGTGTTTTCAAGATATTTAGTCTGGTTCAAAATATTTCAGCTTTTAAAATTTTGAAGACACTGTTATGTCAGATAATTGCCTTGTGTAAGTTCAGAGCACCATTTAGGGATACTGTACAGTAAAATAGTTCAAATAAGTGTATAAAGAGTGGAGTGATGAAGCCAGTTTTGCTATTTTGATACTGTGTAATGCTGTGAGAGCGATTACTATTCAGATCATGTTCAGTATTTGACACGACAGGTTCCTAAATAGCTGAACAATACAATGATTCTTCATTTTTTCCAGACAACAGCTTGTTGTTGTGGCTGAAACTTTCAGTGTTCAGTACAAAAGCGGCCCTCTTGCCCATTTGATCCCATTTGTTATTAGATGAAGTTAAATATGCATATCAAGTGACCATATGACCACCTGACTGGAGGGAAAATCAAATTGTTGAATAAATACATTACCATTCAAAAGTCTGCAGTCAGGAGGACTTTTTAATGTTTTTGAAAGATGCCTCTTAAGCTCACCAAGGCTGCTCTTATTTGTCAAAAAAAAAAATGCAGTAAAAACAATTAAATTGTGAAATATTATTACAATTTAAAATTCTGTTTCCCATTTAAATATATTTTAAATTATAATTTATTCCTGTTATGCAAAGCTGAATTTTCAGCGTCATTACTCCAGATCCTTCAGTAATCATTCTAATATGTATTTTTATTATTATCAACACTGAAAATATAAATTGTGTTGCTTCATGTTTTCGTGGAAACAGTGATGCATTTTTTTTCAGGATTCTTTGATGAACAGAACAGAAGAACAGTGTTTATTTGAAATCGAAAGCTTTTGACATTATAAATATATTTAGTGTCACTTTAGATCAATTAAATGCATCCTTACTGAAAAAAAGTATTAATTTCTTTCTAAAACCCCAAATTTTTTAATTGTAGATGGTGGTCTTGCTTGTGTTTCACAAACAAAAACATCAAAATTGCTGTGTAAGATTCAATCAAATGAGTTTAATTCGGTTCATGAGTTTGATTTCTGTTTCGTCACAGGTGTTGTGTTTCATTACCGCTCCAGCACCAGTCGTTACACGCTAGATTTCGAGCGTGCCAAGCAGGCCTGCATTGATGTGGACGCCACCATCGCCACCGCCGAGCAGCTTCATTCAGCCTACGAGGACGGATTTGACCAGTGCGACGCCGGATGGCTGGCCGACCAAACCGTCAGGTGATTTCTCCAGCTCCAGACTTAAAGCTATGAAATCATGCTATCTAGATTTGAATATTACTGATATGAGAAGCGCATCTGGGGTTGTTCTCCACAGATACCCCATAACGAGGCCGCGTGAAGGCTGTCAAGGCGATATGACTCTGAAGCCAGGAGTCAGGTCATACGGATTCAGAAATTCCTCTGAAACGTATGATGTGTACTGCTATGTAGGGAAACTGCAGGGTAAGTTTAGAAATCAGCGGGTTTCTCCTCACTTGAAACACACGAGAGACTCACGCTGTGTTCATGTTGTGTCAGAATTACTGTAATTATGAAATGACAGTTTGGAAAGTCTGCTCTGGGCTGTTCACGTCCTCACACGGAAATCACTTGTTTCTATGGCAACGTTGAAATAGTTTTTTTTTTTATTGCAGTAATGAGAATTCGAAGGGAAAATGTCTCAATGTGAAAAATCTTAATGATGTACATATATTACATTTATTATTTATTGATTGATTTATTTTTTTTTTTTTAATCAATCAATCCATGTTTGACTTTATTGGTGAGTGGTAATTTACTATATTCTCTTGAAAAAAGGTATGTCTTCATTAAAAAAAAATAAATAAATCCTAAAAATGATTGGGTTAATCTCATGGAAATAGTTATGAAATTATAATATAAAATTATATTTTCAAAAAGAAACATATAACAAATATTACTATAATGTATAAATACTTGTATTGTTTTTTTATTACATTTTTCACTATAAAAAATACAAATATAATTTTTTCATTACAGTAATGAGAATCTGGAAGGGAAATTTGACATGAAAACAAAAATCATAAATGTCCGCAAATATTTATTTATTTTAAAGAATTTTTAATTAAATAAATAGAAATAGATCCATGTGTGGCTTTATTGGTGATTTATAAAAATCGAATTTAATCGCATCAGTAATTTACTTCTATATTGTTTTGCAAATCCTAAAATTTACTGGGTCACCCCGACATTGAAAGAAAAAAAAAGAAATTATATTTTACAAAAGAAAATATAACAAATATTACCAAAATGTGTGTGTGCGTGTATGTATATATATGTATGTATGTGTATAATGTTTTTAAATAAATAAATAATAATTGGTTATATTTAAAGTATGCAGAAGTGCATTCTGGGATTGCCTTATTTGTTATGAATGTGCACTGGACAAAAGGTGATGTGTTATTGTGTGTGTGATCTCAGGTGAGGTGCTTTTTACTGCTGCTGATGCTAAGATGACTCTAGCTGAGGCCAGAGAGGAGTGCGAGAGACAGGATGCGGTTTTAGCGTCTCCGGGTCACCTGCATGCAGCCTGGAGGGCCGGCATGGACCGCTGTGACTTCGCCTGGCTGTCTGACGGCAGCGCCCGCTACCCCATCTCTGTACCCAGACAGCAGTGCGGCAGAGGACAGCTGGGCGTGAGGACTATGTACCGCTTCCCCAACCAGACCGGATTTCCCTTACCGAGCGAGAAGCTGGGAGCTTTCTGTTTCAAAGGTATGTCTTCAAGAAACGATCATGACTAAAATGATCAATGACAATAAGCAAATTTTTATATTTTCATATATATATATATATAAAGAAGCATAATTAGGACTATTCAGTATTTAGTACTACCAAAATGTTATACTACCAAAATGTATTATTTAAATATATATGAAGAGTTCATTTGCAAAAACAGATAACTATTAATCAATTAATTTTAATCAAACCGCAGTTGGGTTATTTTGATTAGGTTAAGAAATAACTAAAAAATACAGCTAACTAACACAGTAAAACACAATAAAAACATGATTTTTGAAAATGAAAAAAAAACAGTTGCAAATAAACTCTTCATAAAGATCATTACCCACAATCATTTTTATTTATTTATTTATTTAATTTTCATTGCAGTAAGGAGCATTTGGAGGGAAAATGACAAAAAAAGCTAAACTTTTCAAAACTATTAAATCTTAAAATCTGGTCCTAAAAAAATAAATGTATAAACAAACAAACAAATCTAAATAAATAAATAATCGTTTATGGAAGTATCTTTTGATTTCGAGATGAAATATAACAGACATGTTCTTTGACAGGTCTGGTGAGATTCACACCACTCTGTTAGTGCATGTTCCTCATGATGTTGTTTTGTAGATAGGGAGGCGTCTGTTTTGCTGTGATATCATAACAGCTGTGACTCCGAGCGGACCTTTCCTCTCTCTCGGCTAGCTGGGTGGAAGCAGAATCATTCGTTCTCTCCAGGGCGTCCTCAGATTTCATCTGTTAAACCTCTGTCCTATGTCTAGCTCAAATATGTGCTTTAAAACAGCAAACTAACTGACCTGCGTTCAGGTCAATTCCTCTGCCCAGAACGACTTCGACCTTTGAACCCCGTAACTGTCCTGCTGGGGGTTGTTTGTGCAACCTCCCCGTCTGTGCAACTTCAGTCGTCACTCGAGAGGGAAAATGGAAACAGGCCACACAAAAGCAGCGTTTAACATGCATTTAATCCGATTTTACATCAGGTATCTCTTTTTCGCCCCCTACCTCCAGGGATTTTGTGGCTTTCCTGTTAGCCGCGGCTTGTTTCATGTAACCAGTCTTGAAGCACTTCTCTTAAATGGGCTTCTACCGCAGAGTACCGCAAAACAAACAAAAGCACTCTGGGTAGGCCAAAAAAGAGCACGGAAGGCAAGAGCGCCCCACTATAATATATAAACAAGCGCCAGTGGGGGGATGTGGCTTCCTCTTGTGCTGTTTCAAGATCACTGGGGTTTTATAAGGGAAAAAGATGCCTGATGTTTTACATCAGAGGCACTGCATAGAAAAGAGGACACGTCCCTAACGTCTAACAGCTGGCCTTGTGTGTCCACACACTGAGCCAGAGACAAAGAAGCACTGATACCCTTGTCATTAGCAAAAGTGGGAGGCTTTTGTCATCATTCAATCATTTACTCACCCTTATGTTTTTATCTTCTTGAATCCTTATGTCGTGTTGTCATAGTATTGGGGTATTTTATATTCTCTTAGCCTGGTCATGACGTGTGCAGACTTACACACTGTAAAAAAAAAAAAAGTTGAGCAAACTTGAAAGTTTAAGGCAACCAGCTTCAGCAGATTTTTGAGTTTTCTCAACTTTTTGTTGTATAAACAACAAGTTGAGAAAACTCCAAAATCTGCTGAAGCTGGTTGCCTTAAACTTTTTAAGTTTGCTCAACTTTTTATTTATTTTATTAAATTTTTTTACAGTGCCGTAAAAAATCAAAAGTTGAGAGAACTTCAAACATTTAAGGCAACCAGCTTCAGCAGATTTTTGAGTTTTCTCAACTTGTCCTTTTAAGTTTATACAACTAAATGTTGCGAAAACTCAAAAATCTCCAAAAATAAGTTGAGAAAACTCAAAAATCTGCTGAAGCTGGTTGCCTTAAACTTTTAAGTTTGCTCAATTTTTTATTTTTTTGTACAGTGCAGAAAGATGAAGAGACTGAAGGAAGCAGAAATGGATGTGGGCTTTTGTCTGCCCACAAAACTCTGCATAACTTTAGCATTATGCATCTGAAATGCTGCTGATGTAAAAACGGATTAAAAAGAACATAAATTATCAAATGCAGTAAATGCCGAAAGAACAACAATTGGTGGTTAGTACTGAAAAGCGTCTTGTCACATAAGTCAGACCAAACTGTCAGTGAAATGCTTCTAAGAACATGCAATAGATAGAAATCTGTTTTTTTTCCCAATAGGTTGTACATTCAACATATTGAACAGACATTGTTTAAAAGTTTGACAATTTTGTAATGTTTTTGAAAAAAGTATTTTATGCTAACCAAGGCTGCATTTAATTAAAATATTATTACCATTTCAAATTACTTTTTTCTATTTAAATATATTTTTTAATGTAATTTATTTCTGTCATGACAAACCTGAATTTTCAGCATCATTACTCCAGTTTTCAGTGTCACGTGATCCTTCAGAAACCATTCTAATATGCAGATTTGCTGAAACAATTCTTATTATTATCAATCCTGCTTAATTTTTGCAGAAACCGTGATGCATATTTTTCAGGATTCTCTGAATAGAAAGTTTCAAAGAACTGCATTTATTTAAAATAGAATCTCTTGTCACTTTTGATCTCCTTGCTGAATAGAAGTATCAATTTATTTAAAAAATAAAAAGACAGTAGTGTACAGTATCTCTCCCAGCCTCTTTTTTTATTAGTGAAAAATGAAATATTGCATCTAGCCTGGTCTTATAAGGACCTCGTGTCACATTGTGTCACTGTCATTAAAGGAAAAGAAGACACACCACATTCTAAGACATTTTGAAATCCATGTATATTTGTAAATTCGGACAAAAAATAGAGGCCTTTTCACTTGTCCTTTCAGACTTTTGGACCCCCGCTCTATTCCCCTGCATGCAGCCAGATGGGTGACTGCCATACATGTCATCATGAATGATTTTACCGTGGTGTTGAAACGTCTTGCTAAGCATGAAACTCTTACCGTCTGAGTCAAACCTTTGGAAGCCTGCCAACACGTCATAAGCACTGCAGCTATATGTGTATGAACAGACAAGAGTGAACATTATAGTGTCGTTAACTTGGCCATTTCGAGTTTTTATATAGGTCCATGAAAGTGTATCAGAATATCTACTAGCATGCATGTAGACAGCAGCGTTAGGGTTTGATTTATTGATTGTGAGAGTGAGATGACGTTGGCACTTACATTATGAAACATTCCAAGTGCACTTATTCAAGACTATTTACCTACTGGTCGGAGTCAAAATATGTGGTTAGGCAACCTAGCCAAAAATGTTCTCGAAAGGAAGCTAAAGTTTCAAAATAAATATAAACTGTCAGATTCTACCCTGTTATGGTGTGTCATTTTCCCAAAATAACTCATTACCAGCCAAAAAAATCCCTAAATACTTAGACGATTCTGCTGTTATTTTGTAGAAATATCTTGACTTTGCTGCCAGCAATTACACTTACTTGGTCAATATTAATAAACTGAGGGCTGTCTTATTTGGGATAAAACTGCAAAAGTATTCTACAGTGCTCACCTTAATAACACCTCATAAAAGTTTCATCTATCACAATTTAATGCATAGAGACATACAGGTGCTGGTCATATAATTAGAATATCATCAAAAAGTTTATTTATTTCACTAATTCCATTCAAAAAGTGAAACTTGTATATTATATTCATTCATTACACACAGACTGATATATTTCAAATGTTTATTTCTTTTAATTTTGCTGATTAGAGCTTACAGCTCATGAAGGTCAAAAATCAGTATCTCAAAATATTAGAATATTACTTAAGACCAATACAAAGAAAGGATTTTTAGAAATCTTGGCCAAGTATGAAAATGAAAAGTATAAGCATGTACAGCACTCAATACTTAGTTGGGGCTCCTTTTGCCTGAATTACTGCAGCAATGCGGCGTGGCATGGATTCGATCAGTCTGTGGCACTGCTCAGGTGTTATGAGAGCCCAGGTTGCTCTGATAGTGGCCTTCAGCACTTCTGCATTGTTGGGTCTGGTGTCTCTCATCTTCCTCTTGACAATATCCCATAGATTCTCTATGGGGTTCAGGTCAGGCGAGTTTGCTGGCCAATCAAGCACAGTAACACTATGGTCATTGAAACAGCTTTTGGTACCTTTGGCAGTGTGGGCAGATGCCAAGTCCTGCTGGAAAATGAAATCAGCATCTCCATAAAGCTTGTCAACAGAAGGAAGCATGAAGTGCTCTAAAATTTCCTGGTAGATGGCTGCGTTGACTGTGGACTTCAGAAAACACAGTGGACCAACACCAGCAGATGACATGGCAGCCCAAACCATCACTGACTGTGGAAACTTCACACTGGACTTCAAGCAACATGGATTCTGTGCCTCTCCACTCTTCCTTCAGACTCTGGGACCTTGATTTCCAAATGAAATGTAAAATTTACTTTCATCTGAAAAGAGGACTTTGGACCACTGAGCAACAGTCCAGTTCTTTTTCTCCACAGCCCAGTTAAGATGCTTCTGACGTTGTCTCTGGTTCAGAAGTGGCTTGGTAGCCCTTTTCCTGAAGACGTCTGAGCGTGGTGACTCTTGATGCACTGACTCCAGCTTCAGTTCTCTCCTTGTGAAGCTCCCCAAGTGTTTGAATCGGCTTTGCTTGACTTTATTCTCAAGCTTGCGGTCATCCCTGTTGCTTGTGCACCTTTTCCTACCCAAATTCTTCCTTCCAGTCAACTTTGCATTTAATATGCTTTGATACAGCACTCTGTAAACAGCCACACCTTTCAGTAATGACCTTCTGTGACTTACCCTCTTTGTGGAGGGTGTCAATGTTCGTCTTCTGGATCATTGCCAAGTCAGCAGTCTTCCCCATTATTGTGGTTTCAAAGAACAAGAGATACCCAGAATTTATACTGTAGGGATGGTCATTTATTCAAACTCAAATGTAAATATTCTAATATTTTGAGATACTGATTTTTGACTTTCATGAGCTGTAAGCTCTAATCATCAAAATTAAAAGAAATAAACATTTGAAATATATCAGTCTGTGTGCAATGAATGAATATAATATACAAGTTTCACTTTTTGAATGGAATTAGTGAAATAAATCAACTTTTTGATGATATTCTAATTATATGACCAGCACCTGTATCGGTTGACAGTATGGCACTTTCAAAATTTCTGTTTATTTGGGCAGTCTAACTTGTCAGCTGTTGTCAGTAAATTGTATAAATATGGGTCAGACAAGCTAAACAATTGAAGCCATTCACAATTGAAAACCATTATTTTGTAATTCAGTCTGGTGCCACTAGGGGCACCAAAGCTACACACTTTGCCTTGAAAAGTATTTGCAAAATGTTTGGTCAAAATTAAATTTTTCCTTTTCTCTCTGTCCTCAGGATGGGATCCCACAACTGTACCCACAGCTGGACCCACAACACCTCAAGTTCTCTTAGACAGCCATCTAATCTCTTCCCTTAAAGCAGACTCCTCTATGCCAGCCCATGGCACCACAGAAGAGCCACCATCCATGTTCTCTGCAAGCATGGCTCCACGCAACAGAGGCGCTCCTGAAGCGTATCCCTCTGCTGAAGTCACTGCTGTTGTACCAACTGAAGCTGAGAGAATTTTGGATATGGAAACCACAACCACATTTATTGACTCTGACAGCTCCTTGGACATAGACAAAGATAGCTCCTTGGTGCAAGGGGTACCCCATCGTGTAGATAATTCCTTTCCTCTCCAGCAACCCTCAGTCCCTACCACACCTGAAATGCCCCATTATTCAGATTCCTTCTTCTCTATCCAGCTTCCCCGCCAGCCCACCGCAGCGAACATGCATCTTGCGTTGGATACTCCGCATGGGGGAAACAGTGATGCGGAGGGTAGCAGCACTGGTGGCATGGATACTCCTGAAAGTGTGATTCTTTCTTCACATGTGTTTACTACAGACTTGCAAGGAGATCCAGACAAGCCAAAGATTGTGTACAAAGAGAATGAAACCACAGCAAATGTGACCGAAGGAAGTCTGGACTTGCACAGCCAACAGATTGATGCCAAGAAGGACGATGACTTTCCACTGGGCATCAACGTGTTCATATACAACATTACGCAGAGAAATCAATCAGGTAGGTCAGATGGAAGTTCAGAAAATTTCGTCTATGCAAACAAATTTCATATAGAAGCTAATTTTACCAGTGCAAGCAGTTGTATACAAGTATACAATACATTGACTTCTTGAACCGGTTTTGCTTGTCCTTTTGTATTTTGGTGTGGCAGTGTTTTTCTGTGATTGTTGCATGTCCAAAGCAGCATGTTGTAAATGAGTGACTTGGTTTAGGAAACACTGAGATGCAAAATGAATGTAGATCTTGGCTAAAGAGAGGCCACATTTGGCTCTATCGAGACGCCTACTGCTGTCTTGCAAACAAAAGATTTGGACTTGGTCCTTTGATTTCATGCAATTGCTTTAATATTTGGTTTGTGCCAAATCTTTACCTCATCCAGAAGTATAGCTAAACTAGTGGTGCTGCCTATATGCATAAAGAAGAGAAGAGAAACAGACCTTACATGCCTTCCCATGACCTTAATTGACTTCCCGTGTTGCTGGAAAGAGTGTTGACTGAGGTTGATAAACATCTGTAAATAGACTGCAGCCAGTGTTCCTGTCTTGTAGGTCCTGTGGGTCGACATTAATCAGCTGACCCATTTATACTGTGTGATACTGTTAAAGGGGCACCTACTCTAGCAAATTATCAGGGAGAGACAGGGAGAGGTTTTGTCTCAAAGCCACAGACAAATGCCTCCCGGGTCAAATGGCAAAGCCCCTTAAAACAATCAGCGAGGTAATCACTGCAAGCTAATTACTTTTCCTTACCTCGTCCAGTCTGCAGATCATGTTACCACGTGTGGCTGCTAGTGAATCCACCAAAGAAAAAATAATATTTTGTTATGTATGTTATTGAGGATGTAGTAAAATTTCTGGCTATATTTCACACATTTTAACTGCGTAATGTAACAGTTGCTGGAATGACTTTGTTTAATTTTGAGCTGTTTGAAAATGAAAAGGGTCTTGTAATTTTGCAGTATAGTGGCTTTAGGGTCTCACAGGGACATATCACCTAATAGAATTAATAATAAGCTTTTCTCTGTATATAAGTAGGGCCATTACTTATGTAGAAACAATCAGTAATATCTTGACTGCCAAAATCATAACTGACGTGAGCGTTTTATTTGCCTCAAGTGAGACTCTAGCCATTAAGTGGAATATACATGCAGTGCTAGTGTCTAAGATGTCTATAAAGTAGTAGATTATCTTTAATAAGATTTTAGCTTACTCAGTATAAACTAACTCACTTAGGTGTGTGTAATGTTTTTTCATTTTTTGTTTGCAGTTGATGCTGTTGATACTAAAGCAGTTGATGCTATTCTAAAATTCCTTGGAGAACCAGGGATTTCTACTCCACTTATAACGGCTGGTGAAAGTGAGCCACCTTTAGGCAGTGGAGACCTTATAGGTGAAACATCAGCCTCTGTCACCATCACCCCAAAAGTGAGTTTCATTAACGGAAAGCACGAGTTGACTCTGAAACCGGACACTGACAAAACTCTGGAGGCTAGAGGAGACCAGTTTGACACTGCTATCCCAACAACAGAAAAAACCATCCCCGATGATGAGATGCTTACTATGTATGATAGCCATACAGAGGATGCTGAAGACACCATATCTTCCCCTGAAACAGATGAATCTGGCTCAACAACCAGAAGCCCAATTGAGCCTAATTTCTCAACAAAGAGCTTGGAAAGAATAACCATGACAGAGCTGCCCACATATTCAACCAAATCTCCAAGCCAGGAAATGACCCCACAAGCCATATCATTTAGCATGCACGAAGAAGGTTCGGGGATGCGCACAACAGATGATGAAGAGGAACTGACCACCTTGGAAGGTTCTGCGGATGACACACTGGCAGCAACTAATGACCCATATGTGGTGGCTACCGACGAGACTGAAATAGCTGAAACAGAGAAGACTACACCGGCATTTGGAGTGGACTACAATACCAAAGGACCAATTGTTACAACTGCGGAATCCAACACTGTAGAAATAAAGAGAACAGAAAACAAAGAAATAAAACCAGAAACAGAAGATTTTGAGGGCTCAACCTCCACTGAAGACGAGGGCTCGGGACAAGATATATATGCAGCAGAAGAATCAAAACACACAACTTTATCTCCATCTTTCACTGTTTCATCTCATAGCTTTACAAGTTCCTTAACAAGTACTCATGCCAAAGAGCCAAGACAACCTGTTAGTTTGGCTTTGCCCAGTACAGAGCCTACGATTCGGGTGGTTTCAACTTTTCAAACAGAGGCAATACCTGAAGAAAGCACTCCTTATATTACACACTCTCAAAAAGACCAAGACGCAAGTACAACTAAGAGTCCTTTATTGGTGCCTGAGATTGAAAAAGATGTAAGTACAATCTTCATCATCTCTGAGGACATAAGCTCTGGTGATCAGCCAACTGAAGCATTCTCAAAACAACCTTTCTCCGCAACTACTGTTCCATCCCTTCTCATTCAGCAAACTGAAGAAATCAGCGTTGGTGCATATGATGACGCAGCTAAAGTATTTGAAGGTTCTGCAGAAGACACAACACCATTGATTTTCACTAGTGTCCAAACCCAAACAAAATTCACAACCCAAAGTTCAGAAACCACCATTCTGCCCACAGATAGCCTTAGAGCAGTAATGTCTTCCTCCCAAGAAACTGTTCTAATCCAAAAAACACTTTCAGAAGAGACAACCACCTCAGTCCAGTCATCAGGGACTTCAGGCTCCCAAGAAACTGATCTAATCCAAGGATCACCTTCAGAGGAGACAACCACCTCAGTCCAGTCATCAGGGACTTCAGGCTCCCAAGAAACTGATCTAATCCAAGGATCACCTTCAGAAGAGACAACCACCTCAGTCCAGTCATCAGGGACTTCAGGCTCCCAAGAAACCGATCTAATCCAAGGATCACCTTCAGAAGAGACAACCACCTCAGTCCAGTCATCAGGGACTTCAGGCTCCCAAGAAACCGATCTAATCCAAGGATCACCTTCAGAAGAGACAACCACCTCAGTCCAGTCATCAGGGACTTCAGGCTCCCAAGAAACCGATCTAATCCAAGGATCACCTTCAGAAGAGACAACCACCTCAGTCCAGTCATCAGGGACTTCAAGCTCCCAAGAAACTGATCTAAGCCAAGGATCACCTTCAGAAGAGACAACCACCTCAGTGCAATCATCAGAGACTTCAGACTCCCAAGAAACTGATCTAATCCAAGGATCACCTCCAGAAGAGACAATCACCTCAGTCCAGTCATTAGGGACTTCAGGCTCCCAAGAAACCGATCTAATCCAAGGATCACCTTCAGAAGAGACAACCACCTCAGCCCAGTCATCAGGGACTTCAGGCTCCCAAGAAACCGATCTAATCCAAGGATCACCTTCAGAAGAGACCACCACCTCAGTGCAATCATCAAAGACTTCAGGCTCCCAAGAAACTGATCTAATCCAAGGATCACCTTCAGAAGAGACAACCACCTCAGTGCAATCATCAGAGACTTCAGAGGAGATAATACAAGAAATATCACTTTCTACATTAGGATTCCCAACGGAGAAGCCTCTCACCTCATTTACCCAAGTTTCCAGTTATCCCACCACCAGTGTTGCTACAGTGTTGGATAGGGCAACTACTTCTGCTACAGAAGAGGTTTTCACCACCCCCAAAGCCACAAGTACTGTGGCATTTGAAGAGAATGATGTAGATTATGAAGATGTGGCGGTTCAACCACCATCCAGGGAAGAGTTCACCACAAGAAAACCAGAAGTCTGGACAGATTCCAGCTACACTGTTGAGAGCCACATGGAGGATTTGCAAGGTACAGTTCCACATAATATTTTGAGATGGTCCTCACTGCAGAACACAAGATCCAGGGGGTGTGGTTGGATCTAGATCCAACTCCTCCCACCTTACATTTACCTAAACCTACCCATCTCCACCCCCTGATCCCGAAACTCACCCATCCCCATCCCCACCCCTAAACCTACCAATCTCCACCCCCTGGATGTGGATCCAACCCCGCGCCCTGGATCTTTTGTTCTGCAGTAAGGGGCTACTGAATATTTTTGTAACTCACATTGTATATTACTTATCTTGTGCAGTGCTGTATTGGTAAATTCGTTCCTTTCTTGATGTTTACAAAATAATTGAATTGCTCTGCTTTGTAGTCCACTTATCCATAATGGAGACTCGTCGATCCACTAATGGATGTTACTTTGTTATTTTAGGTCTCACACTTTGCTCTGTCAGCGTGTGTGAAAATGGTGGAACTTGCTATTCTAAAGGAAAAGGAAACATATGTGTCTGCATGCCTGGATACAGTGGGGAACATTGTGAAAATGGTTTGAAGCCTTTAATATTTGCAGTTTTATTCACTTTTGATTAACATGTCTAGAGTTTCTAAGTAAAGTAAGACATTTTCATATTGTAATTCCTCCAGAAGTTGACGAATGCCAGTCAAACCCTTGTCGCAATGGAGGAACATGCATTGATGGGTTAAACACTTTCAGTTGTGTCTGTCTGCCCAGCTATTCAGGAGCCCTCTGTGAGCAAGGTATGAAATCAACACTAACATGATGCTATACAGTTGCTTTAATTGGGTTTGTATATGAAACTAATTGGGCAACTAATTGTGGACTGTTGCATGATAGCAAGTTGCAAAGCGATTTTATCACGTCACTTTCATGCCAAGGCATAAATGCCTATTGTATCTTCTGGTTTATTTTTGAAATGTTGCAATGATTGCATATTTTAAACATTTATCTGCCTGATTGCCTGATAGAGTTCCATTGAAGTGGAAGAAAATATAACTCTGAAATTATTGGTAGGAGATGTTGGATGGAATATGTTATGACTTAGAGTGCTAGTTTCTAAATAGTGAGCTATGGCTGTTTAATAAATCCACTGAAGCAAATTGTATACATTATAGCGGTTAGTCCAAACAGTTAGAATGGGCAAACCAAACCACAAAGTTCACCACATCTGGCAGGCTTCATCCTCCAGAGGGTGTGCGGTATGGTGTCCAGAGGAATGAAAGCATATTTGTGCCAACAATAGGGTTCAAAGAAAAGATCACGGAGTCAGCGACAGTACTGCCTCTTCCCTTACACACACCACACTTCTCACAAATGCTGAGCAATTCGATGAGCCGTTGCAGAGCCAACTGACTTACTTGGCATGTTCCCAGGAACATTAGTGTGACTACGTAAACGATGAGTACATTTTCCTTTAGTCGCCTCGTCATACTTATCCAGGCATGACTTGAGTAGGTCCCACATTTAGGTTGTGACTTTTAGAAGACTTCGGAAACTAATTAAAGCCAGCCTGAAATGACGTTTGCAAAACACTGAACCTCTGTAGTGTGCGTATTTCAGTGGAATATTCAGCAGAAAATAATTAGTGCTTGCTAAGGCAATAGTAATAGACTGGCTTTAGATCTACATCTAAGCTGCATACTTAGACTATTATAGTTTAGTTCACCCCAAATTGAAAATTCATTAATTAGTCATTAATTACTTACCCTCATGTCGTTGCGAACATCGATAAAATTGTCCATGTGACATGTCCATGTCTATTTTTGGTTTCTTTGCGCACAAAAAAAGTATCTTTGAAGCATCGTAAAAATTACAGTTGAACCACTGATGTCTCATGGGCTATTTGTTCTTCAGTATGTTTCTGGGTCTGGGAATATTTCAGTTATATTGCTGTCTATAGAGGGTCAGAAAGCTCTTGGATTTCATCAAAAATATCTTAATTTGTGTTCCGAAGATGAACAAAGGTTTTATGGGTTTGGAACGACATGAGGGTGAGTAATTAATGACCTAATTTTCATTTTTGGGTGAACTATCCCTTTAATAGTAATATAATTTTTTTATTTAAGGCTGGTCTTAACTTTTTTTTAAGTCAGTTACACAAAAGGCAGATTGGTATAATTTAAATCCCAACAGTAAGACTGATTACCATTTGGTTAACTGCTAGATATTCAGACTAGTGGTTCTTGAGAGATAGTCTTAACATAGTGGCTATGTTTATGCAACTGAAATATCTTAGGAGTGAGAAGACATAGCAGTGGATCTAATAAATAACCGCATAGAATACCCTAGCAACCACCTAAAATACCTGAGCAACCACAAAGCAATGTGCTTAAACACCACTGAGAAGACATTAGCAATCATATAGCAACTGAACTGTGTACAGTAAGACCAAGGATATCATTTTGGTTGGTTTGTTGGATATCATGATCTAACAATAAACTATTTTTAACAGCATTTAATAATCCAGGATGATATTAATTTATACAAACGGAAATGTTAAATATGTATTAGTACACTGTATGCAGAAGTTAAGCTTAAAAGATGCTTTAAAAGTGTCCTTTGTTGTTCTTTTGTTTTAGCTGTTGATTTATAATGATTTATAATACATTTATAATGTGAGGGTTCAAATCACATTTACATACAGAGAGTATCTGGAATTCAGGTTGAGCCTTGTTTCACAGTTCATTTTCATTACCCATCAAAATGCTCAGTGAAGCACTTCAAATATGAGAACATCCCTTTTGGATGGGTCTGTTTTAACTATGACAAACAACTCGCAAAAAAAAGAGAACTTTGAATCTCTTTTTCACATGGCTGTGGACAGTCTTTGAGGATGATGAAGTCAAGCCATTCTCCTCTGATGATGTGAAGCAGGGCTGGTATTGATTCTGACACTTAAAGGTGAAGCCCCTTAGGATTCTGGGAAGGCAACTGTAATTGGCACATTGGTCTTTACTGCGAAAGCAGCTGGAATCAATTAATGCATCACAATTTGTCCAAGAGGCTCGTGGAGAGTCACATTGGGGACAAACCACATAGAAACTCCCAAACACCTGACTCCATCTCATGTAGGACTTCCCCCGCTATGAAAATAATTAGTTGACTTATGAATGAGTGCCACGTTTTAACTTTGAAGAGAGCTATTAACCTTCTCAGGACTTGACATTTATGCGCACTCGCACAGGCTTGACGGTCGTGTTGGGCGTTGGTCCCCCAATGGATTGGTTCCAGCTTCATACAAAATATTGCTGCCATTAGTCAGCAGAGCTAATCTTCTCCATGCATAAACATCACCTCTGAGGACATCTGTTTTCTCAGGCTTTTTAGCCAAAGATCAGGGGAAATCATAAAAAGTTGAGCTCTCGCGTTCCACGCAATGTAAAAAAGAACCTTTTTTTTATATTTTGCACAGTTGTGTTTAATCAGTGAAGCTGAATTTGGACCTTTGGTGACGTTGCATTCGAAGCTGCTGCATTAAACTTTGTGATACTGTGATAAATACAATATTTTAGCCAAACCAGAACCTTGTCAAGATGCCTAGCAGGAACAAAAAAGTACAAAAATGTTCAATTTATTTCCGACAAAGAGCCAAAGTTGCATGCAACAACGAGTTGCTAGACACTGACTCTAGTGGTTAAACTATTTTTCTTGATTTGATCCATTGGTTATATTGCTTCTAGGTCTTTCAAAATAAGCAGGCAATTTAAAAACCACCAAAGTCATGGATATGTTGTTAATATTTGCTCTGACCACAATTTGACTACCGTTTTTTTTTGTACTAAATTGCGCTATGCATCTTGACATATTTCACTTGGTCAGTTCGGTTGAACGATTTGTTGTGATTTAACATTACTTAAAAAAAAAATATGCAACTGAAATTGGAGGGACAATTTACATTCTCAAGTAGACTGAAGATTTGAATATTATTGTAGCAATTATAGTAGATTGTCAGTGGCGCTTGCTAATGTACGTGCACTATGCTACGAAAGCAGTCCTGATAATCTACTGGACATTCAGGGCAAAGGACGAAGCGAGCACATAATAGTACATAATCAGTTAAAGAAAACAGCACTATGGGCCGTGTGTCTGAGTTGATTTACTTGGCCTCGTTTACTGGTGTTTTCTTTCCAGCCTCATTAGATGTCATTGTTTGCATTTAGCTTTCACACTGAGCGCTGCAGTCATTGGTGGGTTTCACTCCAAGCAAAATGTTGATGATCCTCATTGTATGGCATATAATAAAACGTGCTTTGCACTAGGTTAACCCAGTTAATGGCCGAACTCAAAACAGACGCGGTTCTGTGTGTCTATTCTTCACCATAACCGATTATACTTGATCTGAAAGACAGGCTTGTTTATGGTTAATGCTGAAGAAAATGGCTACAGATTCAATCATGAGACGTCTTTTCTTTGATAAACTATGGACACTGTGACGCTGCCTGTAGCTGCATCGTGAATTACAACAGCATCTGTCATTTGAATTTGGATGCACTGATATGGCTAACATTATGGGTGCTGTCCAGTGTTTTGCCTGTTCTCCTCATTTGTAGGCTTCTCATGTTTCAATGTCATTCAATCTTTCAGATACGGAGGTTTGTGACTTTGGCTGGCACAAGTTTCAGAGCCACTGCTATAAGTACTTCACACACCGGCGGACATGGGAAGCAGCGGAAAGAGAGTGTCGTCTGCAGGGTGGTCACCTCACCAGCGTCCTGTCCCATGAAGAGCAGCTCTTTGTTAATCGTGAGTTTAGGATTTTATAGAGTTTATGAATGGTATTGCCAAAACAGACATCAGTCATTTTATTGCTCACTCTTGATAGGGCCTGAACAAACCATTAACTCTTTTACTTCGTAACTCTTTAAGCTCTCGACACCAACAAACGTTTTTAATTGTTCTGCATGATAATCTTCACAATTGAACGCAATGTTTATGAATTCTAAAGCCTAAATGCAATTGGTAGAAGTACAAAGCTAAACGTAGGCAATATAAACAAACTACAAGTTTGCATGACTTCAACGTCACCACATTAAGCTTCTGACAACTCTTACAGTCTTTATTTTAAAAACATTTCCCCCGACAGTTAGAATAGTTTGCAAAAGCACAATTATGAACACAATGAGGCTATAAAAGCGCCTCAGCGTGATGATGTTTAATGTCCCGACAACCTCTATAGGCCCATTTAGACACTTGTTAGCAACTACCATTTTCAAGGCAAGCTTTAAAAGCTAGCATTACTGCTGTATTTTATGCCATAGAATAAAACATGAAAATATTCTGAGCTTGTGTTCACCACATTTCAGATGTTTAACCAAAAACCCATTTAAAAAAAAGCTCATTGATGTCGGGACGATGGTTCAGTAGTGCTAAAATGCTAACTTGCCAGGTTTTCGCTATTTGTAGCACTTCATAGCAATGCTCTAAAAACTACAAAAACCTTTTAGAAGCTGCATAGCAATGCTTTCGCAAATGCCCACAGCAATGTGTGGTGTTGAGTTTTGCACAGGCACATTTCCATTAAATGTAAAAAATCGAATTAGTCAAAAAACAGATACTCAGGACTAACCGAATTCTAGCACTGACTAAACAAAGCATAAGTCAAATTAAAAGTGCTGTTGACTCTAAATTAAACAAACATCTTCTTGGCATTTGGGGTACAGAAACTATTTGTTTTACATTTGTTTGTGTCATGTGATGTGTGGTTTGGTTTAACTGATTTCCTGCTATTTCTACTTTGGCCGGGTAGTATATTAAAGATGTCAAAGAAGTTTGCAAAGGTCCACACACCAAAAAGATGAATGAATTTCTTCCATTTCTTTAGACTTCCATATAGACTTATCTATAAAAAAAACTGCACATCCACTAGCTTAAAGATGTCATTTTCTGTTTCTTTCTGCTTTCTCTTTCTCAGTTTAATATGCAGAGACAACTACAATTAGATTGATTATCCCGAAGAGTATAAACAATGTGGTGCTATCAAAACATTCCTCTGTTTGTTTGAGTTTCCCGACCAGTCTGACACAGCAGTTTGAGTTTGAAGAGGGAACTTTCCATTTTTCCCACCAATAAGCAGATCCAAATAGTAGAAATTAGTCAACCACACAACTTGTCCACTTCATCCCAAGTCATACGATAGTTTGTGTGGACAAGTTTGGCAGAGATATATACTGAAATCTGTGTAATTGTCTTGTAGGTTTGGGACATGACTATCAGTGGATCGGACTGAACGATAAAATGTTTGACAATGATTTCCGCTGGACTGATGGACACCCTATGGTAAGATGGGATTCAGTATTTTGATCCTAAAATGTCTGTTTATTAGATGAACATCTGTCTTCCAGGTGACCATGAATTCAGATATTAAAATTCAGATATGAGTCATTCTTGGTGTGTTTTTTTTTTTTTCCGGCCTGAATAAATGAGGTTGTTTGATCCTAAAATTAGTGCGAAGCAATTGTGCATACAGTTATTAAAATCACAGTAAAAAAAAAGTGTTACTCTGCCATAAACCAAAAGCTTAGATGATGCTCATGCTAATGGAAAAGTTCTCACTTTAGCATTTTTATCATTCTGTGTGGTATCACATAGAGGCACATCACATGAACTTTATTTATTTATTTGTTTTTTAAAATGTATTTATTAGCTGTGTTATTTATTTATTTAACTGTTTTAATTATTTAGTTTCTGATAATTTATTTATGTTTATTTAGCTGTTTGATTCATCGTTTATTTATTTGATTTTATTCATGCATTTTTATGTATGCATGTATTTATTTCCTAAAATAGCATAAATCAGAATGCAAAACTGCTAATTTTGCAAACATTAAATTTTCAATTGATTTTGATGATCTTGCATCATCGTGCATATTTGATATTTATTTGATTTGTTGTATGCCTTTCTACATATAAAATGGGGCTTGTTTGTTTACGTATCATCCCTTTTCCCCCATTTCATCAAGGAAAGTCCCACGTAACCCTGCCAGATGTGTATAGAGCGCAGTCTGTTATGATTCTTCCATGTGATCTTTGCGCCCTCATGTGGGCACATGCAGTGGTGCATAAGCAGTTGTAATAACACCCCCTTGTGTACTTTTGCACTAGCAATTTGAGAACTGGAGAGCGGGTCAGCCGGACAGCTTCTTCTCCACAGGCGAGGACTGCGTGGTGATGATCTGGCATGAGAGCGGCCAGTGGAACGACGTGCCGTGCAATTACCACCTGACCTTCACCTGCAAGAAGGGCACAGGTGAGACCTCCTCTTCCCCCTCATCTAATCTACAGTGTCGCTCACTGTCAGCTCACTGTCCTTGTCCTTCTTTTGCCTCTGTCTCAGTGTCCTGCGGTCAGCCTCCTGTCATAAAGGACGCCCATATCTATGGCAGCATGAAGGCACGCTATGAGATCAACTCTCTGGTCAGGTACCACTGCAAAGACGGCTTCATCCAAAGACACATTCCCACTATCAGATGCCGAGAAGACGGCCACTGGGACAAGCCCAAAATCACATGCTTGAATCGTAAGTCACTGACTCTGAATAAGTAGATGTTTAGTGAAATCCAGTCGTGAAATGCACTAGTGTTATTTTAGTATTAATTATTAATATTTTTATAAAAAACATTTTGAATTAGTCTTTATTTATATATTTTGATTTTGTTGTGCTTTTGGCATTTTTTTTTTTTTTCTAATATATCTATAGCTTTACTTGTATATCAGTTTTACTGCAATTTTAGTAACTTATTTCAGTTAGTTGCCAGACTAATGTCTTACTCAAGACATACTGAAATACATTTTCTTTTAAGTTCCACTTTAAGGATTAGTTCACTTCCAGAATAAAAATTTCCTGATAATTTACCTAAACCCATGTCTTCCAAGATGTTCATGTCTTTCTTTCTTCAGTCGAAAGAAATTAAGGTTTTTGAGGAAATCATTCCAGTATTTTTCTCCGTATAGTGAATTTAAATGGTGGCCAATAGGTTGAAGGTCCAAACTGTAGTTTCAATGCAGCTTCAAAGGGCTCCACATGATCCCAGCCGAGGAATAAGGGTCTTATCTAGCAAACGATTGGTCATTTTCTAAAAAAAAGGTTTTTCGACCTACCCTACCTTTTTGAACCAAGGTACACGAAGAACTAACCATGCATGACCTTTCCAATGTGATTTTGTAGTGCATGAACAAGTTGCGCATGCACATTGCAGAGCTAGTGCAAGATAAGCATTTGTGGTTACATTTTTTTTAGAAAATGACCAATCATTTCGGTAGAAAAGACCCTTATTCCACGGCTGGGATCATGTAGAGCCCTTTGAAGCTGCATTAAAACTGCCATTTGGACCTTCAACCCATCGACCGCTATTGAAGTCCACTATATGGAGAAAAATCCTGGAATGTTTTCCTAAAAAACTCAATTTCTTTGTGCCTGAAGAAAGAAAGACATGAACATCTTAGATGACATGAAGGTGACTAAATTATCAGGAAGATTTTATTCTGGAAGTGAACTAATCCTTTAAGAATGTCATTTGGTTTTGGAAGTGAGGACGAGTAAATAATGACAGAATTTTCATTTTTGGGCAAACTATCTTTTTAAATTAACATCTCTTTTCCTTTTATTCTGCAGCATCTACCTACCAGAAGATGTATGCAGAAAAATATCAAAACAATAACTATTACAACAACAGTAAGAGACGCTATAGCGAGTTGACGCAGTATCGTCATGTCTGGTCAAAAACAGCAGATGATTCCAGACACTGATCTCCATCCAGAGCTAGATGCTTCACATCTACAGAGAAAATCTAAAGGGGCGAAGCCAAATCATGTGCCTGATGAATGTTTTAGAGCCGAGAAGTGAATTACCCTGAGGGACTGCAAAAAAAAACAAAAAAACACCATCACCCACCCACTGAGAGTGTACTTTGACTATGCAAGTGTCAACATTGCATATTGTAATAATGTCTTAATGTTTTAACATGGGGAGGGGGGTTTCTGGTTGAAATGTATATAGTAGAGATAATGAACAAGTAAAAACAGCTGTGAATGGTGACTGTTATTTTGTTTAATTCATCCATAACAAAGAACTGGATTTCCTGTTCTCTCTGGCACAATTAGAGAGCACTATGGTACGAGCAGAGTATAAACAAAACAATTACAGTACGCAAGAGTAAAAGAACAATAGGCATTATATTGTTTCACATTGTGGTTCAAAAGAGATGTCACGGGGCTGGAGGACAAACAATGCTGAAAGGACTGCAAATCATGACTGGAAAACAAATCTTCAACATCGTCTTCCCCGGCAGCATCCTCACTGGTTGTGAGGATTACTCAGATAACATCAAACCATTGTACACTCTCATAATCATATTCTCATATGGCATCAAACTATATATTTCCGGTGTTTGTTTGTTTTTAATATGTGGGTTTGTAATATAACCATTTTTACTTTTTTAAATGAATGTCATGGTAAAATATGAATACTGTATGTGTGGTTGAATGAACTAGCATTTTTGTCAAACATTATTACAAATGTTACATGAAGCCATAGAAGTTTAATTTATTGCTGAAGATACATATAACGATGAATGAACTGTGAGATTTTGAATAATAAAGCGCTATTAGAATATTATGAACGTTTAATCCGTGTGTGTTCTTGTTTGATTGCATTTCACAAAAATCCCGCGCTAATTCTGAAAGAAACCGCCGTTACCTTGGTGCTGTGGATGGTGTTGACCAAAAGAGGGCGATGTAACGGTCACGGGTTTGTTTTTTTTCCCGCGCGGCGCCATCATTAAGTTGACATGTGGCGGTAATGAACAGACACCTATGCTGTTTCGACGATTTGTTAATTGACTAACCTGCTAACGTTACAAGGTAAGGAGGTGTTAAAGTTGAACACTGTTCAATGTTCATTTTGAGATCACATCTTTTAACTCTGGCAAGCTTTTGGTGTGTTTTCAGAGAGATTTGGCAAACAAAACAACATTTAGACCAGAGGAGGCTACGACTGTTACTTTTTACCTGACTTTAATAACTTAAAATTAGGGGTGTCAACGTTAACGCGTTAACGCATGCGATTAATCAAAACATTTTAACACGTTAATATTTTTTTAACTCAAATTAATCGTTTGATAAAGTTTGACCCCAACTTCTTCCCGTCATCGCAGCGTGGAAGGTTATCTATCATTGTGTGATGAGGGTACAGCGAACCAGTGTTGCCAGGGTAACGGCACAAGTGGGCTATTTTGCAAATACAGTCGTGGGAAAAATTACAGAGCCGTGGGTTGCGGTTTTTTGGGCTACTTTTATAATGTACCACGGCCGCCCAAAGTGTATATAGACAAATAAAAATAAAAATAGATCCTTTTACTAATGTGTATTATACTTGGATTATAATTGTATTATAATTGTATCCCTGGCAACTTAAGAACGGAGAGGCGGTTGTAACATCACAAACAACGTGAGTTTCAGCAGAGCATACATGTTAAGGCTTTTACACAGCAGAGATAAACAGGACAACAGATTATATAAGATAATAAACACACGATTATGATAGATATTGTCTGTATGTGATTTTCTGGAAAGAATGTGTACATCTGAAATGCAAATTTTGCAGCAATATAAAAGGCTATAAATGGCAACAGTAAATGACCAAATTCCACATGTGATCGCAAAAGGAAGTTATTACAAACACTCGATGGTGGTTTGAAGTGAGTTCTGAGTAAAAGTGTACTATTAATCTCATAAATTGTCTTATGTAGCATGATGCTAATATTAGCTCTAATGCAGCTGCAGAACAGGTCCAATTCTTCTTCATAATGCATTTTGTCATAATACCTCACGTAAGGTCACAAGAAATGTTTTGTTGTATTTATTTAGAAATACTTTTGATAATAGTTGGGTAAATGTATACTGGGATTGAAGCAATGTGGCTTGGTAAATGTTTTATTGCCAGTGTAAAGGCTGATAATGGCTGAATAAAAATAAAAGAATAATGATAAAAGAATAATAAGGATTATGTCTCATACCTGGCTGAAGTGTGAAAGGTTCGGTTTCCTTAAACTAGTTACATTTACATTTACAAGTAAATAGTATTTTAAATTTGTGATTAATCATGATTAATCACAGTCCATGACTGTGATTAACGCAATTCAATTTTTTAATCAATTGACAGCATTACTTAAAATACACAGTGGCCATGGCCATCTTTGGTTAAAGACCCTTGAAATTGTAGTTTTGTGGCATTAGTCCATGTCTGTGTGCTAACTTTCTGCTAGTCAGCTTGCGTATTTCTAAAACTGACCAAACTTTTAATTGCTCCATTTCGTCCGAGAAAACGGACCAAAAGTATTAGCGACTCTTCTAGGTTGATTATTTTTGCACATTAGATTTTGTCCAATAAAATGTTCATTAGAAATATGTCTCCCCCTAATACCATGGAGTATCCTTGGAGAAAACTATCTGTTAGACATTTAGAGACAGTGAACGAGAAAAATCATAACGCTTAATATGACAGCTCATGGAAGTCCCATCTTTAAAAGGTCCAATTGCCTGTTTATTTACAGTAAACACACAGTTGAATAAGGTGGACAAGCTTTTCCGTTAAGGGGTTGCAGCGAAAGAAGCAACGATTGTGATACCACCATTGTCAGATTTTTCTGGTTTGAAAGATATGATTAAAACAAGTTTTAACAGTTTTTGAAATATGCAACCTTTTTCCTACCATAATGCTCTTGGGCTTTTAATTCTGAGGACATTTTTTGTTAAGCCAGTCAATTGAATTCTATTTTCCTTGCAACTTCTTTATTTTGGCAGAGTGTGAGATATGTCACAGACTGTGAAAACTAGACCTCTGTAATTTTTACAGAATTTCTCAGTCTGCTTTTCTAAAAACAACCAAACCAAATATATTTTTGACTGATTGTTTATTTTTTGGGTCATGGGGATTTTCCACATTAATACAGTCAAATTATCCCTTTAATTATACTTTATGTACAGGAAACAAGAGTGAAAAATGTTAACATTGTCTATAAAGACATGTCTAAACATTCAGTTCTAAAATTGATTTTGAAGGTTTGTAAACAAGGCACATGTACAGTTGCCAGAGTCAAAACAACATGAATAATGAAATGAATGTGAATACAGTATTTTGAAACAACACCAATATTTAGAACTGTATTTTTCCTTTTTTTTTTTCCGTGGAGCTGGTCATTTAGTGTAGTGGCTAAAACACATGACCTTGAGTTCTAAATCGGCTGTGTTGACCCTAATGGTAATAATAAGAAGAATAAAACATCAAGTTGTTTTTGTCTTAGCTTGGCAGTCTGTTTTAATGGTTTATTACCAAATGCCATGGCTTTGACATGTTTTTCTGAAGGTCTACTGCTTCATAGACTAATAACGACTGAATGCAGCATGCTAACTGTGCACTTTTTTTGTCGTGCCGTTATTTTTTTGCATCATCTTTGAGTAAACCTTTTCCTGCAAGGTCTTTTTTTTCAACAATAGAAAATTAAGTTCATTGTGCTGTTTTTCTTTTACTAAGTAACACATTGATCATTAGCACTGTTGTTGTCTTTTTAACCATTTCAGTCTTGCTATTTGTAAACAGTAACATGCATAGACTAAAACTACTCATCACATGTGCTAGAAACTGGGCCGTGTGCTTTCTTTCGCACAACTTTCTAGTAAACTAATTTGTACTAACATTTGTTTTAACATTTGGCACCATTGCTATAGACTATGTTTGAGGATAGGTTTTCTGTGGTTTCATGAATTGATCAGAAATAGTAAAAACAAGTTCTAGAAAACGAACCAAGATTTACTTTTGAAACACAATGGTTTTGTTATTATGAAGATTTCTTCATCGTCCTGAACACAAATAACGTTTGACAGTGATGAGGTCGATACAGTGGAGCTCGTAATTTCTTACATTGCGTCGTAGGGGAGACATTGTATAAACACATAGTTTCAAGAAAAAGATAATTAACATACATTTATAAACACTCTACTTGTATATTTCAATAGTTAAAAAAATCACAGAACAATGTTTTGCTTCTTAACAATGCGACTTATGACTCAACATGGTTTGGTCCACACATAAAACTAAATTTAAAAAGGTATGCTTTTAGAAAATAATACAATATAGCACCCTGTAAGGATGGCAAAAGAAAAAAAAATGTGTTCATTGTGCCATGGCTGTACTGTATGGTGTTTAGCACTTTTGTTGAATTTGTTTTCTTGTTAACAGAAAAGATATTTTTCACATGCTATTTATATGGGATATGATGTTCTTGAATGATAAACTAAGTGCCCAAAGGTATCAGTTCAAAGTATTTAAGCTTTGCTGTCATTCTGTTCTAGAACATCCCTCAAGCTACTGCATGCTAAATGGAAGAGCACAGTGCGAATTTCTTCTGCAATCTCACCAAATATCTCTTCCATCAGCACTGCTGTACTGTATAAGATCATTCAGACCTGGAACCAGTAGCTATAATTTCTCGGCACCCAATGAATACTATTCCTGTCCTGTTGCCGTCTTGTAGCGAAGTCCTGATTTTGAGGGAAGAGGGCACCTGAGGTGCCTAATCCTACAGAATCTTTGCTTCAAACAAACGCCAATCACTTATTTTATATTCAAATCCTTCCATATTACAGTATCTAGAGACTTTGTCACAGTTTTAATGCACTCGAACTAACTCCTTACATTATTACGCTTAGTTCGCGAGTTATACAGTTGGAACGCTCAGTTGTCGCTCTTGTAGCAGTAGACACCGTAGAGTTTGTGTTTCTTGTCTGGGAAACCAGAGAAGCGGACGGCGGCCTCCGTGGGACTGCAGCGTCTGCGTGGTCTTGAGATTGGGTAGCGTACACTGCCGTCCGCCAGCCAGCCTGCGTCACAGCGGTCGTAGCCCAGCAGCTTCCACGCTGCATACATCTGCCCGACTTTGGCGATCTGAGCGCCGTCCTTTTGACACGCCCGCACTGCCTCGTCATATGTAAGTTTGAAAGGGTGTATCAAATAATAGAAACGTCCTGGAGAAGAGAAAGGGGAAAAGTGTTTATTCTCAAATAATATGCAGTAAGGGTATTAAACATGAGGAAGAGAATTTGCATTAGAGATTCTTTGCATGGCTGAACTCAATTTGTTTTTTCCTTTCATACATTATGTATCACATCAATTGCTTTACTTTTTTTTTGGAGAAGCTAGCCTATTTCAAATGTCTTTCAAACAGCGGGAGGGACAAACCTTTGTAGTTAGAGGTGAAACAGAATACATCATATCTTTCCTTTTGCTTGTCACGCATCCCATAATTCCTCACACCAGGAATGGTGTTTTTGCCTCCACATGGCTCTCTGGGTTTGGTGATGGGGTATTGCACCGATCCGTCACTGAGCCACCCTGCATTGCACCAATCCAACCCGTCTCTCCATGCATCGTACAGCTGGTCGAAAGATGCCACAATGGCATCCTGGTCTCGGCAAGCTTTCTCAGCATCAGCGAAGTTCAGGTTGTAACGACCCAGTCGAGGAAAATACGGGTAAACAATGCCTGTACAAACCCGAAGAGCAAAAAATGTATTTAAATTGCTGCTTCTTTTTTTTTGCATATAGGAATCTTTAAAAATGCTCCTTGATTAGATCTGTGTAATCTGGCGATAATCAAATTCTTGATTGATAAATCGATGTTTTCTCCAATGCATCATCTAAAGTAAATTAAAATTTAGATTTATTGTATGCAACTGAAATGATGCCAAGAATGCAGAGAGCAAGGACCAAATAAATGTCCCATTATTTGGCAATGATAGCTCTTATGTCAGGATCTTGCTGATGGTCTAGATTTATAAGTTGTTCTACTCTGCATTATAAGACTATTGAATAGCGTTTACATTGCACACAGTGTGAAGAGAGTCAGCACAATGCCATCTCATAGCTAATTGCCTTGAGGAACAGCCAAGGATGCATAAACTGTGTATAGTATTATGTGTATTCTTCTGGAAAGAAAACAGCCAGTCATACAATGGCATTGTCGCTGTTTTTTCATCTGTGTGGCCCTTTTGTAGAGTTTCTTAAAAATAACTAACTTGGGTACCTATCTTAAGTTATGTTTGAAGGAAGCAGGATATGTACAAAAAATATCAATATAACCAAATGTCAACAGTCAAAGACATTGTTATTGTCTACTTGGTAGATGTGCCTAGTCATGTTGTTCACTAGCAAAACTTAGCTGATTAAAGCTAGATAAATGCTAGTTTTAAAGCATGGTAGTGACATTACCACACCAGCATCTAAATCCTCAGGAACAAAATTAAAACAACCTGTCAGATATTGTGGTAGTGCATGGCTAATAGGACTGTGCAATTAATCGCATGCTATTGTCATGCGTATCTCGTCAGTAAAGACAAATCGCCTGCGATTATGAACGCGGTTTTTTGTAGCTTGTCAGTGAACTATGGCTCTGTGTATTAAATGCCGCTCCATCTGAACGCATGTGATGGAGATTTAGTATTAATCACAGAACTGGCTTTACTGACGAGATGCACATGACAATTGCATGCAATTAATTGCACAGCCCTAATGGCTAAATGTCACTAGAGAGACCAGGAAAATCCAGGTATGTTAGCAACATAAATCTATGCTTTACCTTGCAGGTCAAGTGAGACAACTGCTGTATCATCCTCCAAGCCATCGATGATTTCACACTTGTATTTCCCATAATCCTCCAGAGTGATGTCAGTGATAACTAGTGAAGCATCATTCTTGCCGGCATCCTGCAGGTGTACGCGGCCGTGGAATCGACCGTAGCTCTTTTTGTGGAAACCCATGGCTACGAACACATCAATTTCCTTCAGATAGTCTGAAGTCAGTTTAGTCCATTTAATCCTCAGTTTGGGATTTGGGGGAGATGAGGGATCCCGGTTGAACTTGCATTGCAGTGTGGCATTGCCACCACGTTGAGAGATTACTTTGGGTTGTGCTGTGTCAACTGACAGTCTGGGGCCATTTTCTGAAAGTCAAAGAAAGAGATATTCAGATTGTCAGTCAAAGAAATAAACAAAAAGCTGAGTTAATAGCCTTTGCTCTGAATTGTTTTTTTGGTCCCAAGGCCTGTTGCATTGGTTAGTGTTCAATAACTTAAGGCGTTTCGCAAAGATGATGGCTTGAATTCATCCTTGTCTATTGCTACAGGCTTTTGTGGTTCAAACACATAAATCATTGTGTTTTTTAGATTTCAGAGAAATGGAAACTCCCCTACATGTTTATGACAGAAACCTAAGAGTGACTGTGTATGCTCTTCCAATGAAGGCACTCCAGAAGGTGTTGCAACCATTTTAGTGCACAAATAATTAGAAAAATGTGTGCCCGTTTTTTTTTTTTCTTTCTTAAATCCATCATTGAAAAACTACATTATTGCACTTTTGTAGCTACTGTAACTATAAATAGTTTAGAGTAGGGTTGTAGGCTATGATAAGCTTTCCTCAATTTGGTGGGTAACATTTTACAAAATGGGATATGAAGAAAATAGGTTGGCAAATTTCCCAGATGTGTTGTGGGATCAGTAATCACAGAGAGAAGAAAGGTAAATCTAGTAGAGCTGAAGAGGGCTTTTAATATGGTCCATATTCACATGGCTGGTTTTGTTTTTCACTCATGCCATTCATTACAGTAAATAATGCAGTAAATGTAATCATAGAGAAACAACTGTGGAGGTCATGGCAACACTGTAGCCTGCTGTCAGTTTCTTAAAGTTTTTGCTATTCTATAAAGTCATCTGGTTCTCAAAACGATGTATTCGGGACCCAATGGAGACATGATTGGATGTCATCCAAGGTAAAACCAGTGTTTTAATTTAGAATCAAATGTTATAGGAATTTGTACGTCTAGATAAAACTCTCCCATACTCTTCTTCATTACCAGGCTAAAGGATGAAGTCTCTCAATGTCAAATAACCTGAGTTAAGAGTTCTCAACAACGTCCTGCTGGATCTGGTGAAAACCTGCAAGTTATCCAGTCAACCAAGACACGCTGCTGCTAAACTACAGTTAAATGCTACAGGAATGCTTCTTTGTCAAAACTTCAACCAAAAAATGATTACAGGCACTGGCACAGTGTCCTAACCAGGTGCGATGCAACAAGTTTCCATCTATAATGTGCAAGAAAGCATGTGATTTCACTGGGGGCTACTTAGCATGGCCCTAAAAAGAAATAGAAGATTGAATCCAAGCTACCAAGTCTTGTTGTGCATTAGATGTGGTTGATTGTGCAAAAACAGATTAGCGTTGCATAGATAGCTGTTATCATTTGTCATTGCATCATTCCTGGCCAGGGCACAACGTGTTGTTTTTATACAAATGAATACTTACTATATTGTTGTTCACACAAACCAAAAACATGTTTATTTTGCAGATGCAGTTGGGGGAGGCTGATTACTACTATAATCTGATATCAGCGTGAATAAATACTGAACCCCAATAGCTTATCAAATATTTAACACTTGTAGTAAGTAATTCCGGCCACTTTGCGTCCTCTGACGTGAGCCAGAGGGTTTCGAATCACCTAAGCCGACACCGGATGAGATAATTACGGTAAGTGTCCCTGTTAAGAAATGCTGGAGGGGGAACACCATTTTAGGGGATGGGCAGTACAACCCCCTCTCTGTCTCTCTCTCTCTCTCACTTTCTCCCTCTCTTCTCCACTCTTTCTACTATTTTCTCTCACATGCAATCATAAACACACCTTTTCCCATCTCTTACCTGAGATGTATATAGTCCTGTAGTGTTCCAGGTCACTGTATGCCTCTTCAAAGCTGTCAGCTCGGCTCTCGGAGAGGACCAAGAGGAAGAAAAGAAGGAAGGTCATCTTGATTTATAGCACCGGGGGGGTTGGGGGGTACTTCACTACATGAGAGAACGCAAAAATAAGGGACAGTCAGACAATATGCATTTTACAAAAACATTGATCTACTGTATATCCAATCCAAGAAGGAGACATTCTTTAGAGTTGTATTACTAGGCTTTACTAAAACAATCTCAATTCATTTTCTGTGGAGTTTGAGAGAGAGCTCAGTTTTGTGTGGCTTGCACCAGATCCCTTGCACGTTTCCATCTGCAGTAACTCCCCTGTGCAGTACTGTCACGCAGACACCAGCGCACGCTGTGTCCTTTTCACCACATCTCCCAGAAAGACACTTAAACAAATAGGGCAAGGTACATAAATAAATGACTGTTAAACTTTTCACGCATGCATAAATCCCAATTATCACCAGTGCTGCAGGACTGCTTCCTGTACCCTTCACCTTAAGAGGCACTGGAGTGTGAGAAAAGTGCAGTCAAGATGGCACAAACTAGCACAAAACTTTGCTGACATACTTCTAAAGCACAGACCGTCTCCCTACAGACTCAGAGCTCAGAAAAGACTTACCATCTTACGGAGCGTGTGCTCCCGGCCACTAGCGCATGTAAGGACAGCTACACAAAAGATCAGGATTAGAAAGTGTGTAGAGTCTTCTCTCCCTCTCTCTCTGCAGTCACTCTGATTGATTCGTTATTTCTTCATTCATTTCAGAGTGCTGACGCACTGAGGTAGTTCCTCTCTACTGCAGTCAGCAGAACCGCTCTGCAGAGTAGCCAACCCCCCCAGACCCAGCCTGCAAACAGTCATTACGCATACCAGGAAGCCACTGCTGATAACAGTGAGGACTCGCAGATGCAGTGCCCTCTCCTGTGACAGATAAGTTACCACAGTACAGTGAGCTTGCTCAACTGTGACGAGGTAAAATCATATCCTGCAGGAGAAAGGATACCAAGTTCTCTGTTGCAAAAAAAGACGAAATGCAATCCAAAGGATCTTCAGGAACCGGAGGGTCTGCTATGCTAAATTGCCGTATGAGGCCACTTTATAGCACAATTGTTACAGCTGAAAGAATTTGTTCCCGCCCAAATGACCCTAAGGCCATTTTAGTGTAACGACTGTCAACATGCTCTGTTTTGCAGGCTGATGGTTAACCAAACAAACTAACTGTGCTGTTGACAGAGAACACCGTTACGAACCACATTCCTTTGTGACACTCCATTGTGTACAGTGAGGTCAAGCACAGGGAAAACAGCCCATGCATTTAGTTTTCAAATGTGGGTAAACGTCTTAGACTGCAGTTGATCAGAAAACAGCAATGGTTTAGAAACAGTGCCAGACCACCAGCTAATTCACATAAGCATCACAAGAATCTTAGTCTTGCACAACTACAGAACTTATCCTCTGGGAAGAGGCACCAATTCTGCAATTGGGAGAAAACATTGCTGCGAGGAAACAGTCCAGTACTCTCTGATGCTTCTTACCCTTGTACTCCTCTTGTTTTTGGACATTTAAGCCAGGTTGCTGTTACCGCCCTGATTTTAAATCCCATTCTTTGCATGCAATAAACAACAAATGAAGCTGCCAATGCCTAACAAAGGTCTTTAAGCAGTATAATAGTTGCCTGATCAGGCCTCTTGCAGACTCGTCGTGCAGTGGAATATGAGTGGATAAGCATGGCGTAATTTGAAGAAAATAAATGGCTTGTCAACAATCTGAAGTCTGGGACAGGTCCTGATTAAACATGCTTGTTTAACTCAAGCACAGAATGTCCCAGCACTTCTGCAGACTTTCCAATCCTCATATGGAAATCCCTTTTGCAAGACCCAAACCTTTCATTTGTTACACTTTATGATGTAAAGTGTTTAGTTAACTGGGCTTTTTAGCAAGGGTCTATTAGTGTCACTTTAAAGTGATGTTTTGATAGCAGTGAATCTGAAATTAACTTCCTGATGTAAATAGTAGTTTTTAATGAATTGGGGTTGGCTCATAAATTACCTGTTTCAAAGATAGGAAAGCATTTGTGCTTTTGCATAGAACTAAATATTTACAGTCTTCGCTTTTGTTAGAAGATATTGCTTGACACAGTGTAGGTCATATACGCACAATTTGACAATATACACAGTTTGACTACACAATGTTCATTGGGAATGGAGTCAGCACAGCCTGGGGGGTCATTTTATGATCTCACTTCCCAACAACTCACTCTTTCTAGTTCCTGAGCAGCTGTGAAGCTCAAAGAGATTATGGATCCGATTTGGCCAGAACCTCATTTCCCTTTAAACCCCATTCCCTGATGTGCCAAAACATAATCCCTTAAATGGTTGATTTGAGTAGTCGTTGCTGATCACTTTGCATTACTATGAGGGATATTCCTTTCCTTGTTTGGCAGGAGATCTTCAGATGTGATGGTGCTTGTGTTTATCTCTTGCTCGTTCACTAAGTGCCAAACAAATATATAGCTTCCACTGATCATGCATTACGCTAGTCAACTTGATTTCAGCAAATGTTTTCTTTCAGAAAACTTTAAGTATAATTGCAGTTGGTCATAATAAAAAGAAATGCATTTTTACAATTGATAGACCAACTGTATCAGCCAGACTGATTAGCCTGTCAATATTTAGCCATTTTAATCTAACTTATACTTACAGAACAGAGATGTTCTTTAGAGATTCTGATAACACCTGATAGCAGTATCAGAGAGTAAGCTCTAATTTAAACTTGAGATGAACGTATGCGTGTGTTAAATGAGGATTTGTCTGTAGTGTTTGTTAAACGGGTTAATTATTCTTGTCATGAAATGCAGACATAATTGAACGGCTTAAGGTGGCAAACCTGCTGAGTGCGCAGTAGACCTTTGCAGATAGCAGTGGTGATTTCCAGGTGAATGCAAAAACAGTTCAACACAAATAGATGCAGTGTAAACCTGTGATTTCAATGACTCATGTTTAAAGCTTACGTTTGATTCTACAAAGCGCACAGTAACCCTTAATCTCCATAACATCAGTAAGAGGACTGTTTCCTCCCTTCAAACGATTCGCTGTCTTTGAAGGCCACAGCATCTCTCTTCACTAGACATTAGACAGATGACAGTGTATGAATGGGATCCTAAAATCACCCATTTATAGTGAGATTTCTGTCACACACAGGTTCTGCTCCAAAAAAAGTCCTGTTTCAGTTATTGAGGACAGTTTTACGCAAAATTTAAATTGAGAAACTGTTTGAACTTTACAGTATATACTGAAAATTCTGGCAGTAATTTTAAAATATTCATATAGCACAATTATTCAGACCTTGAAATTACCTAAAATATTAATTTAATTTAAAATTAAAATGTAATGAAATGCTTATAGATTTGTTTCAGGCAACACTGATTGAGTTTTCTGCTTCACTTTTAATTTTCCAAGCTGATTAACTATAAGTATTTCTAAACAGCGCTGAAAGACCCACTGACACTTGTGGAGATTTAGGCACTAACATGCCTAAGACTGACCCCATTGATGGGGTAATTGAATGGGCCATTACACAGTCTTCGGTATCCAAAAACTACTCCCAAAAACAAAAAAGATCCATGTCACAACATCTAAAATCTTTCCATGTGTTTTCTCTAGGGGTCAGGGGTGTGTTCGACCCCCACTCTCTGCAACCACTCAATAAAGTGAGTTCATTTCATGGACTCATAAGTCAAATCCATTTGTTACAGGTGCTATATGCAGCATATTTGTCTTAAAATGTATTAATACACATGGACATTTTGCATTCTGTGACTCAAACAAATAACAGACTTGAAAACTAAAAATGATTCATTATTCATCTGTTGTTCCAAACTTGTATGCCATGATGGCAAGTGAGATTTTATTATGTATTGTTTTCTGGCTTATAGAGCAGGGTTAAATAGGCTTCCTCGATCTCTATTAAAACGTATTCTAATGTTTCACTGTGTTTGAGAAAAACATGCAAAGGTCAGAAAACAGTTCAGCCATTCATAATGAACAATAAGGAGATGCTCTGTTCTAAATAATACAAAGAGTCTTTCTGATTTCCTACTATTTTGTGATGTGTAGCAAATGACTGAGAAATCCTTTTTTTCTGAAAAAGAACACTGAATAATTTGTGCACGATGTAAGAAGGTATTTTAGAAATATCCTATTTGATCTCAACATGGCAGCCAATTAAACATCTCATCTAGGGCACTGATATGACTGCAATCTCATGTGAGTGGACATCATTGGAGGTCAAACTACGACGATAGATTTCCTACAGCATTCATCAACATCTTCCACGATTTGTGTTTCCTAATGGTCAGAAATTTGTTGTGACTTATATTTGTATTTACCAAACTGTTTGCTTGCACCTATATGCAACAATGGGATTGAAGCCAGGGACGCAAAACATAATTATTATCCTAAAATTAGTATGTTTACTGTACTGTGGCCACTTGTATTTACTTGAATATTTACTGCCTGCAGCTATATTTTTGGCAAGTATTAAATGCAATATTTTAAGTGGAAAAACTTACTGCATCTTTAAGGCTGCATTAGTTTCATTCACGCACCATTCATTTAATGGTGGGAGGGAACGCCAGTTGTGTAAATATAACCTTTTCATTCAGCTTGCACATGCTTCTTACTGTTCTGTAAGTATGTTCCATGTTCGTTTAAGGCAATGTGCCTCCTATTCATAGACTGCAGCATGAGGAAAGGTTCTGTGCTGAGTGCATAAAGAGCCTTTGACTTGGCAGCACTACCTGGGTGTGTTAACAAAGGTGCTCAAAAGGTGGACTCATAAGGTGAGGCTGATGGACAGCAGATGGACTTTTGATCAGGCAGCAGATGGATACTCAGAGGGCAAAAACTGGGTTACTATTGGTATATCTGTTTTATTTGAAAGCTAAATATTCTGTACTACAAATAAACTCTTAGTTTGAGAGATTATTTCTCCTAGCGGTACATGGGGCGGGTTCATGGTGGTCCACCCTCCCGGCATCTCATTAGAGTTCTGTGGGTTTTGACGTCACCCTCGCACCACCTTAACACACACAAAGAGTCTTCAGTGCTTATGCATAAACTACAACCGTCTCTCTACCGCATCTCCAACCAATCCACACACTGCCTCGATAACCCGGATACTCTTCCACATAATAAATGAAAAATTCTGTAAAGAATTGTGCAAAATACTGTCTAGTTACTCTGACTGCATGCGTTACTTTTACAGGAATGAAGCATATTTAAACATCTATTAAAACTGAAATATGCTATTTAAAGCATCCTCAACAAAGGTCAGCCTGTAACGGTCTCAGTCCAAATAGACGTTTTAGAATGTATTGCAATCCAGTCTTAAAAGGCATGTTTTTATTTAGAGTGCCTGTTGCCATCTTACCTTTTGAAAATCAACACACCCTTCACTAGAAATGAAGGTCCCACTTAAAACGAATAGAATTTTATACAGTATAGCTTGATGCTATAGGAGAACCTTCGTAAGTTTCACCAAGGCTTTTATAGTGTCCAAAAAACCATAACTTGCTATCCCGATACAATGAAAAATGTGACCCTGGACGACAAAACCAGTCTTAAGTGTCAATTTTTTCGAAATTGAGATTTATACATCATCTGAAAGCTGAATAAATAATCTTTCCATTGATGTATGGTTTGTTAGGATCGGACAATATTTGGCTGAGATACAACTATTTGAAAATCTGGAATCTGAGGGTGCAAAAACATCAAAATATTGAGAAAAACGCCTTTAAAGTTGTCCAAATGAAGTTCTTAGAAATGCATATTACTAATCAAAAATTAAGTTTTGATACACTTACGGTAAGACATTTACTAAATATCTTCCCGGAACATGATCTTTACTTAATATCCTAATGATTTTTGGCATAAAAGAAAAATGGATAATTTTGACCCATACAATGTATTTTTGGCTATTGCTACAAATATACCCCAGCGACTTAAGACTGGTTTTGTGGTCCAGGGTCACATATGGTTCTTCAAAACCAGATGTTCCTTACTAAAAAAGAACCATTAAAGAACATTCTGATCTGCAGAACTAATCTCTGGACAAAACACAGCGATAGTTTTACTCAAATCCACTTAACAGCATGAAATGAGCAACGTTTAATGAGATAAAACAGACTCTCTGAATGATGACCAGGGGTGAAATGAATTGCATCGCCCCAGGCCACCCTCCTTTACATCACAGCACTGTGGAGAATAAGGATGAAAGGTCACGTGGAAAATCGGCAGGTTTAATGTGTTCTGCCAACCATGTGAGGAAAAAGTCAGAGTTCAACCATGGTCATCACAGACCACCAGACACATCTTTGAGAAAGCTGTTGATATGACCTTGAGATCAGCAGCCAAACAGCTGCCAGACAGATCCGATTAACCACCGCTAAATAGCAAACAATGCAACATGCATTACATTAACCAGCTTTACATAAAGAAACACAGTGTCTGCTGAAACAATGGTGCTACCAACTTAAAGACCAGGCAGATTGAAAAGGAACTATGTAGTTGCAGTTGTACATACATTTGTAAACTTTTAGCATGTCATAAATGACATAAATATATGAAAGTGCATTGTTTCAGCTCCAGGTCTGTCTATTTTTAACTTGGGTAAAAAAGTTGGGCAAGTTTCACCATAGTGGTTCACTGAAGCTCCAAACCGATAGATGGCAAACTCAGCACTTCATGCAACACTGAGTGCTTCATTCATGTCTCAAATAAAGCCATGCATTATTAATTTATACTTTTAAACACTCTTGGCCCCCAATATTTGTTTAACCAGCTGTTCCTTCTCAGCACTTTTGCCTGTATTGAAGTGGACCCTCTGTATGCGCCTATTTTGCGCTGTAAGAACATTCTGTCATTGCATTGACTCAACAAGCAAGCTTTTCACTCTGCAGAATGTGGGCTACACTTGTTGGTCTCTTTGGAGCCAGGCTGTCTCATAATTCATTGAGAAATAACAAGGGGAAGTTGTTTGTGTTAATGTTAATGGGAGTATTCATGAATTGACTCAACTGCTGGTATACCACTAAAGAGCCATAAAGATAAAACAAATTGAGGGAGAGATTGAGACCAAGATGTGGCCAACATGAATGCAATTACAGTTCTTATTAAACCTCAAAAGATTGCCAAATCATAATACCGAGAAACAATATTGCTCATATGTAAATAATAGGCTACTGGAAAGCAAGTTTACATGGCCTGCTTTAAAAAAAAAAAAAATTGAAAAACATTTTATACCCATACACATTTGATTTATTATTGGTTTAACAATCATCTGAAGAACACTAAATATTTTCTTTCCAATACTTGATTATGATTTCTTGTCACATGACAATAAAATGGGTTACTGTATGTTGGTTATACCACACTGACACGTTTTTAAATATGCATATTTTAATATTTAAAACAAAAATTCTTTACTGTTTTTTTTTAAAGAAGTAATAATAAAAGTGTATTCCTACTATACCTAAACTTTTCTTTTTTAATATAAGCCATCAGAACATATCAAAAGAAGTCACTTTGTATCAAATGCATTTGAATCATACTTTTTTACGTAAAAGTTATAGTGGATTTCCAAATTCAAGTATGCTAAAATCATGCAACAGTTTAATACGTTTATGAATGTGAGGAACATGCAGACGGTCGGTCATTAATAACATCGGTTGTTCTACAGGTGTTTTATTCGTATTGCAAAACTGACGCGTCTTTCTTAAACAGCCTATATTGTGTTATGATCGCTAATAAACGCGTAAATTGCCTGAACAGTCGGTCTAAATGAAGAAGGGATGTGTAATGACAGGCTCTTACCTAGTGAAGCAGAGCTCTGCGTCCTGCTGAATGATCTCTGGTGGGCTCCAGCATCAGAAATGCTCGCTGATTTTCACACACGTCACAGAACGAGGCAGACCCCGCGGGAAAACACGCACGCGCGCGCGCGCACACTGACAGAGAGGTGCTGAGAGAGACGCTGTGCGTCATCAAGAATGTTACAAAGTTACAGTAACACGTTACAATACCCTTACGAAAAAGAAGTTTATTCAAGTGTGCTATACTTCTTTTAAACTAAAAAACAGAAAAGTATACTTTGTCCACTTTTCATGAACTTCTCAGAAATGGGCTTCATGTACTTCTCAGAAATATATTTAAAATGTTTTTTTTTAAATGTTAAATTGTTTTCATTGTTATATGGTAGGGGGTAGTACACATATTCTGTACAGAATTTCCACAACAACAACAACAACAAAAAAAAAACACGCACAAGCAGTGTTGGGGGTAACGCATTACAAGTAACGCGAGTTACATAATCAGATTACTTTTCTCAAGTAACTAGTAAGGTAACGCATTACTTTTTTAATTTACAAGAAAATATCTGAGTTACTTTGTTTCCCCATTTATTGACTGACAAGTCTCCTGTCCCCATGTTGGGAGAAATAAGAAGCACAGAGGCATTGTATGTGAACATGATGTTACTGTAGATGTACATCAAAATGAATTAAAACAGTGAAATGCAAACTCAGAAAATGACCTGCAATAATTAAATATGTTAAATAAAACAAATGTATCTAATCTCATTTTATTAACCAATGTCTTTGCTGCTGACCTTTGATGATCCAGTTCAACCTAATAAGCAAAAATGACTTTAGATAAACTAACAATTGTGCTTCATTGTTTTTTATTGCTGAAGAGTGTTGAACTTTCTTCTCCTGTATTCTACTGTACAGACGTTAATTTACTTTTCCTTCAGCCTGAGGTTTATTCATTACACGTTTCGGTGTGAAAGGGCTTTTACATTTGCTATAAATAAAACTTTTTATATTAAAAACAAAAAATCAAGCCCTGCTCATATTTAAAAAGTAACGCGAAAGTAATGCAAAAGTAGTGTACTTTCCATAAATAGTAACTAAGTAATGTAATTAGTTACTTTTTTAGGGAGTAATGCAATATTGTAATGCATTACGTTTAAAAGTTCCCCAACACTGCACACAAGTGAAGAAGAAACCAAAACAACAGATGCTTCCATGTGTTACAGTCTATGGTTAAAACAGCGTCAAAACTGTGTAACGTTATGGAATAAAATGTCGACCAATGAAGAGGTAATAATGACTGTCAAGCTTTGGGGTGCTAATCGACTCCATCTATGTTTTGATTATCATTCTGAATCCAATTCATAGTCTTTTTTTCAGCTTTTTGTTCAAAATGTTGTTTATTTCTTGATTGTTTATTTATGAAACTTAAAAATAAAAGAATGCATGAAACTAGAATAAAATGTTTTTGTTTACAAGCAGATACCATGTTCTTTCTTTTGATGTTTTGTACCTTCAGATATTCAAAATATATACAAATTAATACCTAAATAGGGACATAGTAGTATACTTAAAGTATGATGTAAAGTTCACTTAAAGAAAACTTACCAGTATACTTTCAGTATAAAACTACTAAACTGAGACTATATTTCAAAGTGTACTAAAAATGCTACTACAAGTATTTAATTAGTAAACTATCAGTATACCTATAAGTTCACTTTTAGTATAGTTGCAGTACAAGCTAAAAACAATGATGTAAACTAGTTGTGTGCTCAAAGTCTACTACTGTTATACTTCAAGTATACTTAAAAGTATACTTTTATATACTAGAAAGTGGGCCAATTTAGTCCCAAGGAGTATTGAAATAGTACACTTACAAGTGTACAACTAGTACACTGATATTTGTATACTTACTACATAAAGTATGCTTGAACTTTACTTATACTTAATAAAATAAACTTGAAGTATACTACTTTTTGGTAAGGGTAGCAGTGGCGCGATAAGTTGTTTTTCACGTATAGCTCACGATTATTTATATATGGTGAATATGAGGTTAATTGGTACATTTTTTCTCTATCAACTCAATGGCAAGATGCCATTACCTGAATTTAACTGTAAGAATATATAAAGAAATGATTATTACACGTTTCTTGTCAAGTAATCATAACATGCTTTTGATGCTTCTTATTGAAATATCTTTTTTATGCTCCACAGAAGACAGAAATGCATAGCGAGTACAGGTTTGCATGGATATGAGGGTGAGTATACGATGACAGAACTTTCATTGCTTTGTAAACTGTGACTTTAAATATAGCCTAGCATTTGTTTTACTTCTGTTTTCTGTCATTGTTAATATCCTTCACAAACACACTCTCTAAGGACACTTTGCTCATTATGTCTAGATTGTTTCAAAGGTTTTCAATCCTCTGAAAGGCTTGCTCAGTTGGGGACACTTCATTTCTAGCGATTATTGTCGATTTGATTGCACAGATACTATTTAAACTTAACTGAGATAGATAATGACATCAATGAATTCAATAATGAAATGCCTTTAACTGAAAATTGAGTGTTTAATCTTATCATTATACATTACTGACACTTTATCCTCCAGTTTGATAAAGTTAAGTGCTTTGACGCAATCTGTATTGTTAAAAGCGCTACATAAATAAAGGTGACTCGACTTGACTTGAAATCAAATATCCTCTCTGCAGGTTACTAGATATGGTCAAAATTAAAATTGATGGTTGACATAATGTTGTACTTTTTTGGATAGAATTTGGAAAGCATGCCGATTTAATTCCAGCCTAATTTGGTAAAAAAATCTTAAAACATCATTTGCAATATGCCATTGCTTCACTTAGAAAAAGCAGTCTTGGATACCTTCATCGCATAAAGATAAGGTTGCAACTCTATTTTTGGTGATTTCTTTCAGCACAGTTTCTTGGAGAGTTTTGGCAGCATTAGGGCATTCGTTCTTTCACCTGAAGACATTTTTAGCTTTAGAAGGAAACTTTCACCCAGCTGGTTTCCACATGACAAAGCATTCTTTCAGTTTAAGAGGTAACTACAAAACTAAACATAATCATTGCTCAAGGATTAATGCAGAATAATTCCACTCTGAACATACAATAAGATTGTATGAAGAAGATATTTGTCCTTCATAATTCATAATGTAGCAGGATGCCCAGTGTAACAGTGATCACAGATCTGTTTAATTGTTGCTACATAGTCTCAGCTTTACACCTGTGTTTGAAATAATCAGTATTTATTTCTTTTGGACAGAAAAAAAACAAACATTTATATTAAGTCTATGTGCATCTTCCACATATTTCTGTTGTGTTTTCTCAAGGTGTTTTCAGACTTTCCTGCTCTTGAATGGCATGTAAAACAATTGTAAAACATTCATTGTTTTTCAATATTGTTATTTTATTCAAATATTTATGAAAATGTATATGAATGCATAAGGGAAAGTGTATATTTAGGATGATGAAACTGTAAACTGTAAGTGGGTGGTTTTTGGCCAGAATGCACTATGTGGACTTCATTTCATGCCAAAAATCTGGCTGTGCGAGGCTAGATCCAACACACTGGTCTTATGTCATCAACACAGCTAATTCTCCGACCACAAGACAAAATATGAAAATATGACATTCCATAGATGTTTCAGTACTTGAATCACTTCTGTGTCCAAAAGACAAGATTATTTCATAGATCCAAAATATATAGGGAAATTGTTGTTTTGGGTCAAGGTATGTCGTGCTAATTTTAAAGCATTTCTTCTGTGCCCACAGCCAAAAGTTGGCACAGGCGTAAGTGGAGGGCCGTAAACACGAGAGAATGCAAACGCTGAGCCTGTAAAAGTTCAATCCACTGGGAGATGAACTGACCACTTCTCTGTGGGGTTTATTGACTCTGGCATACAACCAATTGCATTATACCTCAATCCACTGTATGTCGTATCCCAAGAAATTCTAGGAGGCTGTGAAGAGGAATGTTATACGTATTGCCTGTTTAGATTATGAGCTCGACGGAAAATACAAACACAGAGTTATTGGTTACAACCGTTTAAAACAACCTATTAATCGCATAGCAGAATAGCTTGAATTGAAAATAGCTTGGCATTGAGGAAGCAACTTTTGCGAGAGCAAACAACTCTGAAAATTGTATCAGCAACTCATTTACATACACACAATGAGGTAATCTTGTTGGATTTGTTGAATATCCATGGTCTATACTTTTCAGATTGGCCTGTCTATATAATTCTCTATTTGTATTTCAAATGACCCAAAGATTTAAATGGATAGATCAGCCAAAAAAAATTAAAAAAGAAAAGAATAAAAAAAGCAATGAAATTTTATGAAAAAAACAAACAAACATTTGTATAACTTCCCAAAGGATTTATCTTCTGTCAAAAAAAAAAAAAAAAAAAAAAAAGTGGACTAGACTTGATGTGAGATTACACTGTAAAAAGTGATTAGTTGACTTAACTTAAAAAAAAAATTGAGGAAACCCGTTGCCTTAAAATTATTAAGTAAATTGACAATTCACTTAACTTATTTTTTTTAATTATCATTTACTTAAAAATTTTAAGGCAACGGGTTTCCTCAATTTTTTTAAGTTAATTCAACTTATCACTTTTTACAGTGATAGGTGCCATACAGTCTATGATGATTTACTTTACGGTTCTTAAGAGAATTATGAAATATTTCTGAAATGATAAGCTCATCTTCTCAAAATTCTTCTACATTTCCCTTTTTGTGTTCCATATAAAAGTTTGGAATGACACAAGGCTGAGTATAAATAATGAGAGAAGTTTGATTTCTGCGTAAGCTCTCAGTAAGTAAACAGCACAGCACTTCTGACAACTTCAAAGCTAGAGTTCATCAACTCTATAAGTCCACAAAAAGAGGAAAGACAGAAAAGCATTCGACGTTCCTCTATGCCTGAACTTCACACGTGCTGTTTTTGGGACGCACGCATGAGAGCCGCCGCTGTTTACAATCAACACACACAAAGACACCTTTCTGCTGCGTTCGTACCTCACAGAAAGAAACACGTTCCATTGCGTTTCTCAGAGGCACAGGTTTGCTCTTAGAAAGCCGGTACTGTATGTTGGCTACAAGGTCTGATTCATTTTAGAAAAGCGAGCCGCGAGGAATTTCGCAGCGCAGCTCCTTGAGGTCGGCGGTTTACTTTCTTCCTCGCCTGCTGAAATTGCTGGGGGCTGAGCACAAGGAGTTTAAGAAGCTGTCAGAAAGCTTTGTAGGCTCCTGGGCTCGGATAATCTTATCGTTTCGTAAATGTCTGTTATGTTAGTTTCAGGAATGTGTTGAAGAGCAAATTTTGGAAGAATTGCTGAGGTATAAATCATCACATATGGCATCCAATGTCACTTAAAGATCCAATTTGCTGCCTTTTATTGACAGAAGACCATCCGTACAGAAACGTGTAGCAGAAAGTCCTCAATAGAACAGACACGTGGCGGCAATCTGGGTTAAATGTCGCGGCTCCAGGGCACGAAGGTCATATAGGAAGTGGCTTTCGGTCAGAGAGAATGAAACGCTGTTCTGTGCGTTTATTGTTGCTTTACTGTGTCTGCACCGGCACATTTTGACTTCTTACACTCTGAGATTGCAAAAGAACCGAGGAAACATTTCTTCAAACTGTTTGTGATATGTATGTGAAAACAGTGAAACTGTATGTGTTACTTGCAGTTTTTAACATATATATATATATATATTGAACAGTGCAGGAGAACGTTTGAGTGAAAACTCTTTCTACACCAATTTTTTTTTTTTAAACAGCAAAATTGTGAAATATTATTGCAGTTTAAAATTCATGATTCATTTGCATCACCATTCAGAAGTCCGCTTGTGGCATTTTTCATATATTCAAATGTTTTTTCTTTTTCTTTTTTTTTTTTGTAATAAATAACAATATTTACCTACGCTACTATTCAAACGTTTGGAGTCTGCAAGATTTTTATTTTTAATGTTTTTTTTTTTAATGATTTTAAAAGTATCCTATGTGATCAAGGCTGCATTTATTTGATTAAAAATACAGTACAAACAGTGATATTTTGAATTATTTTGAATTTATTCCTGTGATGTGCAGCTGTATTTTCAGCATCATTACTCCAGTCTTCAGTGTCACATGATCTTCAGAAATCATTCTAATGAATATTTCTGGTTATCATCAATATCAAAAACATTTGTACTGCTTCATATTTTTGTGGAAACTGATTTTTTATTTATTTTTTTTCAGGATTCTTTGGTGAAGTTCAAATGAACAGCATTTATTTGAAATAGAAATCTTTTATTACATTATAAATGCTGTCATTTTAACACTCTTCTCAAGGTGAACCACGATGAGGAGCTTTCTCACGTCTATAAAGGCATGACGTCTGTCCCTCGTCTGGCCCTAGAGTTTTTGTAAATGTTTAGTTTTTAAGTTATGTGCACCAAAAAAAAAAAAAAAAAGTATGGGATAAGGAATTGTTGCAAACTGCTAGGCCACAGCTTCAACATTTGAATTGCTTTATAATAAGTATACTATTATTATTATTTTTTTTTATTTTTTTTTTTAAGCAGAATTCTGTCATCTTACATTGTAAATCAGGGTCACTCTTGTTCAGTTCAGTTCCAGTGATGTGGTTCTTCCGGGAGTGTTTCTGCTGATTTTTCCAGATGTTCATGTTAATTGGTTTCGGTAGTCAGCAGTTTTCCAGCAGACACACCCCGTAACACAGTCCAGTCAAACGGCTCCGCTAACACACGCCCCAAAATCAACATTCAGCCGCTGGATGCCATGAACAGCCTATTTGTCCTGATTTCCGCGCCGAGCTGAAGTTGGCTGAACGCGTGTTAGGAAACCTTCCACGAGACACACGGCCAACATCCACTGCTACGAGACGTTACACCTCAGAATAGCTCAGAATCTCTGAAGCTAATGAACAGGGAAACTGTGCTAAAGTCAGTACAAATCACAGCGTTGTCAAAGTGGAGTTTTTCCAAAATTTCATTAGTGATGCTCACATGCTATTTTTAGCATCGAGATACCATTCTAGTTTTTTAGTTTATTTTAATTTAAGTTGAATTTTAGTTTTTTTTTGTGCTATTTTTAGTTTAGCTTGTTTTTATTTTGTTTTATCATTTCTATTCATTTTATTTTTAATTATTTTAGTACATCTAGTTAACTGAAAATGAGAAATGTTGGCAACTAGCTGAAATAAATTATGACTGGATAAATTTATGAATAAATTTATTTTATATGGCCTATATATTTTAAAATTTATTTCATAATAGTTTTAATTTCTGTCGTATTTATATATTTATTTATTTTTTAATTTGTCTATAGTGTTTTTCTCCCCTTTTTTCCTTTTTTTTTTTTTTTAATGTATATAACCTCTATTCATTTTTAAAGGTATTTTGGTGCATTAAGCTACACTAAAAAAAGTTTCCTTGGCAACTACCTAGTATGTTTGTACTATTATGTTTTTGTCATTTTTAATATTGTTTTAACTTTCAAATGTTTATATAGTGTTTTTGCCACCTTTTTTTTTTTTTTTTTTTAAACATACAGAACTGTGAGCAATCACCGAGTAACACCATAGAATCCACTCAAAACACATTAGAAATGTATTAGCATACGTTCAGCTTTAAGTTTAGCAGGCATTCTCTGAGTTTGCATTTAATGCATGTGTTTAGCTTTTCATGTGAGCAAGTTCCGGATCTGAGATCACGGATTCTTCTTCTTTTTTATCGCGCTCTGTCTGTTCTTTATCACTAAACTAACACAGCGGGTCTCAGTGACTCTATTGTCACGCGGCTGATTTGAAGTGGGCTCTTTCTGGACCCAAAGGAGCTCTTTGTTTTCACAGAAGCCTCTGTCACTACTTCCTGTTGACACAAGATGAATGTCCATCTCATCCTGTGTCCAGCGCTGGTGCCTGGTGTTCGCGGTCTGATTGACAGCTGAATGAATGAAGCCAAAGCTATCTTCTTTAACAGAGACAGAACTGTTTCCCGTCTGCGGACGTGACCACATTCAACTCGGTATGACAGGTTATCCTAATTTGTTCAAACACTATATTCGGACACTTAAAAAAAAAAAAAATTATATAACATACCTCACATGTGCAGTTGTAAACTATCAGTACTAATGCACTGTAATGAATCTGAACCGTCCTGAAACTACCAGTAGAGGGCAGTCGTGTTCTTTGATGCAATTGCCATCTATCACCACGAGAGGGCGACAGCAGTGCACTTTTATTTTTTAGCCTGCTGTCATTATTGTAGCAGCACAAGAGACTCCAAATAACTTTATTGATAAACCAAAGTGCTAAATAATAATAATAATAAAATCTTGGTTGCGAAATGTGGTTAATAAATAAATATAGTAGTTAATAAGTAAATAATAAAACTGCCTTGGTCCTTGGTGTACAACTCAGTGTTATTTTAGCATCACTGATATACATATAGTTTTTGTCAATTTTTTTTGTCCAGATTTGTTTTCATTTTAATTTTAGGTAGTTTTGTTGTGTGGTTTTGTATTTTGTATTTTATTTATATATTTTTAATATATCTTTATACTTTTATACTTTGTATTATGTTTTAGTTTATTTAGGTTTAGTTTAGTATTTCAAGTTGAAAATGAAAAATGTTGCAGTTTTTTTTTAATTTTTATATTTTAGTTTTGGTTTTACTTAGTTTAGTACTTTAACTTTAAAATAAGACGTTGCCTATAGCTGAAATAAAATACATTTAGCAATTGGCTGAAATGGAAAGTTGTTTTTTTTCTACTTTATTTTATTTCAGCCAAAATCGTTTTTTATGGTTTAGTTTGTTACCGATAACAATCCTGGTACAACATTCAATGTAACAGATCAGCACAATTTACAGTTGTTATACACATTGTGTTTGAATGATTTAATTAATGATAACTAAATCATGCTATTCAAAACTTCAACCCTGTTTTTCTTGCAACCTCTGCCTCGCTGATTGTATAATTACTGTAGATTGAACGTACAGTTACATATAAAGTCACGATTTGCTGTATACGTAAGCAAACGTATATTGCTTCATGGTTCCGTTTCTTGTTTGCAAAGTTATTTCCAGAGCTGCTTATGTGGTTCAGACGGTGATGGAGATGTTAGTGAGGCCTGGTCTCTGAGGAACTGTCCTCTTTCGACATGATTTACAGGCTAAAATTTACCCTCGCTCCTCCAGCACTTAGCATTCGCTCATGATTTCACAGACACTGGGGTCATTTTCATCAAATAGATCATAACAGCAGCACAGATCGTTTAGTCCGATGAGAAATGTTCATATTAAGATCTGACTGATTTCAGACCTAGAACTACAAACCATGTAAGACTAGCTACCGCCTGTTTTATCAAGAAATACAAATATTTGGATTATTGTGCCATGATAGTCATCTGGAAATTGAAGTGCAAATGTGCAAAGATGCAAATCGACTGTCAGCATGTTAAGAAGCTAAAAAGGAAGAAAAAATGTCTCACATTAACACCTGAAGACTACACTCGTCTTCATTCGCCTGCTTCATAATCAGAACTGACAGACGTGATAAACAGAGACTTTGACTTCATCTACACGAGCGAAGCAACAATGCAAAGATAAAACACAATGTGATCACACGGAATGTGAGACTGTTTCAGTTCTCAGCTGTAATGGACAGAGGTTAACATGAATTCATAAGGTTTCTGAAGCAATTAAACGCGCAGGCGCTTCCTCTGAGCCGAAGCACATGAAAAATGCATGAGCCAATCTTCTTCTGCATCTCTTGATAATGTCAACAGTAAGAAAGCACACTGCGGCTCTCTAAAGCGCAGAAACATCTGATGCTTTGCTAAATCACTTCAACTCAGATCATTTTCAACTTTTTATTTTTTCACAGTTTTATAGATCACATGAGGTTGTGCATAAAGTTTTTGCATAAATGGCTCATGTAGAATAAAGCGGTTTATTTAGACAGTCTAAAACTATTAGCAGTGATGTTAATTAAAATAAACTGAAAAAAAAAAAAGAAAAAATTTTAATGTTGCCTTGGCAACTAACTAAAATAAACATGTTTAAGTATAAATGTACTAAAAATATATTAAAGCTAAATAATTAAAAATTTAATTAGTAAATGTCAGCTATTGTTAACTAAAACTAATACAATTAAACCAGCTGCTCATTTATGGTCATTAGCTGGTCTGCGCTGGTTTAGATGGTCTGGATTTCGATCTGGTAGACCACTTTAGACCAGCAGCAAACCACATGCCAGGTTGCATAAAGCAGTTCACGCATTTCAGATTGGTGTGAATCAGAATTAATACACAGCACAAAGTCTTGCAGAATATACATGAAACTCCAGTCCTCACCCAATAACTTTCCCATGCATATGTTTTGAAATTTCAGGGATCGTGCGCTCAAGGTCAGGCTTTGTGCTTGTTGTGGTTATTGAAGTATGCAAAGTGAAAACATCAGCGAAAACGGAATATATTTGCAGCAACTAAATGTCCTTATACATGTTCAGACTCGGTGGATAAAGAAGCGTAACTTGCCAGAACGGTCTCACAGTTTGATTTTTATTGTTAAAATGACCATTAAGGGTTCAGTAATATTACAGTACGGTATAATCAGGTCTGTTCAATAACTGTCCAGTGAATACAGCAATGAAGAAATAGAAAGCTAGTATAGATTATACCAAACTGCTCTTGCGTTATATCGTCTTGTATTTACAGGTTTTCAAAAACACTACAAAAGAAGGAAAAAAAGAAAAAGATTGTTGGTTTATTCTCACTTGTTCAAGTTAAAGTCAACATGAAACCCATTTGACGTGACACATTTTTGAGCAAAATGGTACAATGGAACTGATTTAATTTTGATTTCATGTTAACTTTAAGTTGTTTCTGTGGATATATATATATATATATGGAATACTGAACGCTACATTGTGTTGAAGTAATTCTACCTGCAGATGTAGGAGAGAGTGGGGTAAGATGTGTCACCCCTAATCTAGCAAACTGCATCATTTTTGTAGAATAAGCTGTAAAAAATATTCTGAATATTAACCCTGTTTTGGGGCTGGTTTGTGAAAATCATGTCAAAATACCTTTTACCCCTAACATGGGGCAAGTTGTGTCACTGAACCACTATTATCAGACACTTATTCCTTATTTCAGTCAACGTCCCGAAATATAAGTATTAAGGTGCGGTCATTAGCAATATTTTGCAGCAAAAAAGGTCCATTGTCTATCATCAATACAGCCTAAATTTTAAATTTCTGAATTTGAGTTGCATATAAAATTTCCATCCATTTGAAATACACCGTTTTAACATAAACTAATAAACGTCTTGAGATGCATATTTGTTAGTTATGCATAAATGGAACGGATCAAATTATGGCATGTTTTTTTTTTTTTGTATTATTAACTATTGCACCTATTTGATTTCATTTAAATAATCGTGTTTTCAAAATGCCTTTATTCAAACTGCTTAGAATTGGTTTTAATTTGTTCATTATGAAATCAAGTGAATTTATTCACTTAAAAAGTATGTACATGAATAAAAAAAAAAAAGAAATAGCTAGCTGTAAAAACAAGCAATTTAAAATGTATGAGATTGAAACAAATTGGTTTTACTGACAATAAATGTGGTTATTGTGTATCTAAATATGAATCATTTTAAGTTTTGAAGGTTTTTTATGTTAAAACTGTGTAATCCAAATGGTTGGAAATTTTATTTAGATTAGAATACATAAATCAATACAAATTTAGTTTAGTAGTGTGGCCAATGTGAAACCGCAGGTAAATCACTGAGGGAAAATCTTGCAAACATTCCCAATCGTGGATTTTACCCACAAAAAAATTGCTAAACAACCGTAGATCTGACAACAAACTGCAGTGCGTGCTTATAATAAACAGAATGATATCATGCATTGCATGGACGCTAATATAGTTAACATTATTGTTTTCGTTATAGCCAATCCATGTGAAGTCAATCTTGATATTCGGCACGGTTTACCCCACTCTCCTATACTTCTCATTCATCAATTTTGCATGATTGAATTTGAATAAATTACAAATGACACCATTTAGTAGTTAATATACATAAATTTATAAGAATAGCAACAACAGTTCTCAGCTCCTCCTTATATTCATAAATCATGTACTTGAACTATTCTAGCATGTGACCTTTGACCTGAGTGAATTCAATTGACCTATTTCTGATAATATTCTAAATTAGTCCGTTGTACAGTGAGAATAACATTTGAAAAGCATCGTAAGTCGTAGCAATTTCCAGAGCAAAAAAAAAAAAATCCATTCAAAGTCATCACAATCATTGACTATCATCGACTGTAATCAAAAGATCTTTCATTTTCGATTCAGACCTTGAAAGATCACCATTAGAAATGTTATTTTTACACAGTCATAGAGTGTGCCGCGGTTTCACTGGTCCTCCGGACACCCCAGAAGCTCCGCCCTCATAGTGATGCGTCCGTACCACGACCACGGAAGAATCCGGATGAATCGGGCGTAGATCGGCGGATCTAACACATTCTTTCTGTGTGTTTCGTTGTCAAAGTTTCCTTGGAAGATCTGTCAATGACACAGAAGGACAATGCATAATTAAAAAAATGCTGAATGAGGCGTTCTGATGTCATTTAAGAGTGCACAATAATGTGGCGGTAAAATATAAAGCGGACGTTTGGCTTTCATACACCCTTAACCTGAGCTCTTTTAATAGCACTTGTTAAAGGACGTCGGTCACAGATTAGTCCTCTGAGAGAATCTATTCCAGTGGACTGTTTCTTATCAGCGCTGTCAGAATAGATTACCCAGCCAACACCACTAACCACCCCCAACCACCACACTCATGACCTTACAGTGTGTGTGTGTGTGTGTGTGTGTGAGGACAAAAACTGTGTCTCTGTGTGTTGAGGCAGAGAGGAAAAGATCACATGACTGAAAAAATGAAAATTCTGAAAAATTCCCCCACATGAGTAAATCTGTATGACTTCATTTGTTTGACGTTATAAATGCAGGGCCGTATCCACCATAGACATTGAGCTTTTTATATATATACACTGCCATTCAAAATCAGTTAGACTTTTGCTGGAGTCTCTTATGCTCATCAAGACTGTATTTATTTGATCAAAAATACAGAAAAAAACAGTAATATTGTGAAATATTAAATATTGGTTTCCTATTTTAATGTAGTTTAAAATATAATTGATTTCTGTGATCAAAGCTGAATTTTCAGCATCATTACTCCAGTCTTCAGTGTCACGTGATCCTTCAGAAATCATAATAATATGCTGATTTGTTGAAACTGTTGTGCTGCTTAATATTTTTTGGAACCTGTGATACTTCTTTTTTTATTCTTTGATGAATAAAACGATAAAAAGAATAGCGTTTATTCAAAATAGTAATATTTTCTAACAATATACATCTTTACTATCACTTATCCAATTAACACATCCTTGCTGAATAAAAGTATTCATTTCTTTCTTTTTTTAAAGAAGAAGAAAGAAACAATTTACTGACCCCAGACTTTTGAATAGTAGTGTAGCCTATATTGTAACACAAAATTTCTATTTTGAATAAACACTGTTCTTTTTAACTTTTTATTTATCAATGAATCCTGAAAAAGGTATCACAGGTCCCCCCAAAAAAAAAAAAAAATGACGCAGCACAACTGTTTCCAACATTGATTATAAATGAGCATATTAGAATGATTTCTGAAGGAAGACTGGAGTAATATTGCTGAAAATTCAGCTTTGTTTCACAGGAATAAATTATATTTTAAAGTATATTAAAATATAAAACCGTAATTTTAAATTGCAATAATATTTCACAAAATGACGGGTTTTAATTTTTTTTATTTTTGATCAAATAAATGCAGCCTTGATGAAAGAAACTTCTTTAAAAACATTAAAAAAACTTACTGATCCCAAACTTTTGAACAGTAATGTATTTGTATTGATGCATATAAATGAAAATGTACCACATAGCAGAGGTGTAAAAAGTACTCAAAAATTTTACTCAATTAAAAGTACAAGTATTTGTCCAAAAACATACTTGAGTAAAAGTAAAAAAGTACAACTTTTAAATTGTACTCAAGTATTTGAAAAGTAGAAGTACTTTCTTTTCTGACAGACGTTCAGAAGTTTGGTTAAAGGGAGTAAACGAAACAAAATGCAATGGCACAGGTCAAACACATATATCTAGTGCAACAACAACAATTCAAATGCAGCACAACAAAATACAGGGACAGGGATTAAAAACAAACTCCATCCTTTCCACCCTCATGCCATCCCACATGACTTTGATTTATCAGATGAACACAAACTAAGAGTTTTAGAAAAAATCATGTGTATGGGACGTCCAAAAATGACACTTCAAAAACTACACAAAGTGAATATGACAGTAACTCATGCAACCCCTGCTAATGAATCAGTGTCTTCTCAAGTGAAACGATAGGCATGTAAGATGGATACAAATATACTAATATTTTAAACTTGACCGTCATGTTCACTTTGTGTGGGTTCTGAAGTGGTTCTGTCCCCTTGCATTATATGGACTAAAAATATTTGCCTGTGTTCATCCGAAGAAAGAAAGTCATAAACATCTGGGATGACATTTTCATTTTTGGGTGAACTATCCCTTTGAAGAGCAAGATGTGATTCAGACGCTAGAAACATATTCCAGGCAGAATACAAGAATGTGTTGAATTAATGAGGAGAGTCATAGAATTACAACATTAACGTTTTGAAAGGCCAATTTTTTTGTGTGTAGTCTATTCAACATCACTGTCTAAAAGGATAATTAATTTTTTTATTGTTTATTTGGGGTATTTATAATTTTTTTCTCAGCAAATATTGATACATGATTATTTGTGACTAATTAATTAATTAATGAGCAAATCATGTAATTATTAAAATTTTAAAAAAGAATTAATTGCCTAATTCCTACTCAATGTGTCATATAATGACATTTATAAATACAACTTATCCACTACCTGGTAACAACATCACTAAACATGAATTACAATTAATTAAACTTACAATATTTATTTAAACACTTTTAGAGATTTTTATTTAATTAAAATATATATATATATATATATATATTCCCACAAAAATATTAATTGTATTTAAATTCTCATCACTGATTATATTTGCACTCAATCTTGTGCATTCAGCCAATATATTACACAGCTATGGCTCTATCAAAACAGAACGAATAATGAATAACATTTTTTTGGGGAAAACTCAACTTTGCTACCTCAATATGCTTCCTCGGATTTGATGGTGAACTTTTGAAACCAGACATTTACCTGATGAAACTGGAGTAGAAATGTGTGTGCTTGATACATAAAAAAAAGATCATTGGTTCTCATGTCAAGCACGCACGTTTGAGCTTCCGTTTACCGTATTTAATGTGCATAAGATAAAATAAAAATGTAATGTACTTTTCAAGATGAAATAAAATTGTAAGGAGTAAAAAGTACAGTTTTGTCTTCAGAAATGTAATCAAGTAAAAGTAAAAGTAATCAGTTTAAATTGTACTTGAATAAAGTACAGATCCCCCAAAATAATACTTAAGTAAAGTAATCAAGTAAAATTACTCAAGTATTTTACACCTCTGCCACATAGCAACACTGGCAGCCATGTACAACACTAGCGTCAGTCTAGTTGTATCTGTCTAATGAATGCTGAATTTTCAATAGAAATAACTCTCTCTTTTCTCCATAAAAGGACTCATTGCTGGAGTTTTGTGTCTGAGAAAAGCTGCCGCCGCTCCGGATGGAAAGCATGGAGGTGATTCTTCAGCTGGAGGTGAGAGATTGTTATAAAAATGCTGAGAGGTTGGAATTTTTCTCACGGCTAATGCTCATGTCATGTCCTTCACAGAGTCTGTGTGAGAAGCTCCATCTATTCCTTACAATAGGGTGACTTTTTAAATTTTTTTATAAAAGACATTTAAATATATACTTTAAATACTTTAGAATACTTTATAAATACTAAATACTTTCATAAAAAATGATGGCATCTCCCTCAAATGTTCATGTACACAGCAAGTGTCCTACCTTATCCTTCTGTTGTTTCTCATCCTGATATATGATCCATTTCTCTCCATCATTACTGAACGCCACTTTATAGGAACCGACAAACTGCACATGCCCGAAATCTTTGGCTCCTTGGGTGATAATTCCTGTGATTTTGGTGGTAATCAGCAAATCCACCTGGTGATAATGAGAGAGAGAGAGTTTTGTGAAGAAAACAGCAGATAATGCATTCAAGCCCACATATATTACTGCAGAAGTACATTTTGCATCTTTAAGAGCCCTCCACAAAAAAAATAAATAAAATACTTGTAAAATATTACTGTGTTTTGTCAGCATGCACATCTAATTTTTAATGGCAGTTCATGGAAAAAATTATGGAAGTCTGTTTCTCCCACAGAATAAAAAAAATATAAAAAGGTAATTTTGACTTTTTTTTTTACCTCGCAATTCTGAATTGCAAGATATGAACATAGAATTCTGACTTACTTTCTCGCAATTCAACTCTAATCTGAGTTTATATTATAACTGTTGTGACTAATGACTTTTTATCTCAGAATTCTGAGTTTACATCTTGCAATTTTGTGTTTATATCTCACAATTATTAATTTAAAAAATAAAAAAAATAATAATTTGTGACTTTTTATCTCACAATTCTGACTTTTTCTCACAATTGACACAAGCCCCCCTTTGTCACTTTTGCTATGCGCTTTCATGTTCTCACGCAGTGAAAAATACATCGAGGAGCAAAGAGCAAACTGACAACGTGCTGACAGACAAGACAGAGCAGGTATGAAAAAAAAAGTCATTTCTCTTTGTCATTTTTTAAAGAAATTCAAACAATAATTACCATTTTGTGGCTCTTTAATGTTTTGTGACAGATCTCTGTAGAACCTCAGTTCAAGTGGCACATGAACGATTCCTCTTTACTAGTTATATCATGAAATAAACATGAATAAACATCAGAAGGTATCTTGTTTCAACCGCGGAAAGACATCAACACACACCATTTTTCAAGTTGAAGTCCCCCGACGTTAATCTACTCTACTGTCTGGTTTGTTTGTCGGACAAAAATGGACAGAAATTTATATCTCACAATTCCTATTTTTCTTCTCAGAATTGCGCATTAACGTCATGAAATTCTGATTTCTTTTCTCAGAACGGACTTTTTTTGCACAATTTTTATTTATTTATTTTTTCTCAGAATTGCAAGATAAAAAGTTGGTTGCCTTTAAAAAATTTTTTTTTAAATTAACCCATGGTGGAAATGGGCTTCCACTGTAAAGAGTGTAGTTATGGTGTCATGAGCTCAAAGATAGATTTCAGCAGCGATAAAATAAAATGAGAAAAAGGAAAAAGTAAAACTGCAGGAGTAGCTGTGCAGAAATAGAAACGGGGCATCCGACATCAGCCGCTTGCGATGTAGACAGCTCTGCTCATGCCTAAAAGTGTCATTGTAAAGTAGGTTATACCTCTGCAAATGACGAGAAAGGTGTCTGAAGGTAAAACAAATCTCACACCTGCTTTGGTGAGACTGTCTCTCAACCTGTTATCTGTTTAATACAGCTGGAATTCACTGCCCTTCATGGAATGATGGACATCAGACTAAATCACAGCCCTCGTCTGCACTGCAGAGTTCCCCTCGGAGGACCGGAGTTAATCAGTGCCACTGACACCGCAGGAACGTCTTCAGGCCGCTGAATTTTGTAAGTCTATTACTTTAGTGGTATTACAGGATTTCAAGGCTGCTGTAATTAACTGCTCTGGAGCTTCTTGTTTTTGCTAAAACAGCCAGTCCTGATTAATGAACTTGGCTTTTATTAAAATAAGCCGTGCCTCATGAAAATAAGATGACATGATGCCTAAAGCATGCTTCTCTAAGTTCGCTATATGCATTTCTGCATGGTTAGGGTTGGCAAAATTCAGAATTTGTCTTTTTTTTTTCTATTGATGAATTGGCCACACCCACAGGGTGTGTTTATGTAAATATTATGTATTTAAAACAATAAAAAAATACAGCAATTTAGACTATTTATGCTTAATTATTTAGGCATAATTACTCAAATTATTTGATCATGTGACTAATTATAATAATAATAATTCTAATTATTTGAATAAGTATATTTTAACTGAGTACTAAAAGTAATTAACATAAACAAAGCAGAATTTAATTACACTATATTGTTTTCAGAACTCTAAAAATGATGACATCAGAATTCTCATTATTTAATACATAATTTGAGTGAATTAAAATTATTAAATATGATGAAGAAAAAAAACATACTTAAATATGCAATAAGCACATTTGTATATTATTTTTAATGAATTCTCATCATAGAAAAACTTTTTTTTTTGTTGTATTATTTTTATAATTTTATTTTAAAATATTACTTATTGTATTGTTAATTGTTTTTACAGTATTGTAATTAGTTTACAGAAACATGTCTACTCAGTTGGGAAAAACATATTGGTCTGAATAAATATTAAACTTTATATAATTTATATAATTGAATGTTTCTGGAAATACCTTATTTGATAACATTTATGCACTGAAAAAAAAAACTGGTGTAGAAATAATTTTTACTCAGGAATTGTTAGTAAATGCCACAAATAATTAGACAGAAATGGCAAATAATGCATTGAATTAAATATGAAATTTAGAAGTAGAAAGACTTAAAATAATCACTTTTTACAGCATAGATAATTCATATTAAACAATAATATTTAGGCATACTATTAAAATCTACAGCTATTTTATGAATATTTTTATTTGGTTTCCTGTATTGTGAATAGGACACAACTGTGCAGTCAGTACGGCCTCTCTCTCGCTGTATTATTCTTTCATGAGGACTCAGGTTCTGCTTTCTGACCTGGACCGACGTGAGCGGCATTCACAGCAGCTCTGCAATCTCAGAGGACCGTTTGAGCGGCCGGGCTCGGCTCTGCAAGCGTGCAGGTGTAATATAATATATACATTAGCCTGTTCTCTCGGATCCAATTTCCCGATCTCAGTTCAATGGCAGCAGACTCAGCCATTTAATGATCACGGCTCTTGGGTCTGAGAACGAGCTCACATTTACAGTCCGTTATAACGGCAAACAATGAGCAGCCCACCGGTTTAGTTAGATTAGTGATGTTTGGTGGTACAGTAGCTGACCTCAGACTGACCTGTGCGGGTGTATATGCAGAAATGAAAGACTGTCCTGCAGTGTATTGAATGCATAAGGATGAATGTATTTATGTGGCATGGAAAATCATATACTGAGCAAGGTTGATGCCATATGATATATCCTGCCACCCACCCTGTGTTAAATTCAGCACACTTGGAGCCCTAAATGATCCCATTGGCTGAAATAACTTTTGTGATATGGTGTAACCTATTTGGTGCCCAATTAGAAATCCCAAAATCACCACGTAAATATTCTCTGGTTGTCTTAACAATAATACTGTCTGTTTATCACTCTGAACATGTTTAACTCACTCAGAGGCCGAACCTGAACAGGAAAGTTTCTATAGCTGTGCTAAGTCGTGTGAATATTTAATGAGGCAAGCATTGTTTAGTTAATGATAAATTAAAAATAAAATAAAAAATATATATATATTACCGTTCAAAAGTTTGGGGTTGGTGTGACTTTTGCTCACCAAGGCTGCATTTATTTGACGAAAAATATAGTAAAAATTGTAATGTTGTGAAATATTATTATAAGTCTTATAATAATATATAATATTATATAATAGTCTATATAATAATATAAGTCTTCAATGTCACATGATCCTTCAGAAATCATTCTGATATGCTGATTTGATGCTTAAGAAACATTTCTTATTATCATCAATGTTGAAAACATTTATGCTGCTTAATATTTTGGTGGAAACCGTGATACATGTTTTGATGAATAGAAAGTTCAAAAGAACAGCATTTATTTGAAATAGAAATCTTTTATTCCATTGACCAATTTAATGTCCTTCCTGAATAAAAGTATTAATCTCTTAATAAAAAAAACTCACCCACAAACCTTTGAACTACAGTTTTCATATCTGTCTCACCTGCAGCCATTGGGATTGGTCATTATGGGCTGATGTCCATGCGTTGACCTTGCCCTGTTTGTCCAGTCTGGCCTTGGTTGGTTCCCAGGAGAACATGTCCATGTTCAGGGTCTGAAACACACTGGAGGAGGTGATCTGATAGTCCTGGATGTGTCCGGTCTTCATCCCCATGGGCTCTGAGCATCCTGAAAAATACAATCGCAAGAGTCAACATAATTCTAACTCAGGAGTCAGGACTGTGTCGGAGACGAATACTGCATGCTTCAAAACACAGACCTGTGAGCTCACAGCCCAGAAGCTCCGTTCGAAGTGTGCAGTGCTTCCTGCAGACTTGTGGGTAAATGCGGATGTACTGCGCTTCGATTGGTGGACTGAAGGAGTTGGCCGAGGGAGCGTTATTATCAGTATTTCCAGTGAATATCTGCAGTAAAGTAACATAAAACTTGCTATTACTAAAATAGCAAAATGTTTAAAATTTATACCTGTATACTACCTTTCATCCACTGTTTAAAAAAAAAAAAAATTATTAATACTTTTATTGAACAAGGATGCATTAAATTGATCAAATGTGACATTTAAGACATTTGTAATGTTACAAAAGATTTCCATTTCATATAAATGCTCTCTTTGTAACTTTCTATTCATATTCATATTTACACATAAATATTAAGCAGTTTTTTGAACATTGATAATAAGAAATGTTTCTTGAGCAGCAAATCAGCATATTAGAATGATTTCTGAAGGATCTAAAGTAATAACGCTAAAAATTCAGCATTTCATCAAAGGAATAAATTAATTTAAAATATATTCAAATAGAAAAAAGTGATTTTAAGTTGTAATAATAATTCAAAATAATACTGTTTTTCCTGTATTTTTTATAAAATAAATGCAGCCTTGGCGAGCATAAGAGTCTTCTTTCTTTAAAAACATTTAAAAAATCGTAACGACCCAAAAAAGTTTGAACACGTATTTTAATGATTTAATATTATATTATCATTTTAATGATATAATTTTAAATCAAATCATATACATTTATTTATCATTATTGTAAAACATGAACTAGCTGTCATAGACTTCAAGAAATTATAATAAATGCTACGTATAAGTAATAAAGTAGTTCTCATCCACATTACAGGAAGATCTCTCACAGATATCTAAAACAAGAAGAGTCTGACTGATAAAAATAAAACCTGAAAAAAGGGGCAAGTTGGCAGGAGAACTTCTTAAGCGGACAGTTTCTTAATTTAAAAAAATCCCCCTCGGGCTCTCTCATCTCATCTGGAACGAACAGCGTGCCCCGTCTTACCATGTCCTCATCCGTGTCCTTGACTTTAAACATGCTCCAGGCCTTCCCGTCGTCGCTGTACGCCACTTTATATGATTTCACGTACTCTGGGCTTCCGATTCGCTTGGCACCCTGTGTTATCAGTCCGGTCACCCTCATCCTCCGCTGTAGATTTATCTGTGAGGGGACAGCACAAAATCGATGGCCTTAGCTCACAAGATGAACGAGTGAAGCCTTGTGGGCTGTGGAGTCATAATTTGTCCCTATCAGAAATTGCTGTGGTAGAGACAATGATGGCCATGCATCTGGAGAGGGGTTTTGTGGAGGTTATGTGTATGTGTATATAATATATATATATATATATATATATATATATAGTCATGGCCAAATATATCGGCACCCTTGGTAAATATGATCAAAGAAGGCTGTGAAAATTAATCTGCTTTTTTTTTTTTCTGCATTTATTTGCTTCCCATTATCAAAACATGATAATGGGATAATGGGATGATATACATATATATATCATTATTATTTATTTTTAATAAATATTTTATTTGTTTAATTAAAAAAATATTTTAATAGTTTTGTTTTTAGTACGATGACATTTAATTTTGAAAACAAAATCTTTGTCATGCTTAGTTTTATTATTATTATTATTATTATTTGGGGATCTAATCATTTGAAAATCCATTGTAGGCTGGAACACCACCTGATGTCCAATGCAAACACAAAAGCAGCTCTAAAGCAGCAGTAAGAACATCTAAGGACTAGACAAACAGGTACCGCAGTTTTCCAGCAACAAATTGAGGTCTTATTTAAAAGCATATGGACATCAAAGCCATCTTTAATCTCAAAGGCACAAAAATAGAGTCAGGAGCACACAGGACGCCAGCAGAATAAGGCCAGGACGCTGGTGTTGTGTGGGCATAACTGATGGCAGTGTGCAGTTACCATTTAAGTCATTACAGTGGCTGTGAACATTTTTTGTACACCCACACTGTTCTTTCTGTGTGTCTCCTAATGAAATCTCACACGGACATGCCTTTGGAACTCCTAAAATCCCTAATGAGATTTGCCTCCTAGTATAAACTAATTACTGTGGGGTGTTTATGCTTTTCCTTGAAAGCTGTAGTTGTGTTGGATGGCTGGCACACAGCTCTGAAGTAATGCTATAGTGATTTGTTAGTTGTTAGCAAGCATTGCTTTTACTGTTGCTTGTATTCTACTCATGAATTGATATTCAATTATAAAAAAGTAGAAGTTTCTTTTTCCATTAATGCAGTCAAAATGTGGCAGGATTACCTGAATCCATGGGTATCGATCACCCTCGGCTGCGCTCCAAGCATTGACGAGGCCCTTCTTGTTGAGTCGGGCGAAGTAAGGAAACCACTTCTGCAGGCCGAACAGAGCTCGATGTGTGGAGGAAGCTGTTACCTGCTGGTTCGAAATGATCCCCCCCTCCATCCCTAAAGGCCCAGAACATTCTGAGAAAAAGATTAGAAAAATCACATGTAACATCTCTTAAATATTCTCATTTTAAAATACCCAGTTGTTTAATTCTCATAGACAATTAAATGGAGGGATTTTGCTCAAATATCCTTCTTAAACGCTTGTCCTCAGAAAAAGCCCTGTATTCTCTAAAGAGAGTTTCAGGAAATATCTAAGCAATGTCTCATATTCCAAAGTATACAGTCAAATGTTGAATAGTTTTATATAAACTTAAATGTTTCAAATTAAAACTAAATGTTCACCTTCATTTTATGACTCCATAATATTACTGTGTGTCAATGATTGTATAATTTTTTGGACCGTTTCCATTTTTAAAACAAATATCGGTAACTATTCTGACGGAGTTTCCTGTGATATTTATTCAACAGTGCTACACGAGGCTAGTGTAGGCACAACGCATATGACTAATTTTGTCGTGTTGTGGCTTGTTTCTGTCGTACTGTGCTAATTTCGTCGTGTTTGTGTTAATTTCGTCGTGTTGTGCTAATTTCGTTGTGGCTTGTGTCTGTCGTACTGTGCTAATTTCGTTGTGTTGTGCTAATTTCGTTGTGTTGTGGCTTGTTTCTGTCGTACTGTGCTAATTTCGTTGTGTTGTGTTAATTTCGTCGTGTTGTGGCTTGTTTCTGTCGTGTTGTGCTAATTTTGTTGTGTTGTGCTAATTTTGTTGTGTTGTGGCTTGTTTCCGTCATGTTGTGGAGATTTCTTTTTGTGCTAATATTGTTGTGTTGCGACTTGTTTCCATTATGTTGTGCAGATTTCGTCGTGTTGTGCTAATTTCGTTGTGGCTTGTTTCTGTCGTACTGTGCTAATTTCGTTGTGTTGTGCTAATTTCGTTGTGTTGTGGCTTGTTTCCATTGTGTTGCAGATATTTCGTCGTACTGTGCTAATTTCGTTGTGTTGTGCTAATTTCGTTGTGTTGTGGCTTGTTTCTGTCGTGTTGTGCTAATTTTGTTGTGTTGTGCTAATTTTGTTGTGTTGTGGCTTGTTTCCGTCATGTTATGGAGATTTCTTTTTGTGCTAATTTTGTTGTGTTGTGCTAATGTCGTTGTGTTGTGGCTTGTTTCTGTCGTACTGTGCTAATTTCGTTGTGTTGTGCCTTGTTTCCATTGTGTTGCAGATATTTCGTTGTGTTGTGTTAATTTCGTCGTGTTGTGGCTTGTTTCTGTCGTACTGTGCTAATTTCGTTGTGTTGTGCTAATTTCGTTGTGTTGTGCTAATTTCGTTGTGGCTTGTGTCTGTCGTACTGTGCTAATTTCGTTGTGTTGTGTTAATTTCGTTGTGTTGTGGCTTGTTTCTGTCGTACTGTGCTAATTTCGTTGTGTTGTGTTAATTTCGTGTTGTGTTAATTTCGTGTTGTGGCTTGTTTCTGTCGTACTGTGCTAATTTCGTTGTGTTGTGCTAATTTCGTTGTGTTGTGGCTTGTTTCTGTCGTACTGTACTAATTTTGTTGTGTTGTGCCTTGTTTCCATTGTGTTGCAGATATTTTGTCTTACTGTGCTAATTTCGTTGTGTTGTGTTAATTTCGTCGTGTTGTGTTAATTTCGTTGTGTTGTGTTAATTTCGTCGTGTTGTGTTAATTTCGTCGTGTTGTGTTAATTTCGTTGTGTTGTGGCTTGCTTCCATTATGTTGTGGAAATTTGTTTTGTGCTAATTTCATGGTGTTGTGGAGATTTCGTTGTGTTGTCCACAATTGCTGTGCACCGTGTAGTTTGATTTCTGAACTAATGATTCTTATGAATTGGTTCTTACTGAATCAAAACCCTAGAGCGCCACCCGTGTAATTTGATTTCTAAAGGGATGAGTCTTATGCGTCGGTTCTTTTTAGTAAATCAAAAAGCTCTACCAATTTAGTCTGATTCTAGCACAAATGACTCTCATGAGCTGATGCGTTTTAGTGAACAAATCACGTACAGCTTACAAATGAAAGCTTATTAATTTAAATATGTCTACATAGTTTTTATTAAATTATTTTAGTTGTTATTTTAGCATATCGAGTGAAACTATTCAAAAATTAGAAATGTTTTCTTGGCAACAAGTAGAAATAAGCTTACGTTTTTTTGTATATTTTATTCTATTTCATTTAATGTTTATTTCAAGTAACAAAAATGCTTTTTTTTACCATTTTAAAACCCCATTGGATTGCATATGCCACCTCTAAAAGATTAAAAAGATATTTAAAAAAGTGAAAAACTTTAAAAAGTAAACAAAAAAATATGCAATAATTGATTTAAATCAAATTATCATCAAAAACATATTATTTGCAAAAGTCTCCTGAAATATATATTTTTTTATTATTTCTTACAAATATAGTTAACAAGGTTAATTATTAAACAAATTTAACAAATATAGTTAGTTAATTAAGCAATTCAAAAGAATACCACAAACGCAGTGTTCTTTGGCCTCGAGTGATAATATGATAACATTATTCTTGCTCTCGCTGGTTCTTGCCACAGACTCCGTATCGACCCCTGAAATGCCATCTTTCTCTGTTTTGTCCTCAAAAACATCCGGCAGGTCTGAAGTTTTGGATGCAATGTCCTTGGAATCGTCGATGGATATCGTGTCCTTGCTCTCACACACAGAGATGCTGTCTTCACTCTCGAAGCCTAACATGTCCTCTCTAGTGTCATTGCTGTCGTCGGTTCGTCCACCTGCGGAGATGGCGCCCGCTCGCTGGTGCTCCGGGGAGAACATTAACAGAGTACTTGAACCATCTCCGCCAAACGATCGCACAGACTGGGGAGATTCGAAGAGGAGCCGCAGGCTGCTCAGACTTGCCCGCAGGGAGCTTCTGCTGCTGTGTTTGGACAGCATGATTGCAAATCAAACCTTCTCGAGGGGTGTAACTTTATATACGCTCCTCAGAGCCGTGTAAGTAAGAAAGCATGACAGTAATCTTCAACTAATTCAATTATATGTTCATTGATGTGTTAAGCTACAGCTGGGACCTTCTTGTTTTGAGTCAGCACAAAACATACCAGCGAACAAGTCATAGTTACACAAGTATTGGCAGTGCCACGTTAAGCCTTGGCGGGCTAACACAGCTTCGGGGGCTCCCTCCCGTTACACGCCAATCAAAATCAAAAATGCAATCAAACACTGTATAAAGACACGCACGATATAGGCCTACTCGTGAAATAAAAATAAACAAACAATGCGCACGTCACAATCCCATGGGAGGCTAAACATTATGTACATAAATTAAAAAATATTATCAAGTAATAATCTTACAAATCAGCAACAGCCCAGAAAATACAATTAAATATCACTCACCACTAAAGGGCTTCTTCCTGCTCTTCTTATAATAATTTTAAAAATGTATAATTTTGTTTCTCTATTTAACAACATGAACTTACTACAATAGTGAGAGACATTCCCTCGGGTATTTGTATTTGTATTTATTAAGCACCGATAAACACAACAGCAGTTGACCATAGTGCTGTACAAATAAAATAAAAACCAGTAAAAAGAATAACATCAGTAAACTCAAAAGATCATTTAACAAAGTTTAAAAACCCAAGGTAAGAAAATAAGATTTCAATTTAGTTTTAAACTCAGACAGAATTTGAAGCTTTCACAGATAAAGGAAGGTTATTCCATAGCCTCGGTCCAACTAATGCAAATAGTAAAAGGTAGCCAGATAGGATGTTTTCTAGCTGGATGTTGTGCTTACGATCAATAATCACGTCTCACGTGAAGTGGGAGCGATAGGCGGCGGAGGATTCCGCTTGGTCTTAAAGCCTTCCTTGAGCGGCTACGTTCGCAATTCAAACAATGATGTGTAAAAAGAAAAATTTATTTGTTATTTGTATGGTTTAGGTGGTCATACGGTGTATGCCTGCAAATACGGGACAGACTGATGCCTTAAATATGGGATGATTCCGTGTTATACGGACCGGATGGCAACCCTGTATAAAATGCAAAAGAGAATTGACTCGGGGCCCCCTAGTGTTCGGGGCCCTGGGCTGCAGCCCATGTTGTCCATTAGGATAATGCGGCCCTGAGTATTGGTATCTCTCAGTTTCTGGCACACTTTCTGGAAACCGAACGTCCAGGAAATATTGCATGGACAAAAATACGCAAAACAGAATCAGTTCCCTGCCTGAATTCATGGAAATGACAGAATGATTTCACAAGCGATGTGGTTCCCTACTCAATCAATGTCATATTGGCCTCATTCACTCAGATTCTCCCAAAAAAAAGCTGTCGAAGGCAGATGGCTCCCATCCCCAAGCCAAGCCACGCTGAATCCAGTTTTAGTTTGAGTTTGCTCCTCAAGAGATTCCATGGTTTGATAGTGAATATTTAAACACATGGGTTTAATTAAATGAGGTGATGAAATCGATTCGCACTTACTGTACTGACAGTTCCGCCCCATGTATTCGCCGGGACACTGGCAGGTGTAGTTTGCTCGCAGATCTGTGCAGCTGCCTCCATTTTTGCATGGATTTTTCTCACACTCGTTAACATCTGAAAATACAAGCAGACATTCACAGACACATCGGGAAATTATTCAAAGCGACAACCTGGAAAAAGCTACAAAAGGTCAAATATTGTTTCTCATTATGGTTGATTTTTAGACGGTGATGAAAAACCTCTCTACCATCATACCAGTTTACATCGAAGGGTGCTTATTTATGCATTGAATACCGAGAGGGAATATATTATTGCTTAAGTGTTGCTCACATGAGACTTTGATTATTCTTTATGTTTTAAGTATCAATAATTTTGTCTCGGATGTTTCTTGCTAAATTGCTTCAGATATTGACACAGAACAGGAAAGCTAGTGTAAAGCTATAATAAATATACATAGTAGAATATACATAGAATATATATAATGAATGTACATAGCAGCTCAGACTATTTGTTCATGGATGAAAATGTTCATACTGAGATCTTGGACTTTTGATTGCAGGCTTATCTTGATCAATGAGCACAGTTTTGAGACATTGTTGAGATCTCTTCTGAAAAATCTCTTCTTTAGGAATCGTGAGATTACTACAGTGTAAAAAATTACATTTTAGAAAAGTACATTTTAGAGTAAAATGCAAATTCAGTCTTTCAAATTCAAAATTTCATGTTTCAACTTAGCGTTTCTTTGTAATCATATGTGAAATATACTAGCAATTACTAAGTGAAAAATTAAATGACCTATGTTTTATCAGATACTAAATAATGTTGCTCACTGAAGACTTCAATATTGAAGTATCAACTTCATCTCAGACGTTTCTTTTTTGGTGATACAAAGCAATTTGTTCTTGGAAAAATATGATGAGAAATCTTTGAGCTCAAACTGAGACTTTTGACTGCAGAATTATCTTGACAAATCTGAGCACAGTTTGAGGCGTTGTTGAGCTCATTTATGAAAGATCACTTCTTTAGGAATCAATAAAAATGAGTTTTCGAAGTTGTAAATTAAGCATTACTGGAGTACGTTTTACAAGAAAATACTATCTCAATCTTTCAACGGTAAAACTTCACATTTAATTCAGTGTGTTACTTGCCATCTCTTTGTAATCTGTGAAAAGTGTAAATCCTAAACTCCTAAAGTCCCAAACTCTCCAGGTGAAACAGTTGAGATATTAAAGAGACCTCATTTGCATTTTTTTTCTTAATATGCAAAAACATATTAAGCGTAAAGGACACCCTTGATTCATTTCCAACTCAAATTTCTTTTGGTGAATTGGTATGATTTGAGTCATATGGTAACATAGCATATAGCATAAAGGTCCACCTCTAAACCGAAGGCTCAGTGGAACGCAAGCAGATCAAAGGTAAACATAAAAATGAGATCGTACAAATTCATATGATTTCACCATGCCAAAGCGTAATTTTAATGAGAGTATGTTGTTCATTTTATAAGCAGGCTTTGTAACAGCTTGACTCCTGGTAGCAGAGGTCACGGTGTCCTATCTCAGAGTTCTACATCTCTCTTTGATTTTTAAGCAGAACGAAAGGAACTCAAGAGACTTGTTACAGACAGCAAGCCGTGGGGTCGCCCGAGCAGAAATTCAGGGATCTGCAAGGTGGAGCACAGGCTCAATTCTATCAGGTATCTGGCAGAGATAAACCAACACCTTTGGGTTTACCACAACAGAAGAGTACTGGAGGGCAACAACCAAATCCACAGCTTAAACAGGGTCACCTCATGAGCACTGAAAGCATGGATGAACACAACAAATATGGGATTTAAGGATCTGATGTTAGATTGCACTGATCCTCTCGTGAGGTGGTGTCAAAATAAAAAGAAAAGCTAAAGGAACAAGACTTTTATTGTCTATCAGACATTATATGCAAAAGAACTGGATTTGCCATTTCAAAACCAGACTTTAATTTTTCTGAGGTAAATGTGAGTGGGTCTTGCACATGTAAAAACTGTCGTCACGATGCGGAGTGTTATGGAAGGTTTCCAGCGCTTTGCTGCAAAGGCTTTCTGAGTAGTTTTAACATGTTGCTATGCAGTTGCCATACTAAATCAGATATTCTGTTCTCTACACTCAAAAACATTTGGTGTAGAAACAGTTTTCACAAACTATTGAACACATTGAATTAAACGTGAAATTTTAAGTCTAAAAACTGAAATCTTGTAAATCTTACTCCAATAATCTTTGGAAAGCCTCAGGTCCCCTTTCAGAGTAAATCTACAGGATTTTCACGTTTTTTAAACATGAGGAATAGTGATAATGGTGACACAATCTCACCATAAATGTATTTCAGTTTAGTCCTGGAACATTACAGGGGCCACATTCTATACTTTTCTTGCATTTCAGGGACCTTTCTTTCACTAAAGAGTATTTTACCCCAAACCATGCTCTATTTTAATCAGAATAAATTTGAATCCAGTAAATGTAAATCTAAATGAATTATTCAAGTTTTTAATACTGAACCTTTAAGGCCTTAAGTACGTTATTAATGTCCTCCGTTATGAAAAGCATTGATGTGAGTGGTCATATGTTAATTTGCTCATACTGTACTGGAGTTTAGTTTTGCATTGTACACTACCGTTTAAAAGTTTGGGGTCAGTAAGGAAAGAAATTAATACTTTAATTCAGCAAGGATGCATTAAATAGATCAAAAGTAACAGTGAAGACATTTATGTTACAAAATATTTCTATTTCAAATAAATGCTGTTCCTTTAAACTTTTTCTTAATTAAACATCCAGAATTAAAAATAGCAGCACAACTCTTTTCAACATTGATAATAAGAAATGTTTCTTGAGCAGCAAATCATGATTTCTGAAGGATTATGTGACACTGGAATCACAGAAATAAATTATATTCATAAAAATATTCAGATAGAAAGCAGTTCTTTGTACTTGTAATAATATTTCACAAAATTTACTGTATTTTTGATAAAAATAAATGCAGCCTTGGTGAATAGAAGAGACTTCTTTCAAATACACAGAAATTTTACTGATCCTAAACTTTTTTTTTAATGGCTCTGTAGTAACTCTTTTATTTTAAATCAGAAACAAAAATACTGATATGACTCCCAAAACAAAGCATTGTTTTTATGTTGCCGCATTCATAGTGAGGAACGACCATTGGCATTCAGCTTCATGCCAGTCATGTGCATCCAAGCACTGCTGTCAGTTGCGATAGAACGAACTCGTCCTGATTGGTGGGATTCCCTCCGTGGGGCCAAAGTCCAGCCAGTCAAGCAAGTAAATTGGTGTGAGGAACAGAGGGGGGTTGGTCAGCTGTCACGCTGGATTTGTGGTACTGGACGCTTCTTCCATAGTAAAACACAGAGCCTATGACCCAATAAATGTTGAGATGAATCTGAGATGCCCAAGTTCCTTTTGGTTGCCTCTTCTCCTGATCAGAGCCCCGTCTGGGAAACGATTTCCGTGCCATTATTGAATGCATGCTGATTTTAGCAAAGAAACGTTTAAAGAACGCATATTCAATATGTCGAGTTTTGCCAAGACAACTAGGTTAATGAAGTCAGTGGTGCTTCACTCAGTCAGAACCAGCGGCGGATCCTGCCATAGTTGATATAGATGAGGATGGCAGCGCTCCCTGAGGTGGCACGTACTTCACTTCTTTATGGCTCTTCCACAACACTTTCACCAGATTGCACCAGCTCTCCTGTGAACCTCTTATTGAAAATGAATTGTGATCTAGCAGGTAACTGTTTCAGAGCAGCTCTCTGTGCTATAATTTTCATTCCCTCTTCTGCTGCTGTCTGTCTGTCTGCTCGTGGTAAAAGTCACCAACATACATGTGCAGTTTTTCTTGGTCTATAAAAAATAAATGAATAAATAAAAGGAAAATATATATACAATCATAGCCAAAAATATCGGCACCCTTAAATATGATCAAAGAAGGCTGTGAAAATTAATCTGCATTGTTAATCCTTTTGATCTTTTATTAAAAAATTCACAAAAATCTAATGTTTCATTGGGTAATAAGAATTAAAAATGGGGGGAAATATCATTATGAAAAAAAAATGTTTTCTCTATAATGCACATTGGCCACAATTCCTTCATCCAGAATCACTCCAGACCCTTTAGATTCCCAGCTCCACTGAGTGGAGTTCACTCATTTTCTACAGGGTTCAGGTCAGAGGACTGGAATGGCCAGCAGAAGCTTGGTTTTGTGCTCAGTGACCCATTTTTGTGTTGTTTTTGAGGTTTGTGTTTGGATTATTGTACGGTTGGAAGATCCAAACATGGCTCATTATAAGATTTCTAACAGAGTCAGTCACTTATTGATTTTTTATCTGTTGGAATTTGATTGAATCCATGATGCCATGTGTCTAAACAAGATGTCCAGGACCTCCAGCAGAAATATAGGGCCACAACATCAAAAATACAGCAGTATATTTCATTGTACACGTGGGGTACTTTTTATCCCTGTGCTCACCAAACCCATCTTGAGTGTTTGCTGCTAAAAAGCTAATTTTTTAGTTTCATCTGACCATAGAAGTCAGTCCCATTTGAAGTTCCAGTCGTGTCTGATAACTGAATATGCTGGAGTTTGTTTTTGGATGAGCTAAGATAACGCTTGTGAAGCTCAGATAGCGCGGATTCAGAACGCCGTTGCCTAAGCATCCATCTGGCGAATCTCCGCTCTCTACCCAACAAAACGGAAGAACTCCTTCTGCTCTCCCGGATAAACAAGGATTTTTCAAACTCGGTTGCTCTGTGCTTCATGGAAACCTGGCTGAACGACGCCATTCCAGACAGCGCGTTAAGTCTGCCGGGCTTTCAGCTGTGGAAATCGGCTTTACAGAAACTCACTGATATGATCACAGAGAGTGAGCAACAACACCCGGACTCTGTTTTAATCATTCTCGGGGACTTTAATAAAGCAAATCTCTCACGTGAACTGCCAAAATACAGAGAGCATGTTACATGTCCCACCAGAGACAGTAATATACTGGATCACTGCTACACAGCAATAACGGATGCATATCACTCCGTCCCACGGGCAGCTTTGGGGCTCTCTGATCACTGTTTAGTTCATCTCATACCGACCTGCAGGCAGAAACTGAAATCAGCTAAACCTGTATTAAGGACTGTAAAAAGATGGACTAATGAAGCAGAGTGGGATTTACAAGCCTTTCTCTCTCTCACTGATTGGACTGTTTTTGAAGCTGCTGCCACCGATCTGGACGAGCTCACAGAGACTGTAACATCATATATCAGTTTCTGTGAGGATATGTGCATTCCTACCAGGACTCATTTAACTTACAACAACGACAAACCATGGTTCACTGCAAAACTTAGCCAGCTCCATCAGGCCAAAGAAGATGCTCGCAAGAATGGGGACAGAGTCTTGTACAAACAGGCCAAATACACACTGGAAAAAGAGATCAGAGTGGCAAAGAGGAATTATTCCGAAAAGCTACGGATTCAGTTCTCTTCTAGTGACACTCATCTAGACAGACCAGGGACTTATGTGAGGATCCTGTTTGTGGACTTCAGCTCGGCCTTTAACACTATCATTCCAAACCTCCTCCTTCCCAAACTAACTCAGCTCTCCATACCCACCTCTGTCTGTCAGTGGATCAACAGCTTCCTGACAGACAGGCAGCAGCTAGTAAAGCTTGGTAAATTCTCATCCAGCACCCATACGATCAGCTCTGGTGCCCCTCTACACCAACGACTGCACATCTAAAGACCCCTCTGTCAAGCTCCTGAAGTTTGCAGACGACAGCACACCGATCGGCCTCATCCAGGACGGTGACGAGTCTGCCTACAGACAGGAGGTTAAAGAGCTGGCTGTCTGGTGCAGTCTTAACAACCTGGAGCTCAACACGCTCAAAACTGTGGGGATGACCGTGGACTTCAGGAGAAACCCCCCTGCTCTCCCCCGACTCACCATTATGAACAGCACTGTGACTGCAGTGGAGTCATTCAGATTCTTGGGCACCACAATTTCTCAGGACCTGAAGTGGGACAATCACATTGAGTCCATTGTAAAAAAACGCCCAGCAGAGGTTGTACCTCCTTCGCCAGCTGAGGAAGTTCAACCTGCCACAGGAGCTGCTGAAACAATTCTACTCGGCCATCATTGAATCCATCCTCTGTACTTCAATAACTGTCTGGTTCAGCTCAGCTACCAAATCTGACCTCAGAAGACTACAGAGGGTAGTCCAGACTGCTGAGCGAATCATTGGTACATCCCTCCCTACTCTTCAAGAACTGTACTTATCCAGAGTGAGCAAAAGGGCTGGCAAAATCACTCTGGACCCTCACATCCAGCACACTCCCTCTTTGAACTGTTGCCGTCTGGTCGATGCTACAGAGCTCTGAGCACCAGAACGACCAGGCAAAGAAACAGTTTCTTCTCTCGGGCAATCCATCTTATGAACACCTGACAATAAACGTGGAACACACAACACTATTTATACACTTATACACTTATTTATCTAACGCACATACTTAATTTACATTTCGATTTTCCGCATAATATACCTGTACATACAAAACTGTCTATTGTAATATACCTGTACACTGTAAAAAATAAGTGTAATTTTAACTGTAAAATTTTGTAAAAACGCTACTGAAAAAAAACTGTTAATATGTTAACAGTGAGTTCCTGTACTATTTACAGGGAAAAACTGTAAAAGATCTAACCAGACATTTCATGTAATTTTACAGCAAAATGCTGTTAATTGTACAGTTTTTAGAAGTAAAAATAACAAATCAATGTATAATTTACAGTCAAAAACTGTAAACTGATATTCCCAGAATTCCCTGCATGACACTCCACATTTGAAAGTATTTTGTTTAAATAATCATGTTTTTTTATAGTTTTTGTTATCAGTTATGTACATTTGGGCTTTATGTTACATCTTCTGTTGTTTAATGAAAGTGTATTGCATTATTTAAATATCGTGTGTGTTACCACGATGGTGTTTTGTGTTTGCATGAATGACTCTGCGCACCTTCTATATATTAGTTTATACTTCTACTTGTGGTGAAGCTACCTGTGATGAGCTTTGATTCTTTGATTCTTCATGTGGCTTTACCACCTGCATTATTATGGGGGTTGTCAGTATGTTAAAGGTACAAAACAGATTTTAATAGCAGTGTGTGTTGTTGAATGTAGTGGTTTACATTCAAATTTCCTTGTTTGTAAATTACAGTTTTATACTGTAAATTTTACAGTTTTGTTCTGTAACCACAGCTGCCAGAATTATTTTGTAAAAACTACGGAATTTTTTTTACAGTGTACATAAAACTGTCAATTTGTATATTGTTATTCCCTATTGTTCTATTTTTATTCTTTTATTATCTGTGTTTTTGTTCTGTCGCTGTCATTCTGTTGCACTGTGGAAGCTTCTGTCACGAAAACAAATTCCTCGTAAGTGCCTCGTAACATACCTGGCAATAAAGCTCATTCTGATTCTGAATATATTATTATATATATTATAGAATTTTATTGAACTGAATTGAAATTTAATTTAATAATTATATGATTCTTTCATTTTTCATTGATTTTTATTTCATTAAAAACTTTTATTTCATTTTTTCATTTTCTTGGTGGAGCTCTAGCCATTTGACATCACGTATTATTTTCATTTATAGTTTACATTTAATATAATATCAGTTTAGTTTAGTTTAATTTAATATTTATTTTAGCTGTATTTAATTCTCTGTGGGTTTTTTTCTTATCTTTTCAAAAAAGTCTTCCTGAAACTTCATGCTTGTAGGTAGGTTTTTTTTTTTTTTTTGTCTAGTGACATCCCTGGGTTTTTTTTTAATAAATGTCACACTCAGATAAACATCCTACATGAGGTCAATATGCTGTGAAGTCTAATTATTATGACAAAAACTGAACAGGTCATGGGGTCCGGGGCAGATAATGAGACCGAATGTCATTCTCCAAAAATCCGACCAAAAAAATAGTCTGAAATTTCTAAGGCCGCTGCTCAGTCTGTTTTCCAGCCCCCTGCTACTAACCGAGCCTCAGTGTCTTATCTTAGCTGTACTTTCACTCCGGCATTAATTATAGACTACTCATAGAAGTCATTTCAGGAGACAGTGCAAATTAAGGTCACGGATGCACATGTGTGATGTGTATTAAGCAGTGCAGAACAGAGCTGAATATTCTTTCTCCCAATCCATGAATAATGCAGGCGGTGTGAGGTAACCACAGAAACAAGGGAATCAGGACAAAAACAAAACAAATAAAAATAAGCTCTGACAGCAAACAGATAAAAAATAGCTCTTTGTTAATTACGTTCCTGTCACTTTGCTAAGTGTTCTGGCACAATATGCTGTAGAAATTTTTTTGTTTGTTTTGTTTTTTTTTTAGACTAACTGAGACAGAAATTTTTTTTCATATTAATGTGCATTGTGCATCTACATTAGTGAAATTAAAGCCATAAAATACACTACAGTAAGTGAGCGCACTATATTCACTATACATATATTTGAACCCAATTTTTATATGTATAGTTTTTATATATATTATTAATTATAAATATATATTTTTATATTTATAAAAAATTCAGATGTATATTTTTATATATTTTTAAAACAGTTTTCAAATTTTACCCTTTTTATGAATTTAATCATTTAACAAACTAATAAACGGGAACAAAAAGCTGTTATATTGATTATATTATATTATATTATTAGATATATAAAAGTATATATATACTGTGTGTGTGTGTGTGTGTGTATATATATATATATATATATTCAAACGTTTTACATTCATTTTAATTTATTTAATTTTAAAGTGTGTGTGCATATGTGAATAATAAAAAATAATAATGAACGTTAAAAGTAATGTTTATATTTTATTATAAAAATTATATAGCATTTTAATTAATATAATTAATTGTGTTGTGTGTATATATATAATATGATCGAAAATAAATATATAAATTAAAAAGTCAAAAAAATTTAATTTAAAATTTAATAAAAAAATTGTAAACATTTATTTCACTTTAAAGTGTGTGTGTGTGTATACACAGAATTTAATGATAGAAAATATAAAGTTTTATTTCATATACACACAATTTTTCATAATTGAAATATATTGAAATATCTCTAAAAATGACAAAGTTTCTTACTGTGTTGGCAGTGGATACCATCGAAGCCAAGTGGACACCTGCACAAATACCCGACAAAAGTGTCGCCGCGGTAGGTCTCACTGGGTTCACACACCCCTCCGTTGTGACAGGGGTTCGGGCGGCAGGGCCCTGAAGGACAGAAACACACAGTATCTGAAATCTGCAGGGTTCATTTGAAGTGCTATTTAAAATCCTACTAGAGTTTATAGCAGGTTGATGTGTAAGTGAACTTGATGCTCAGTGCGCTTGATGATGACATGCACTTTCCCCACACGGTCATTATTATTTCATGTTTTTGAGCTCACTCTGAACATCACACTAAATACTACATCAGCTACAAAAGACGACTCCAGAAAGTGTGAGTTTCTAATGAACGCTAAGCAGATGTTTAAATATGAATTAACTAGTCAATGGAAATCGAGGCTGACATCATTTATGTTCACGGCTCATAAGCCGAACACGAGCCATCTGTTTAATATGCCATTCATATCTGAAGTCTCAACGAGCAAAGCGCTCTCGAACCTTTTTTAAAATGAGGAAAACAGGCTACAAATAAACAAACTCACCAATTACAGATTGCTCTTCCCAGCCTGATGCTGTTGAAAAAGCAGAACGTACAATTTGTGAGATTCTGACATATTCTATCTGCACTATTAAAAATAAAAATGTCAATTAGATGGAATCTTCTACAGCTCCACTACAAACTTTTTATTATTTAGTTCTTTAAAAACATCATTTACTGCACTAATTTTTACAGGGGGAAAAAATTTAAAAATGCTGGAATAAAAACATGGTATTCACTCCAAAGATGACAACTACAATGAAAAATATAAAGTTTTATACAATATACAATACGCTAACAACACAGAGGAACGCTAGTATCACTTTCAGAATGATTTTTCCCCCCAGCTGATGAATGATAAAATCACTGACAGCCAATCAGAATCAACCTTTAAAGAGCTCGAGCATTTAAAGCACAACAGAGTGTTATTGTGTGTTATGATAATATCTTTATTGTTTTAGTTATCTTTAAATTTAACATTCTTGGTGTGAACGTGTGAAGTTAACTTATCATATATGTTTTATATGTTGCATTATACTGCACGTAATTATGAGGTAAAATACTCTAAAATATAGATTTTGCAAGTAAAAACTATGAATTACTATTTCATTTATGGTGAAAAACTCTAAAAAGACATTCAGTCACATTTGACACATTACATATGATTATATTTTATATAAATAATTGTGTTTTTTCTAATTTTTTGTTATATAATGCACATTAAGTGTTAAATGTTCTATATTTATAAGCCAAAACTCTAATCTGAAGAATTTACACTAAATTTAAATTAGAATTTATTCTAATTTACACTGTTAAAAAGTAAGGTTCTTTACTGGCATCTACAGTTCTATGAAGAATCTTTAACATCCCTGAAAACTTTCCAATCCACAAAAAGTTCTTTAGTAGAAATTTTTTTTTTTTTTGATTATTACAATATACACACTAAAAAAGCGGGTTTATGGCTTTTAAGAACCGTTCACAGAAAGGTTCTTTGAGGAAATAAAATAGTTATTTCTATTGCGTACAAAACCTACATTTGGAACCTTTATTTTTTAGAGTGTGTGAAATGCCAAACTTAATCTTCAAAAACCCATAACTCAAAATATGATTCTTGATAAATCTCGTCTACGTGTAAGAGTGTGGAGAGTTAAAACATCTAAATCATGTGAACTCATGAATGATATGTTGTCAGATAATGAAGAATACTCATAGCGATGCAACAGAAGAACCATTTTTGGTTCCCCAATGAACCTTTCCATGAACAGTTCCTAAAAAACAACTTTTTTCTTAGTGTGAAGAACATTTCAATATTCTAAGGAACATTTTGTCCAGAGGAAAGGTTCTGTGGATGTTATACGTAGGTTCTTCATGGAACCATGGATGCCAATAAACAACTTTTATTTTTAAGAGTGTAGGTAGGCAAACTCAAGCTCAACTCAGAGACACATACTGTACAGTATCACTCCATAAATTTTAAAATGCGTTTTTAAATTGCAAGAAATGAAATCTCATGGGCCTTTAGGGTTCTCAAATCCAAAAGGACAAAAACTCACAAGCAACATTTTCATCAGCTGGTGCACTGGGACAGTCAGCACTGTTCTCACACGGAACCGGTTCGCATACTTCACCTACAAAACATGAAGAGATATAAACAGGAAAGACAAGTCACCTCTACAGCTTGGAAAAAGTGTGTTGCGGAGTGATGCACGAGAGTTTGTGATGCTATATACATACAGCCACGCTGTCATTTCGGCCTGAATTATTCAGCCACAAGAATCTGGAGTAACTTTGAGTGTTTACACAGGTGTCCATGTCGGCCAAACTTTGGAATACACTTGCCGACTCTTAAAGATGCAGCGCAGATGTTTGGCGATGACAGAATGCCAGTGCTTCAGAAGTGTGTAAGGTTAAGTGAGGTGGAAGATTAGAGAAAATCTTTTGTGTTAGGAAAGAAACACGGCTGACGGAGCTGTCTTGTTTCACACTGATGCGATACAACCTGAGGGCATGAAACTCACTGTGGATTATAGTAGCACGCTACACACTGCCTTGTGCTTTCCAGTACAATGAATTTCACACTGCCATGATATTTGTTGTGTTACTTGCATTGATACAAAAACACTGGCACTGGAAACTTGTAGCAATTTGATTATGAATAACACAGTGAATCGGGAAGGAAATGAATGTAACATGGTAATTCAGTTTCCACTAAAAAAGTAGTTATTGCTGCTGGGATAAAACTGTGGTATACTGTAACTTCAAAAAAATTAATACAGTTACTATAGGTCATACCATAGTTGTGTCAATTACCATGATTTTTCTTTTAAGGACTCACTAAATTGATCATAAGTGACATTAAAGACATTTATAATGTTACAAAAGATGTTCTTTTGAACATTCTATTCATCAAAGTTCCTAAAAATGTACCAAATGTATCAGTTCCCACAAAATATTAAGCAGCACAACTCACATTTACAATAATAAGAAATGTTTCTTGAGCAGCATATTAAAATGATTTCTGCAGTGAAGATGCTGAAAATTCACAGGAATAAATGACATTTTCAAATATATTCAGTAATATATTTGAAAATAATAATATTTCACAAAATAGCTGTTTTTAATCATTTTTGATTAAAATGCATCCTTGGTAAGCATAAGAGACTTTCAAAAAAATCATACCGACACCAAACTTTTGAACAGCAATACTACTCAATGGTAAATACTATGGTAAATTAATTTGATAATCATATACAGTTTGAATGAGATCCCACAATGCATTACATATTTTACTGTAAACCTGTAATAAGATATTTTGCTTGGAACTATGATTTATAAGTACTGTTTTTGACTTATAAGCACAACAATGATTATAATCATTGTATTAAATTACTGGCATGCAAAAACAACAGTTTTGAAGCTAGAAACAGCTCTAATTAGTAATATTACAATATAACAACACTAACCCATGCAGGTGATTTCATGAAAACTCAGTGACAGTCCAAACTGAGTCATTCTATGTAAAGGTCAGCCAGAGATGCACAGTATGACATTTAACACAGTCACATTGGGCTCAGCTATTAAAAACACAAGGAGATGTTTCAGGCTTAGTGTTTAGATGACTATTTATTGTGCAGATGACCTCTGGATCACCTTAAAGTAACATCAAACAAATATCCCAGCACTGTAACATGCACAAGCAGGCGCTTTACTATTCATTGCCATCTTTAATGTGTCAAGCAGATGTGCTTGCATTAATGTCATATTTAATTGAGCGTCTGTTAGAGGGCGCTGATAAAATCATATGCCAGAAATAACCCGACATCTCATTATCGTCTCCCTCATGAATTATATCTGAGGACATTTGAATAAAACGCTGAAGTGATGCTGCATATGTCCGAGCTGTGAATAAACGCACCAAACGTTGTCTGGAAGTTCTGATGTGTGTTATAAACTTGGTTCTGTGCAAATGCGAGGTGTATGTTGAACACACAAGAGTTGTGTTCCGTGAACTCACCCGCGGATGTCGGATGTGGGATGGACGCGCCAATGCGGACGACCAGGAACAAAAATAAAGGCACCATCGCGGGGAAACTTGTGTATGTTCTCCTGCTGGTTCTCCTGTGCAGCCCCGATGCGTCCCGTGTTTCAGCTGTGATGCAGATCTAATGGCAGAGAGACTCGCAGATGCTGTGACTCCGAGCAGTGATGCTGATGCTGCTGCTGCTTCTTACTGCAGTGATGAAGATGATGATGGAGACTCGACACTGGCAGGATTCACAGCATCAGTGTAGACGCACCCACTGATCCATGCATCCTCAGAAAAACACAACTTTTCATAGAGTGCATTGAAATGTTGCTACTTGATGTAGCCTACTTTACAAAACCAACATTAAAAATATTAAAAATTATAAAATAATAGAAATGGGGGCCCTTATTTAATTTGACTTCCGATATTCCTGACTGACACGTGCAAATGTAAAATGTTTTAATGTCCCATAAACACATGATAATATTATTACTTCGCACAATTATTGTATTAGGCTACCTAAAAAAAAATTAAAAATCACGTTTTAAATCACGTAGATAATCGTGTTTTTCCACTGGCGTGCTCTTAATTATTACAAAAAGGTTTATTTATTAGGCTACACATATTATAGCTACTACTTCATATAGCCTAGCGTATTATTCATATATTTAACAATAATTATTTAAAAGTTGTGTGTGTCTGTCGCCCTCTGTAGGCCCAAAGGAGTAAGTAACAGCATTCGACAATAATATTCGTTCCTCCTCGAATTAATTTATCATTTTAACCCGATTAATGTGCGTGTTTCGAATAGATTGCTTCTAATACTGTGACTTGTTATGAAACCGAGAAAATATTTTCTAGAATATCATATTTTAATATAGTTTATACAGGCGGTTACCTCAGTAGGTTATTGTAAATCTGTGGTATTTCGCATAAATTGCCTCTTATACTAAGCAAAAGGAATATTCTGATTATACGTGTATAATTATACTCATCTTTAATGATTAAAAATGTATAACTTGTTATAAAACCGAGAAAATTGTTTCTGTATAACAATTTATATTGTTATTGTTTTACCTCAGTATTGTAGATGGGCGAGATCCTTTAAAAATACATTAATTACATTTAAATACAAATTAAATTTAAAAGAAACCCTCATATCTGTAATTTATTGTGATGACTTGGCTGTCGCAACAATAACTTAAGGTGACTTTTGTCAGAAACTTGTTACCATGGTAGTTTTTTGTGACGCGGCATAAAACGGGCGCGCGCCTCACGGCAGTCAGGAGCACGGCAGGCAGGCGGGCGGGCTCACGCGAGGTGGGAGTGTTTGAGGGGCGCAAGGGCTGCGCGAGACTTCACAACAACTCTCAACATGAAACTAGCCAAAGTGAGTGAGACAAAAGTAACGCAAAGCTTCCTTAACATCATCTTTAACATCTTTTCCCAACCTTTTAACACTCCTACCTCACTGTAAATAAGCCTAAGCGCTCAACTAACCTTAAACGCCGGACTTTTGTGGTGTCAAACTTGGCCAGAACCAAACTAAGCTAACGAGCTAACGCACATAGCCGTCATCTGTATGCAGATTTAACTTTATTCTGTTTTTGTTTAGTCTTATTCTAGCCGAAAATGCAGTTCCTCATAATAGATCTGATGTTTATTCCCATATAAAAAGATCGGGTTGTGATTAGAAAGGCAAAAATGCGCTAGCATCATGTGTAAACAATGATACTTCTATTACAATATTTGAGTTTTTCTGACTGTGTTCGTCCTTATTTTCAGATTAGGAGAAAAGCAAACAATGAAGACCTGAAGCTGTCTGTCGTGTGTTAGACCCAAACCACCACAGTGAATTAGAGAAAACTCTCCTAAAAGGGAATAAAGGTGTAGTTGTGGGTTTCAGGAGGGGAAACCCTCCTGAACATTGTCAGCTTTCATTGTCAACTTCCCAGGGTGACAATGATGGCAACCCATGGTGGCAGCGAGGAGCCTGATCCCTTTTCGGTGGTGACCCGGATGGCTGGGGCAGGGGGAGATGGGTCCACACATTTACCAGCCTGTCGTGGTCAGGGTATACAGATCTCGGACCTGGGCTCAGCTTTGGCCGTCCATACCACGGTTTTACCTCCTAAACAACCTCCTGGGGTCACATATTCTGTATTTGGAAAGGATCCGAGACCTGGAACAGTCATGTTTGCCTCAAAGGCAGGTGGTATTAGTGCTGGACATGTTATATTGGGGTCTGTTTCAGGAGTTGGGAGGGGGATGTCAGATCCTCCACATGAAGGTGCTGTCGGTCGGATAGCATCCGCATCGCTGAGTCCTGAGGTGTGCCTGGCAGCCCCTTCATTTCTTCCGCTGGGCATCGTTGAAGAAGGTGATGCTCTGGATGTACAGGAAATTGGGGAGGATGAGGAAGTTGTTTTAACCCTCACTGCGCCGCCTCCAAATCAGTGAGTCATGTAATATGACATTATGCATCCCATGAGTGTTTAAATAAAAACAATGGCTGAAATACTAGCCTCAGGCCATATAAGATGTAGATGAGTTCATCCGAACAGATTGATCATTACAGCACTTACTTACTAAAGGATCCTCTGCAGTGAATGGGTGCCGTCAGAATGAGAGTCCAAACAGCTGATAAAAACATTACAATAATCTACAAGTAATCCACACCATTTCAGTCCATCAGTTATCATCTCATGAATTAAAAAGCTGAGTCTTTGTAAGAAATATAACCATTATTACACTCTTTTAATTTTTAACTGTTGCTTCTTTCCAAAATATAAGTCTGTAATCCATAATAACGCTTCCTCCATTGGAAAAGTCCATCTCCTTTGGTCTTCTCACATCAAAATCCACCCACATATTTGTTTAGAACTATTGCTTGATCTGTGTGTATTTCTCTCCTGATTCAGATGACTTTTTCACTGGAGAAAGCAATATTATGGATAAACAGATCCATAGAATGATGGATTTGTTTCTCACAAACACACAGCTTTTCTCTTCACAAAATGTTAATTGATGGACTGGAGTGATGTGGATTATTGTGATGTTTTTATGAGCTGTTTGGACTCTTATTCTGACGGCACCCATTCACTCTATAGGATTTATTGGTGAGCAAGTGATGTAATGCTAAATTTCTCCAAATCTATTTTATTAATGAAACTCGACTACATCTTGGATGGCCTGAGTGTGAGTCAGTTTTTAGTACATTTTCATTTTTGGTTGAAGTATTGTTTTTACTTTGATCTGTGATAAAAAATAAAGATTTGTAATGGAGTTTGTAACTCGACAGGTGGTATCATGGGAAGCTGGACCGGATGATCGCAGAGGAGCGTTTGCTTCAGGCCAGGACAGCTGGCAGCTACCTTATCAGGGAGAGTGACCGCCGACCCGGCTCATTTGTGTTGTCTTTCTTTAGCATGACCAACACAGTCAGTCATTTCAGGTGTTTGTTTATCTGTTATCTTTCTCTCCAGCTTCAGAATCGAATCACGTCTTTAAATTGAACTAATCACTAATGATCATTGCACATCTTTATTTGCAATGTGCTTACAGTTTAATCTGAAAGGTTTTGTGTTTAGATAATGAGATGGTTTCTGTGACCTGAGTAATGAATGTTTGCAGGATCATCGCCATGTGTGGAGACTACTACATTGGAGGCCGTCGTTTCTCCTCTCTGTCGGATCTGATTGGTTATTACAGTTACGTGTCCTGTCTGCTGAAAGGAGAGAAGTTGATATCACCAGTCGCCCCTCCAGAGGTAGACATACTGTGTAAACATTTTGTAGTATTTATTAACAGAAAAATTGACAGTCATTTTCACAATATATTGAAATACATTTTTTTTTGTTTGTTTGTAAGCCTGTTGAAGACCGCAGGAGAGTGCGAGCAATTCTCCCATACACCAAAGTGCCGGAAACTGATGAGATCAGGTCATTTGATTTATATAAAGTTTGGGGTCAGAAAGTTTTTTTTTTTTTATGAAATTAATACTTTTATTCAGCAAGGACACTTCATATTGATCGAAAGTGACGGTATAGACATTTATAATGGAATAAAAGTTTTATGTTTCATAAAAGAAAAAAAACAATGTATCATGGTTTCCACAAAAATATTAAGCAGCACAACTGTTGTTTTTTCTATTGATAATAAGAAATGTTTCTTCAGTATATTAAAATGATTTCTGAAGGATCATGTTACACTGAAGACTGGAGTAATGATGCTGAAAATTCAGCTTTGTCATCATAGGAATAAATAGCATTTATAACAAGTATGTTCTGAAAGTTTACTTAATTAGACTTCTTGTGCTCACAGTTTCTTCAAAGGCGACACATTTATAGTTCATAATGAACTGGAGGACGGCTGGTTGTGGGTGACGAATGTCCGAACAGATGAACAGGGTCTTATAGTCCAAGACCTGGTGAAGGAAGTGGTGAGTAGAAACACTGTTTAGTACAAAAAAAATCAAATAAACACATGTCCATAACTGGATGAATATGTATATATACAGAATTATGACAGTGTGTCCTATATTGACACATTCACAGGGGCGTGAAGAAGACCCACATGAGGGGAAAGCGTGAGTTTGATTATTTTGTTTTGATCCCTGGTTGAGTGGTGTTAGTTTCCAGTAGTAATACAAACTATACACTGCATAAAGTTAATAGAAATATGTGACCCGGGACCAAAATCGCCTTTAAAGTTGTCCAAATTAAGTTCTTAGCAATGCATGTTACTAATCAAAAATGAAGTTTTGATATATTTACGGTAGAAAATTTACAAAGTATCTTCATGGAACATGATCTTTACTTAATGTCCTAATGATTTTTGGCATAAAAGAAACATCCATACAATGTATTTTTAGCTATTGCTACAAATATACCCCAGCAACTTAAGACCTTAATATGTGGTCCACGGTCACATATATGATTATATTCATGCCTTATCTCTTATGATCTGCTCAACATCATCTGTCTTCTTCAGCTGGTTTCATGGCAAGATCAACAAGCAAGAGGCTTACAACCTACTGATGACAGGTCAGTCCGAAAAATGTTAAAAAGCAATAAACCGCGAAGGGTTACACCTGCTTAACTCCTGTAATCGCTCTCCCCAGTTGGGCAGGTGGGCAGTTTTTTAGTGCGCCCGTCTGACAGCACACCTGGGGACTATTCGCTGTACTTCCGCACCACTGAGACCATCCAGCGCTTCAAAATCAGCCCCACACCCAGCAACCAGTTTATGATGGGAGGCCGATACTACAACAGGTACATGCGATTTGTGAGCATTTTATGGCGTTTGGAATGTATAAAATCGAGTTTTATGACTCATATTGCTTGTGTTTTCTTGGTTTTGTTTGTACAGTATTGATGACATCATTGAACACTACAGGAAGGAACAGATAGTTGAGGGCCACAACCTTAAAGATGCCTTATCTGTCCAAGTATGTGCAACCACCATTTTTCTAAAACTCTGATTCATTTTATTGATGTTATTGTGTGAATGATTTGAAATGTGTGATTTCATCAGCACCAGGAGCAGGTGCTTACTGACACCGTCGAAGGCAAAGAAATCTACAACACCATCCGTAGAAAGACCAAGGATGCTTTCTATAAAAACATTGTGAAGAAAGGATATGTCTTGTTCAATAAAGGTATTGCTAACATTTCAGTGTAGTTTTACATTGAATACATTATCAAAATCATTATACTAAGATATTTAGTCTTGTGTCTTTTATAGGAAAAGGAAAAAGATGGAAAAATCTATATTTCATCCTTGAGGGAAACGATTCCCAGCTGATCTACTTTGAGAGTGAGAAACGAGCAACCAAACCAAAGGGTTTAATCGACTTGAGTGTTTGTTCTGTGTACGAGGTCCATGACAGCATGTTTGGCAGGTTTGTTTCCCACTATATTATGCACTGATAATAGTTCAACTTTAGGTTTGAGTGAAATACATTTAGCTATTTTATTTAATTTTTTTTCTGCAGGCCAAACTGTTTCCAGATAGTTGTACAGCACTTTAGCGAGGAACAGTGTATCTTTTACTTTGCTGGAGAGACCCCGGAACAAGCTCAGGTACTGATGCCTTCATTAATACACTTTCATCAGAGTAACACTGGGTCCAAATGATAGATTTTCTGTCTTGAGTTTAACACATGAAATACTGCGTTTGTCCCAAAGTGGAATTTCATACAAACCCAAATCCAGCTCCACATACACTACTTTTCAAAAGTTTTTGGGTCAGTCAGATTTTTATTTTTATTATTATATGTGACCCTGTACCACAAAACCAGTCTTAAGTCGCTGGGGTATATTTGTAGCAATAGCCAAAAATACATTGTATGGGTCAAAATTATCCATTTTTCTTTTATGCCAAAAATCATTAGGATATTATGTAAAGATCATGTTTCATGAAGATATTTTGTAAATTTCCTACCATAGATATATCAAAACTTAATTTTTGATTAGTAATATGCATTGCTAAGAACTTCATTTGAACAACTTTAAAGGCGATTTTCTCAATATTTTGATTTTTTTGCACCCTCAGATTCCAGATTTTCAAATAGTTGTATCTCGGCCAAATATTGTCCAATCCTAACAAACCATACATCAATGGAAAGCTTATTTAGCTTTCAGCTTTCAGATGATGTATAAATCTCAATTTTGAAAAATGTACACTTAAGACTGGATTTTTATCAAATAATTGCAGCTTTGGGGAGCATAAAAGACTTCTTTCAAAAGTATTACAATATCTTACTGAAATCCAAACTTTTGAATGGACGACGTGTGTATATATTAAAATTAGATTTAAAAATCTGTTTGGCTGTAATAATGTCATCTTGCAGCAGTGAGGATAGAAAAATTGCTTTTGTTGAACACTGTAAATATAATTCTGTTCCATTTATTCTTGTTCATTCCTTACACCCTTCAATTGTGTAGGACTGGATGAAATGTCTGCAAACTTTTTGTAGTAACCTTAGGAAACCGAGCCAGCCCTGCTCAAACAAACGCCTGCGTCAGGTAAACTCTCAGTTGCTTCCTGTTGTTTAATGTCATATGAATTCCAGCTGTGTTACTCCTCATGTCTTACTCACATGTATCTTTACAGGTCAGTAGTTTATTTCTAAATGTTGAGGAGGCTCACCACCTTCCTAGTAAACATTTCACAAACGCCTACTGCAACATTTACCTGAACAGCATTCAGGTAGCAAAAACCCATCCGCGAGAGGGCCAAAACCCTGTGTGGACAGAGGAGTTCATTTTCGAGTAAGCCACTTCCTCAGATATTGATAGCAATTCTATAAAATCCAAAGTTTTTATTAATGTTTCTCGATACTCCTGCAGTGACCTATCCAGCGAAATCAACAGGTTTGAGATCAGCCTGAGCAACAAGACGAAAAAAAGCAAAGAGAACGATATTTGTACGTTCCTTCTTATTACTTTATGCTCAGACTCTCAAAACTTTCATATAAGGAATAACGCATGCTCTTCTCCCGCAGTGTTCATGTGCTGCCCTCTGTGTCGGCTACAAAGGGGTCAGATGATTGACGAGTGGTTTCCTCTGAGTTCCCACGTGCCTCTGAAGAACGTGGCGCCCAGCTCACTCCGCCTGAGAGTGCGCTACTCTGTGGAGAAGATCATGCCTGTGGAGGTGTACAATGAGTTAAAAGAGGTTGGCTACATACATGAGTTGATATATAAACAGGGTCAACATTTAACTAACATTCAGTGACTGGACAGTTGACTAGTAGTTGTCCTAGAATTTACAATATAAGAACATTAATCTGACCCCTGCTGATGAAAGTGCAATTATTTTTATTCAAATAAAAATAAAAAATGCTGATACAAGTAACTGAGGAATCAATGCAATGTTGCGACAAAAAAAATCGATATTTTATTTTATGATATTGATTATTCAATGCAAGTTGAAGGTTTTTTTGCCCATTTTATTGTCCGCCATATAAAAGAAAAAGAAAAAAAGCCACATTAATTAAGGTATCATTGATCATCCTGTCATGTCCTGAATGCACTATATAATTTCCCACAGAATTTCCCTAATAAATATTTCACATTATTATGAAAGCCTATTTCTGCCATGGAATAAAAAAGAAAAAGGTAATTGTGACTTTTTATCTCACAATTCTGACTTTTCTCTCGCAATTCTAACAAATAAAAACAGACTTGCAAGATACTGTTAACATCATGGCTAAATATCAGCTTGTATATGCAATAAATTACTGTTTTTATTTTATTTTTATTTTATTTTTTTGGTGTAAATAAAAAAATGTCACACTTGAAAAATGTAAACTCAGAATTCTGAGGAGATTTTATTTATGAAAATACAGCGTATGGCCAGTGAGAAATATTTTTGGCTGTTGAGACCATTTGATATTTTAGTTAATTGCTTATTTATATATTTTTAAAGTATTTTATGAAACATTTTTAGAATTAGATTTTTATATTTTCAGATTTCCTTTTGAATTTTAGTTATATTTTTTTAGTAATTCTGTTGTGCTTTTGTCATTTTTATTTTTTTATATTACTATTTAGTAGTGCTGGGCAACAATTAATCACGATTAATCGCATACAAAATAAAAGTTTTTGTGTACATAATATATGTATTTGTACTGTGTATAATTATTATGTATAAATGAATACAAACCCATGCATGTATATATTTAATAAAAATATGTTATGTTTATATATTTATATATAATATAAATTATATTAATATAAATATATACATGTAAATATTTTTGAAATATATACTTTATGTGTGTGTATTTTATATATACATAATAAATATACAGTACACACATAAACAAAAACCTTTATTTTGGATGTGATTAATCGTTTCCCAGCACTACTATTTAGGTTTGACTTTAGTTTAAGTTTTTGTTTATTTCCAGTTAGTGATTTTAGTGCTTAAACTTATTTCTGTTAGTTGTGAAGTAAAGTATTTCGTTTCATTTCAGCTGTAATTCAATTAACACAAAAGTTTTTAGTAGTTTTAAACAGTAATAACTCTGGTAGAGACAAATAATAATTAGTAATTGTTTTATGTTAGAACTGGCAACTCATTCCAGCATATTATATTTGATCTTTTCCAGCTGGTTCTGCTGAAAGAGTTGCATGTGATCAGTGCTTTGGCCCACGTGTGTGGACAGGACCGCACTCTCCTGGCCAGCGTCCTGCTCAGGATATTCAGACACGAGAACATGGAGGCCCAGCTGCTCAGAGAGCTCAATGACCGTGAGATCAGCGCTGAAGGTACTTCTTTTATTCCTCTTGTTATGCTGCATGACTGAATTCATCAGAATTATTCACAGAGTTGCTTGTTTTTCCAGATGAAGCGACGACTCTTTTTCGTGCCACCACTCTGGCCAGTACTCTGATGGAGCAGTACATGAAAGCCACGGCCACTCCATTCGTTCATCACGCTCTTAAAGACACCATCCTCAAGATCATGGAGTCTAGACAGTCCTGTGAGGTATTGCTTAGATTTTTTTTATGTTAGCCAAAATCACATAGAGATCATCATGCTTAAATATCCATATCCTCCTTTTGTAGCACTTTTTTTTTTTTTTCGCTGAGGTCCTCTGATAAGAGGTTTCTTGCACGAAAAACTATGGATTTAAAAAAAAAAAAAAAAAAGGAATTTTTATCTCACAATTCTGACATTTTTTCCCGAAACGTCTGTATTGTGGGATACAAATTCACAATTGTGGAAAAAAGTAAGAATTGTGATATAAAAGAACAGTCTCGATTACCTTTATTTTCGGCATTAAGTGAAAGGAGGTCAGAATTCTGAATTGCAAGAAAAAAATCTGAATTGTGAGATTAAAAAAAATAATAATTATTATTTATACTGTAAACCCAGAGGTTAAAAAGTCTGAACTGTGAGATTAAAAAAAGTACCTTTTACATTTTTTTTTATTCTATGGTGGAAACAGTCTTCCATAAAAAAACAATTTAATTATTATCATTGATTAGCATGTTATATTCCAATTATTTAATTACATTTAATTATTAATTAGATATTAACATCCTCTCTTTAACACTTCGAATTAACCAGAATATTTTATGTTTAAAAATCTAAATGACCTATTATGATTTATGACAGGCTAACATGTTTGCATGTCAAATTATGTTATCAAAAAGTTTAAAAAATGAATGAACCCTTTGAAGCGGACGCGTCTTAGTTCAGTCTTGTAGATCAATCATTTGCCTGCTAAACATATGTTGTTTCCACTGTAAATTAGCTCAATCCATCTAAACTGGAGAAGAATGAGGATGTGAACGTGAATCTCGCTCATCTCCTGAGTATTGTGTCTGAGCTGGTGGAGAAAATATTCATGGCTGCTGAAATCCTCCCTCCGTGAGTCACTGTGTATATATAAATATACTTCTGCCAATAAACTCTGTGATCACAGATATAATGTGAGAGTATGGAGGTTTATACATGTTGTTGCCTTTTTTGCAGGACTCTCAGGTTCATATACGGATGTTTACAGAAAGCTGTACAGCAGAAGTGGCCCAGAAACACAACCATGAGAACTAGAGTTGTAAGGTATGGAAATATGTTTTGTTGGAGGACACAATGTGATATAATGGATTTAATACAATTAAAATAATACATTATATTAATTAGTATAAATGTATCGACAGCTATACAATAAAATGTTTTACAAAAGTAATTTTTTTTCTTTTCCAGTGGATTTGTCTTCCTCAGATTGATCTGTCCTGCTATTGTCAACCCCAGAATTTTTAACATCATTGCAGGTGAGCTGTGATTGGGCAATTCAGTTTGTTCAGTTTTTATTAATATACATGCATCAGCAACATTTTGGCAGACTTTAAATATAGAAACGTATACATCTTTTTAATGTAAAAAAAAAAAAAAAAAAACTTGGTCTATTTCTGCAGATCCACCTTGCCCTATCGCATCCCGGACTCTCACTTTAGTGGCCAAAGCAGTCCAAAATCTGGCCAACCTGGTGGAATTTGGTGCAAAAGTAAAATAAACACTTTTAAATGGATTTGAATAGATTTTAAAGACTTCTCTGGTTGCTTTCTTTAAATATTTCATTTTGTCCCATCTCAGGAGCCGTACATGGAAGGAGTAAATCCATTCATCAAGAGCAACAAACACAGAATGATCAAATTTTTGGACGAACTTGGGGTTTGTCAACTTCTCTAAAACTCGTGTAGTAGTAATAATTACAACGAAAAAGCAAGTAACACATTGAATTAAACAAGGATTTTTTTTTTTTTGTAGTCTTTTGAATAATACCTTTTTTTTTTTTTTTTTTTATTTACAACTTCAAAAAATTATGTTTATAGTGTAACTCAGTCTTATAAGAAAGAAATTAGATGTCCTCCAGGGGGCGCAAATGCATCATTATCTTACAGTCTATGATCATTATCCACATTTTTCCACACAGCCATGAGTTAAAATGGAATTATAGTCAAATGTATTTGTTTATTTATTTATTTATTTTCCAGATAACCACAATGATTGTCATATTCACATGCCCTGTGCCATATTTGCATGCATTTGCTCTTTTCAGAATGTCCCAGAGCTGCCTGAACCCACAGAGCACTTTAACACTGACCTGGCCCGTGACCTCGCTGCCCTACACCAGCTCTGTGTCGCACACTTAGATGAGCTGAGGATACTCAGTAATGAGAGGGGCGCGCAGCAGGTACCATTATAACTTAATAAAATGTGTAACGATGATAGCCAGTTCTTGTGGTCTCACGTTGGGTGAAATTGTTCTGTTTCTCTCACAGCACATCTTGAAAAAACTCTTGGCAGTCTCTGAACTTCTGCAGCAGACTCAAACTCAGTATGCAGTGACCAACAGCAGCCGATAGACTGCAGGATTTCACTGTGCTACACACTTTAAAAGCTTTCATGTGTCTGGCATTATAAGCCACTTTTGATCATAGACGTCACATTAGACAGACAAGGCAGTGAGCGAATGTTTGTTTACCTGCACTCCCTTATTTACTGGATGTGTTTTCATAAAGAGAAAAACAAATATGAAGCAGAAGAAACGTTCCACAGTTGTCATGAAAAGGAGGGTGATGTTTTCCAGATTCATAACTACTGTTTGCGTTCTGCAGTGTCAAACACTATTACAGTTTTTCCTCTGAAAACAAACTAAAACCACATTTTACCTAAAAATCTGTAATGCTTGACAAGTGGAGAAGGAAAAAAGCATGTAAACTAACTGATGCTGCGAAAAACATGCCTTAAAAGACCAAATATGCTTTATGAATTTACACTCTGACTGGTTTGTTTTCTTTTTAAATGTTGTGCTTGAGCAGGCGATCATGAGAAAACATCTTCATATCTGATTTGATATATATATATATATATATATATGTCCGATATAGGAACTACCAAGAAATGCAGAAGAAGGTATTTTGTATCAAAACTATTTTCATATTTGGAATCATGAAATTGAAAATAATGCTTTTTGCTTTTGAATTTTTCCAAAATGATTTCCTGACAATATGCATAAAGATGTGAGTGAAATTACACTATCAGGTATGCATGCACTCATTTAATGTTCTTGTAAAAATACAGTGATTATGTTTTCTAATATATATGCAAATAAATCAAAGGAATTTTGTCATTTGATTTCTATGAATTTCTTAACATTTTTTGATTTTGGTGTCCTTTTAATATGTTGTATTTAAGGTGGTGATCTTGCAGGATCCAGGAATAAATCTGAATATTCAGATTAAAGTACATCTTTTATATATATATATATATATATATATATGTGTATATATGTGACCCTGGACCACAAAACCAGTCTTAAGTGTCAATTTTTTGAAATTGAGATTTATACATCATCTGATACAATTATTTGAAAATCTGGAATCTGAGGGCGCAAAAAAATCTAAATATTGAGAAAATCACCTTTAAAGTTGTTCAAATGAAGTTCTTAGCAATGCATATTACTAATCAAAAATGAAATTTTGATATATTTACAGTAGGAAATTTACAAAATATCTTCATGGAACATGATCTTTACTTAATATCCTAATGATTTTTGGCATAAAATAAAAATGGGTAATTTTGACCCATACAATGTATTTTTGGCTATTGCTACAAATATACCCCAGTGACTTAAGACTGCTTTTGTGCTCCAGGGTCACATATATATATATATATATATATATAACATACACAACATAAATGGTTAAAACAGACACACGACAAAATGAAATTAATGTGTTCTGAAATCACATCAAAACATAATACACGTCTGATATCCTGTGACTGAATATAATCATAGTCCAAAGCTTTAAAAAAAGAAATAAAAAAAAATGCTGACTTGGCAAAACTTGTGTAGTGTACTCCAGCCTTAAGATCGCAAAATTAATATATTTTTAGGTAATAACATAAATATAAAAAATTAAGTTCTCTTTAATGTATTTACAAAAAAAACCCAATAATAATAATAATGTTCACAATTGTACCTCTAGATGGCATCATTGTACTATATTCACCGATTCAATGACTGTCGAAAATGAGTCCTCTGTGCCTAACAAGGAATTCAAAACTGCTGTTAATTCTGCTTTTATAAAGCGTTCACAATAATACATAATTGCATCATTGAAATGTAATATACAAACATATTTAAAAAAACGCAAACTGTTCAATCCTTCCGCTAGAAGATATAGTCCCGGACATTATCGTTAATATAGGCTACTTTACGTTATACGAAAGGTTTTTTTTAACTGTAACTATCTGTTTTTTTTTTTTTAAAACATTGTTAGCTGTAGATAAACGCGTTTATTCACACACACCTCTATGACCTTATTTTTCATTTGGTACTCAGATATTTCTCCGCGCTCAAACCCGCAGGCCCCGCGTGAGCAGCCCGGCAGAGGACTCCGGTGGACTGATTTAATTGTCCTGTGACGACGCACAATAGAGATTACAAGCACCCACCGACAGCACAGTTGGTCAGCAGAAGGGACTCTATATGCTTAGTATCCCTGCCTCAGTTTTCTCTTTATTTCCTCTTTCAAAGGGCCCAAATAGAGCCCAGCAGGTTCGAGTAAAGAGACCTGAAAGAACGTCTTCCGACCAATATTTCAGCCAGGGAACAGACGATTAACATTTCTTCCAAGCAATGATTAAATCGATGTCAGCACAACTAAGATCAAATGAAAATGATACTGCCAATATGAATTCCAAAGGAGAAGAGGTTATCCATGGATCATTTCAAAATGGAAAATCTTACTAGCTGATAATGTAGATTATAAATGTAGATGCATGCATTTACACCATTTGTGTGTCTTCAGGCAGAGAATGAAAACTGCAGCGAAGAAAATTTGATCAATAACTATAATGATTGATGGAATGTGGAAATGCAACATGTCTATAAATATCTTTAGACTATGACCTTGTGCCCAGTGGACTTCATATGTCAGACCCCGTGACCTTAACCACTCTACTGGTTTTGTGAACCTAAAGGAGGACAAGGTCTATTTTCAATTATGGGTTTCGGCCCCTCTGACACAAACCATTTAACCCCTGACCTCCCTTAGGGCAGCCGGACTGCCTACCGCTGGGCCGAGCGTTACTGGCACCTTGTAATCCATACGCTCTGAATGACCAAAGTACCGCAAGCAGCTGCCCTCTCACTCCACGCACTAACAACCTGCCTAATCCATTGAAGTCAAAACCAACAGACCTGCCCTCCACTTCAGGGGACTAGTTATTGAACCCTTTCTGAGTTTACAACGTCCTGCTGGCTGTGCCTGCGCTTTTCACAAAGGAATACAGAACTGACTTAATTATGAACTGTTTGTTCTGTTACAGAAAACACATACAATTTTATTATAGTACATTGACACTTCAAATTGGTAAATACACAACTATTTTTAAGTAGCCTAACATTTGGTGTGGGCAATTTAACAGTGGTCAAAATGGATGGATTCTGGGTAAAGCAGTGCATTGTGGTTCATTTTGAGAGCACACTTCCCACAAGAGCTGGAATTAGCAGGATTTTAGGACTCTGGGAACATAATGGTGACAATGTCATCAGCCATTCAGTTGCTATTCAGTACATAATTATTGCTCACAGATGGTTTTAACAATATGTTAAAATTTGCATTTTAGAGAGACAGCCATGGGGGACACTCGTTTCTCACGGAGTCACTCATTTATTGCCTGTAATTCTTGCTGACATTAAACTATTTTTAATGCTATTTAGAAAATTATTAAATTTAAATTTTGTGACCTTAGTTTAGTTTTGCGATTAATTAATCATGCGTTCAATTCTGCATGAAAAATTTTATAAAAATAAAAAAAAGCTCATATTTCAAATTATTATTTTAAAAATAATATATATTTTTTTTAACAAATACTATTTAGCAAAGTAAATTATTTATTTATTTATTTTTTATATAGCCTTTTTTAAATTTTGTTAACTGGACTTTTTTTTTTTTTTTTTTGGAATGGGTTAAACTTTTAGATTATTACAGAATATACCTTTGACTAATATATAAAACTAGTCGCAAAATGTTTATTTTACCATTGTCATTGACACTGACGTGTGTCGTGGTCATGAACAAGGCCGGCTGGTCAGCAGGTCAAACCAATAGTTGACCAAATGGACTTCAATGACTCTCTGTGAGCTGTGGTCACTTCACATTTGTGGTCCACTGGTGCCCTGGACCTGTAAAATGAAGACACTCACCAGATCTCACTTGACCTGCTTCATTGTCTGTCCATATGGACATGCCAAAAGCATGTTGTCCTGGGGTCAGAGGGGAAGTGGACGACACATATTTATAGGCCCCTGTAGACTTATATGACATTAAATGATTGGTATTTGAAATCTAAAAGGGTGAAGTGAATTTACTTGGATTTGAACATTGAACATTTAAACGGTCATCACAAAAAAAAAAAAAAAAAAGTAATTCTAAAAATGCTCATAGTGTGTGTATGTGTGTGTATGTTTGTGTGTTAGCGACTGTGCACCAGACAGCAACAGAAACTGCCCCTGATGAATATAGTTGTAAAAGAAAGGCTTTGTCTCAAACCGGCCCTGTTGGGATGAAGCATTGTCGCTGGCTGACCTTTTGGGTCAGTGTGAACTCTCCCAGTACCAGGAAGCTGACGGACCACTTTTTCCCACGCGTTGTAAAGCTCTTTGTCCCATGCAGAGAGCTGCCATTAACGTTTGAACCTTCCCTTTTGGGCTGCTGCAGTCGGCCACTGGGTCGCAGGGCGTCTCCCCGGTACGTTAGATAAAAACCTACCAATAGCTCCCTTGGAAACGTGGATAATAAGGATCAGCTAAGCTAACTGTGACAGCGTGGGCCAATTTTCCGGCCTGCTGAGTCTGTAAGGGGTTTTTCTGGAACACACGACTGGAGCCGAGGAGTTTTCAATGGAGTGTTTGTGTGAGAGGGAATAACAAACGGAGTTCAGAGCGAGAGTTTGGGGAAACGAGGGATAGATAGATAGATAGATAGATAGATAGATAGATAGATAGATAGATAGATAGATAGATAGATAGATAGATAGAAAAGATGATTGATAGATAGATAGATAGATAGATAGATGAAAATTATAGACAGACAGATAGATAGATAGATAGATAGATAGATAGATAGATAGATAGATAGATAGATAGATAGATAGATGAAGATAGATAGATAGATAGATAGATAGAATGAGAGAAATAATGATAGATAGATAGATAGATAGATAGATAGATAGATAGATAGATAGATAGATAGATAGATAGATAGATAGATAGATAGATAGATAGATAGAAAATTATAGACAGACAGATAGATAGATAGATAGATAGATAGATAGATAGATAGATAGAATGAGAGAAAAATGATAGATAGATAGATAGATAGATAGATAGATAGATAGATAGATAGATAGATAGATAGATAGATAGATAGATAGATAGATAGATAGATAGATAGAATGAATGAGAGAAAAATGATAGACAGATAGATAGATAGATAGATAGATAGATAGATAGATAGATAGATAGATAGATAGATAGATAGATAGATAGATAGATAGATAGATAGATAGATAGATAGATGGAATGAGAGAAAATTATAGACATACAGACAGATAGATAGATAGAAAAATGATAGATAGATAGATAGATAGATAGATAGATAGATAGATAGATAGATGATAGATAGATAGATAGATAGATAGATAGAATGAGAGAAATAATGATAGATAGATAGATAGATAGATAGATAGATAGATAGATAGATGAATAGATAGATAGACAGACAGACAGACAGACAGACAGACAGACAGATAGATAGATAGATAGATAGATAGATAGATAGATAGATAGATAGATAGATAGATAGATAGATAGATAGATAGAAAATTATAGACAGACAGATAGATAGATAGATAGATAGATAGATAGATAGATAGATAGATAGATAGATAGAATGAGAGAAAAATGATAGATAGATAGATAGATAGATAGATAGATAGATAGATAGATAGATAGATAGATAGAATGAATGAGAGAAAAATGATAGATAGATAGATAGATAGATAGATAGATAGATGAAGATAGATAGATAGATAGATAGATAGATAGATAGATAGATAGATATATGGAATGAGAGAAAATTATAGACAGACAGACAGACAGATAGATAGATAGATAGATAGATAGATAGATAGATAGATAGATAGATAGATAGATAGATAGATAGATAGATAGATAGATAGATAGATAGATGGAATGAGAGAAAATTATAGACATACAGACAGATAGATAGATAGAAAAATGATAGATAGATAGATAGATAGATAGATAGATAGATAGATAGATAGATAGATAGATAGATAGATAGAATGAGAGAAATAATGATAGATAGATAGATAGATAGATAGATGAAGATAGATAGATAGACAGACAGACAGACAGACAGACAGACAGACAGACAGACAGACAGATAGATAGATAGATAGATAGATAGATAGATAGATAGATAGATAGAAAATTATAGACAGACAGATAGATAGATAGATAGATAGATAGATAGATAGATGAAGATAGATAGATAGATAGATAGATAGATAGATAGATAGATAGATAGAATGAGAGAAAAAATGATAGATAGATAGATAGATAGATAGATAGATAGATAGATAGATAGATAGATAGAATAGATAGATAGAATGAGAGAAAAAATGATAGATAGATAGATAGATAGATAGATAGATAGATAGATAGATAGATAGATAGAAGATAGATAGATAGATATATGGAATGAGAGAAAATTATAGACAGACAGACAGACAGACAGATAGATAGATAGATAGATAGATAGATAGATAGATAGATAGATAGATAGATAGATAGATAGATAGATAGATAGATAGATAGAATGAATGAGAGAAAAAATGATAGATAGATAGATATAGATAGATAGATAGATAGATAGATAGATAGATAGATAGATAGATAGATAGAAGATAGATAGATAGATAGATAGATAGATAGAATGAATGAGAGAAAAAATGATAGATAGATAGATAGATAGATAGATAGATAGATAGATCGATAGATAGATAGATAGATAGATAGATAGATAGATAGATAGATAGATAGATAGATAGATAGATAGATAGATCGATAGATAGATAGATAGATAGATAGATAGATAGATGAATGATAGATAGATAGATAGATAGAATGAATGAGAGAAAAAATGATAGATAGATAGATAGATAGATAGATAGATAGATAGATAGATAGATAGATAGATAGATAGAATGAATGAGAGAAAAAAATGATAGATAGATAGATAGATAGATAGATAGATAGATAGATAGATAGATAGATAGATAGATAGATAGATAGATTATAAATCTTATAGAAAATTATAGAAAAAATTATAGAAAGATAGACTGATTTATTGATATGGATAGGTTTGCTTCATGGATTTGTTTATGAATAATCTTACCTTTAGGTTGTCATCTATGAAAAATAATACTACAATGTTTCAGACATGAGAAGGAGTGGCGGCTGAGAGACGGAGCAAAGCGTTCACTCGCCGTCGCCTCTGTCAGCTTTTTCAAGGCTGCAGCAGAACATAATGGCGGAAGTCGAGGCGCTCAGACAGGAAGCACGCTGCCTTTTAATCAGCGACTGAGCGAGAGAAAGCCGGACGCTGCCATACAAACCCCCATAATGCTAATCACCCTCAGGCTCAGGGTGCTAATGGAGGACCTAGCTCGTTAGCCGAGCGCTAATTAGCGTGCGCGCCGGGGCGGGGGCCATGAATCACGGTGTGATGTGAATGTGTAATGTGCGAAGCCTCAGCCTTTTTAAAGCCTCTTTACATTTGGCTAATGCATTAGAGATCCGCGTATGGCGCTCTCTTGTACATACATTAGTACAGTTATACCACCGCGCGGGTTTTTTCCTGCCTCTTTGTCCTCCTCGCCGGCTGCATTCATTTCCAAAGACAGCCTTTATACCTCCAACCGTACCTTGTCTAGATCATGCCAGGAGTCACGCTGTGGGATACCAGACGGGGAAAGATAGTTTTGGCCCTCGTACCCTGGCAACTGTCGTCAGAGACAGCGGGTCGACGGCTACAGACTCTCCTTTCCCGGGCCGAGGCCGTGCTGGAGCCCAGACGTGCCTCTGATGAATGAGGCCTGGCTGAAATAAGCAGGCCCTTGATGTTTGAAATAAATCTGACAGGCTTTTCTAGCAAAGGCCCAGCCTGGTTTTCATCTGTCTCTGCCGTCAGCTCGTTTCGTTATATATCATGACAGTTGCACCATGTAGCAGCATGGCTGCTGACGTCATAATTTACAATCATGCATTGTGTTCGATGAAAAACACCCAGGCTGAAGTATTATAAATGCCGTCTCGAACACACTAAAAGCCTTTAGGTTTTGCACAGCTGGATGGATGTGAGGTCATTTTTTTTTTTTAATGCTAATGCAGTAAGATCAGCTAATCCTATGGATTTATGTTGGGGGGAAAAAAAAGTTTTTTCTTTTCTGCACATGAGTCATGTTACATTACCATTCAAAAGTTTGGGGTCAGTAATTTTTATTTTTTATTTTTTTGAAATAAAGAAATTAATACTGTTATTCAGCAAGGATGCAAATTGACCAAAACAATAACGACTTTAAAGACAGACGTTTTTTTTTAAACTTTATACTTATCAAAGACTCCAGAAAAAAATACAAAAATATTAAGCAGCACAAATTTCAACCTTAATGATACAATAAATGTTTCTTAAGCACTAAATCAGCATATTAGAATGATTTCTGAAGGATCATGTGACACTGAAGACTGGAGGCTTTGATCACAGAAATAAATTACATTTGAAAATATATATCAAATAGAAAACAGCTGATTAAATTATAAAAAATATTTTACAATTTTACAGTATTATTCATATAATAATATATTAATGATAAAAATAAATAATAAATAAAATTATGAATAAATATAAAAATAAATGCATCCTCAGTACACATAAGAGACTTCTAAAAGCATTTAAAAATCTTACAGACTCCAAACTTTTGAATGTGCACATGATTTCAATGAGTGGTTCTCAACTGGACAGCAGAAAAAAGATAAAAAATAAAAATGGGAAATTACAAACTAACTATACTATCAAACAGTATAATATTTATTCCTTTTAGAAGGGAGAAGAAAATGCTTTCTACATCTTTTGTTCTTGACACCTCACACCAAAGGCTTTGTGTTCATTTAAACTCTCCAACATTTTGCAGCAGTCACTTAACCAAAAACCATGAAGAAACGTACGCAAAGCAAAAGAAATTTCAACCCAGACTGCATTAAACATGGGTTCACATGCAACACTCCAAGTACAGTGTGTTTCGTGAAGTGAGTTATCGACCACTGAGAGCATGAAACTATTAATCAAGAGACATTTAGAAACTAAAGTTTTGTTTAAACTCAGGCCTGTAGAGTTCATACTAATATTAATAAATGCCAATATTTGACTTGAATAGCATTTGTGCACTTTTGTACAACAAATAATGTCAGTGTTGTGTTGGGTCACCGCTGCTGTAGATTTTGCTGAAGTGATTACTGGGTGCTCGACCCTCAGGACTGGCTGCTCTGAACAATTAGGTCTGTAGAGCTGCTGCGGAGGTCTTTTGTGAAGCAGCACTTTGAGTGAATGCGCACAAGCTGTCAGAAACCGCCCTTCGGATCCTGGCCTGTTACCTCCCGCGGTGACACCGGTGACACACAGATTTCTGGGATAGGGCTCCGAATTCATACCTGAAGTCAAAGTTTGCGAAAGAAAGCATACCTTGCAGTGATGCATTTATCCATTGGTAAAATACAGAATGATTAAATGCAGAATTGTTGTTTAGCCATGCTTTAAATGCAGCTGTTGTTTCAAACTGGTTGGATTTACATTTGTGAAAACAGAGTCAGTAACACTTTATTTTAAGTCCTCTGAAGTCTTTTCATCACACATTACACTGAAAAAATAAAATAAAAAAATAAAAATCTCAGTATTTTTCAAGTACAAATATCTAAACATTCTCAAATCAAGATACATTTATCTGAGACAAAGTCTTGTTTTCTGAAAAATATATCAAAATTAAGAGACTTTATGCTTAAAACGAAGAATGTCTACCAATGAGGAAAGAAAAATAAAATAGTTTTCTCTTTAAATTAAGTTTTTAATTTTTTTCCTTAATTGGTTTGAGCATAGTCAATTATTTTGATACTTTCCTTTTCAAGACTTGTAAGTAATTTTGTTTCTGAAGTAAATGTATCTTGATTTAACAATTTATAGATATTTGCACTTAAAAATAAAAATAAAAATACTGAGGAAGAGAATCTGTTTTGCTGTGTAGCTTATAGCTTAAATCAATATTTGCTTAGAAAAAAAAAAAAAAAAACTTCCACTGTAACCACAATCTAATTTACTAATTGGCTTGAGAAACACCAGATTTGAATATGCAAATGAGATTTGAGTGCTAGAGCAGGCGACTTAAATTTTGGCTAATTTTCCCCACCCAAATCTGCTATTTGAGAAAATTTGTATCATTTACATTTATTCATTCAGCAGACACTATTATCCAAAGTGACTTACAAATGAGAAACATCACAAGCAATCTGTCATACAGCCAACAGTATTCATTAAGCATAATCAAGCTTGACTCGTATAGTTCAAACATTTCTGTAACCACAATTAATAATGTTTTCTTTCGCCCGAGGATAAAGGGTGTTTTTTCGTTAGGATGACTGAAACATTAACAGTCATCGTTTGGCTTTTTATTATATTACATTTGATTATAGACTATCAGGGAAAGGTTTTTAAGTTAGTTCAAGTCAGCTAACCGCTCCAGGAGCACGAAAAGATTCATGCAAAACCTCAACAGATTGCGCCCTAAAAGTTTCCTATCTAAATTTCTTTCAAAAATCGACCCCTCTGAAAGTCACTGTACAAGTCTCACACTGCATGAGAATCTTAAATGCTTTTTAAACACTTCGAAAATGCCACAAATTTTATCCATGAAACCAAATGACCAAAATACCAATATATCTCCTCTGCTCTGGTCTTCGGATTGTCCTCGTTCAAAAATAGGCCGTCATCTCTCATGTCACTTCCGCCGGGCGTCAAGCACCCTCAGATGCTCGAGTGTCCATTAGGTGTGATCTAGATCTCGATACATTAGGGGAGTTGAGCGACTTGACTCTACTCACAGTTAATTGAAGGCTGCAAATTTCTTAGACACGTCACCTCTCACCTCTTCGAGCGCTCGCGACAGGACCTGTGCCAACATACCATGTAGAGCTATCTACATAACAAGAGTGCCGATATTAAGTGATTACTTTGTTCCAAACCAGCTAGTGCTGCATAGATTACCTGCAAACCGTCTGTTACTGATTACAAATTACATGGAAGTCAGTAATGCAATCTAGATTACTCATTTTAGAATACTTTTAGATTACTTTTGAACTAATTTGTTTATAAATTTTAAATGGGATTATTTTATTTGTTTGCATGCATGTCAATGTGACCATTACCAGACATCAGAGAACATGCAAATGTGTTTAACATGCAAATTATTAACTTTACATCACAGGGATATATGTGACCCTGGAGCACAAAACCAGTCTTAAGTCGCTGGGGTATATTTGTAGCAATAGCCAAAAATACATTGTATGGGTCAAAATTATCCATTTTTCTTTTATGCCAAAAATCATTAGGATATTAAGTAAAGATCATGTTCCATGAAGATATTTTGTAAATTTCTTACCATAAATATATCAAAACTTAATGTTTGATTAGTAATATGCATTGCTAAGAACTTCATTTGGACAACTTTAAAGGTGATTTTCTCAATATTTAGATTTTTTTGCGCCCTCAGATTCCAGATTTTCAAATAGTTGTATCTCTACATACATCAATGGAAACCTTATTTATTCAGCTTTCAGATGATGTATAAATCTCAATTTCGAAAAATTTACACTTAAGACTGGTTTTGTCGTCCAGGGTCACATATACTGTATTTTAGGTCAAAGGGGTTTGATTGACAAAAGTTTGAGAATCCCTGCATCACATGAACAAACATTAACAAACATGAAAACAGCAATAACAAACAGTTTATTTCATATTTTTGTCAGTTATACATCAGCAGTGCTCAGTAATACATTCTCATAATACATTCTAATTACAAGTAATACATTTTTGGAATCTGATTACGTAATCCATAATTCTACCCAGCATTGCTGGCAGGAATACAGTGGACTTCCATGAAAGTTGTACTTTTCTGAAATCACACTGAACACAAGTACAAATAGGCTGCTTTTTCTTTCTTTAATGTGTCACCAACTGGTTCGGCTTCAGCTAAAGCAATGGAAAAACTCTGGTGCATGTGCTCTAATTGTGTTGCGGCTGTAGATTCGCTGCAGTGTTCTTGAGCTCATGGGGTATGAAGCTCTTGTTTGACGAGCCGATCACAGGCTCATTATGTTGGCCCCAGGCTTGGGTTTAAGTCAGCGGGGGCCCAAGGGCCCCTTTTAAACAGTAAGAGATCCAGTTGTTGCTACGGAGATTGTAAACCATGTACGGCTGTGACTTTCCTTATGCATGGCTAAACCGAGCACACGTCTTATTAAAACAAGATCAACCTTATTTATGATGTTGTTTACTTATGGTAATGTACTATTGAAAACCATTTTACCATGGTAACCATCATTACCCGCCTTTGTTAGGTAATATGAAAACCAATAAAAACATCATTTACAAAGAAAACAACCAAAAGATTGAGTTAAAGAAAGCCAGGATCAATTGTCAGTGTACATCCATGATACTCCTAGTTTCACAGTAAAACTGTAGTATCTTGAGATTAGCCATCATATATGCATTAAAAAAATTATATTAATTTACTATGGTTTTATAGTGGTAACAGTAAGTGTAGAACTCTATTCTCCATTACAGAAATTACCATGGTAAATTTATCACTACTTCAGGTGCATCACTTCAATGCATTAACACAAAACCAGAGATGATATTTTTAACTAAAACCAAAACATCATCTAAACACAATTGCTAAAATTGAAACTAAAATTTAAAAATAAAATAAAAGGTCATTAAAAATACTATAATAGCATAGAAATAATATTAAAATACCACTACACACAACACTAACAAAAAATACTACCACAAATGTACCATGGGCCTATGGTAGTACTATGTTTTTAGGCATGTACCGTGGTATTTTTGAAGTGCCCTGGAGTATAATAGCAGTGTATACATATCAGAATATATACTGCAGGCCATTACTGCGACATGTAAGAGGAAGCCTCGCTGCTTGTTTCGTTTCATCAGAATCGTGAGGAAATTCTTGAACTTTTGATGTAATTTTGTTCTCCTTATTTCGTCTCCTTGGTGAGATAAAATAATGTAAGGGTGGCAATAGATCTGCCCCCACAGGTCAAGCACGTCTGCTTAACCTGTCATCTGAGAAAGGCCACCTCACAAAGAGCTACAGGAAAATGATCTTGTCATTACCATGGTAACAGGCGGTTGGATACCAATCAGACTTGAGAGGGGGAGGATGTATTCAAAGTGCTACATAAATCTGAAATTGCTGCGCAATTTTCTCTGGCAATTATCCCAAAAAAGAGAGAGAGGAGAAAGTAAAAAGAAATAGGGGGTGACTATAACACCCCGTCTACACTGAGAGCGAGCGAATAGGACAAACTAAGACATTCCTGTTATTAACAGTTTAGTATATTTTAGTAAGTTTAGTATATTTTAAAATGACAATTGCCAGTTACATCAAAAAATGTCACTAACCTGCTGATTTAAATCATTTTTCTAAACAAATGAATGAATAGCTTTCCTGTAGCTCAAATAGTAGAGCATGGCGCTAGCAACGCCAGGATCATGGGTTCAATTCCCAGGGAAAGCAAGAGCTGATAAAATGTAAAAACTGTAACTTGAATGCAATGTAAGTCGCTTTGGATAAAAGCGTCTGCTAAATGCGTAAATGTAAATGAATAGTTCACCCAAAAAATGAAAATTTGCTAAAATTGTACCCATGCTCAGGTCATCCAAATGTAGATGGGTTTGTTTCTTCATCGGAACAGATTTAGAGAAATGTAGCATTACGTCACTTGTTCACCAATGCATGCTCTGCAGTGAATGGGTGCCGTCAGAATGAGAGTCCAAACAGCTGATAAAAACATCACAATAATCCACACCACTCCAGTCCATCAATTAATGTCTTAATGTCAGTTAAGTAAAAAGCTGCGTGTTTGTAAGAAGCAAATCCATCAAGACATTTTAACTTTAAATCCATAACTTTTCCTCTGGTGAAAGCATCCAAGTCCTCTCACATCAAAATGTTTTGAACTGTTTTATACAATTTTGGTTGTAAACTGTGAATGGAGGAACAATATTATGAATACAGGATTCATTAAAATTAAAAATATCCTAATCATGGATTTGTTTCTTTCAATCATGTAGTTTTTTCAATCATGTAGACATTAACTGATGGACTGGAGTGGTGTGGATTATTGTGCTGTTTTTATCAGCTGTTTGGACTCTCATTCTGACGGCACCCATTCACTGCAGAGCATCCATTGCTGAACAAGTGCTAAATTTCTCCAAATCTGTTCTGATGAAGAAACAAACTCATCTACATCTTTGATGGTCTGATAAATGTTCAGCATTTTCAATATTCAGTTGAGCTATTTCTTTAATCATGTAATTAAGTCCTAATCTTAAAAGCACTATTCTAAAATAGCACTTACAGGGTATAGACCTATTCTAAAAATGATTCAATTTTCAGACTGAATTGTTTATCATATAGTGGATGTCCATCTCCTTGACTTGATCCATAACTGACACTGACATTCACCTTCTGCTATCAATTAATGTCTCACAAATAAGACCCAAGAGAGACATAATCCACTGCACATCATAGAGGGTCATTGATTATCACTGAACGTGACCTATGAGGACGAGCCATGTTGACCTGGATTTAAACAATGGTTGACCCATCAGTTACTTGCAGTGTGGAGCGGCTCTATGGCTCCCCAAGGACGCAAAGCAGCTCCCAGTGGACATTCAGCATTAAAATTACATCTATTTGCTCTTAAAACAAATTTTAACCATAATTTCTGAATTTTTATATTTTTTCTGAAAGTTTTAGAAAGAAGTTTTACATCTTACGATTTTGACCTTTTTTCTCAGAATTCTAAGTTTACATCCCGCAATGCATTTTTTTTCTATTATGCAATTCTTACTTTTTTTTCCACAGATTTCTGAGTTTACATCTCAAAATAATGTTCTTTTGTTTCTGTGGTGCCACAGAATAAAAAAAATGCAACACGTTATTGTGGCATTCAATCTCACAATTCTGACTTTTTCAAGTGAGTTTCACAGATTTCATAATCCTGACTCTGTCCTCAGAATTGCGAGTTTATATCTGTGAAACTCACGAAACAAGTTTGCATCTCGCAATTCTGACTCAGAATTACCAATTGTGAGATACGAACTCAGAACTGTGAGGAAAAGTCTAAACTGTGAGATTAAAAGTTGCATTTACCTTTATTTTTTTACCCTGTTGTGAAAACAAAGCTTCTATATTCGCAAGCATGTGATTTGACACGCACAAAAAAAAAACGATCTTCTTGACATTTTGTCGTCGACCCTCAAAGTCGTTTTCCGTCCCATGGATGGAGGTAGTAGTTTTTAACGTGGCAGGAGCAGACGGCAGACCCCTGGTCTTGGGGGGAGGAGGTGGTGTGGACGACAAACTCGCTGAAAGTTCTCAAGGAATCATTTCTATTTCACACTCCACTTGGCTGCTGATTTGAGATTGTGTGTTAGCATAACAAAGCCGCAGAGCCTGTGAACTTGGGGGACCTTTCGACCCCGCCGCTCTGCCGGTGAATAGGCTTTGGCTCTGCCAATAGAACCCCTCCCTGCCTCTCCTGTTCGTGGCTAAATTGTTAATCAGGGTAATTTAATATAGTTTTCAATATGCCTCATCTCTCTTTGGGAGGGCATTCACAGCTTCCCTCTCCGCCCCAACCGAAAAACACCCTGCTCTTTCATGCGGCCCCAGACGGGCAGCTGCAGTCTGGCCTCCTCTGCGGGCTGAAGTGAGCTGGTATCATGCATTGCTGCGGTGAAGTGGGGAGCGAGTTGAGGTGGACGTGAATGTGGAAACCTCTTAGCCTTGTCTGACTCTAAGAATGGGAGAGAGACTCTAGTGGGGTTTGAGACCGTGGCGGGACAATAGTCTGTCTCCGAACCGTTCTGCACACAAGCAGACAGCCCGGCCCACCCTCTGTCCATTGAGATGTCCAGCTTTAATGCTCTCTGGATTTGTTAAGCCGTGGTTTAGCTTCCCCCATTGCTCATGGGAAAATATGAAATGTTTTGTCGTTTTTGTTTAGATAAATTATATACACTTGCCAATTTAGCATAGAAATCATATGCCTTTTTATTCCTTTTTCAAAAGTTAATACGCACCTTCATGTCCAAACTCTCTTTCATGTATTTTAAATAGAAAATGTGTTTATTGAAATCTTTTAAGGCTCCTTGAAATCAAAATGACAGATTAGTCCAAGCCTGTTTTACGGCAATATATATGTTAGTGTACTTGATTAAGTAAACTAGAAGCTGATATGCATATTTACTTTCTCTTCAGGTAAAATATCTTGACTGTAGGGGCATATACTTATGTTTTTTCCCAATTAAATGCTCTCTAGAATGAGTATAGTATGTGTGTGTGTGTGTGTGTGTGTGTGTGTGTATAATATATATATATTAAAAACACTGTGATTCATGTTTTGCTTAAGCGTGTGCTTAGGTTTTCAGAATAGTTTTTTATAAATCACCTCATATATACTGTATATATTACTTATTTTATATTATATTACATATTTACAAATATGGTGTTTTTAAATACAGATAGATAGATAGATAGATAGATAGAATATATATATATATATATATATATATATATATATATATAATTTTTTGCATAAATTAATTTTAGCCCCACCCATTACCCAGCATGCTTAGCAGCGCGTGCACGTGCACACACACACATAATTTAATATCACATTTTTAAATTATGCTAACTTCCACAATGGTAACACTCATACAAACATGTAATACTTATCTGTAAACACGCCCCCAACGATGCTGGATAATGGGTGGGGCTATAGTATGAAGATTATTATTTGGAACATTTATTGAGCCTTTTTTAAACCTGAGGTGTGATTGTTCAGAGTCAGTATAGAGGGGGTTTCATGATGCTTTGAGTAGCCTAAATATTAACGGCTAACATTTGTACAGTTCATAGTCAGATTTTACACCAAGTTGAAATTACGTTTGGACTTTTCCTGAAATACAACAAATATGTTCCACTTTAGAACCTTTAGCCAGATGAGCATGTTCAAAAACAGAATTATTGCAGTAATGCAGAAAGACAAAACATGCACACATTTCTCCAGAGACGGCTAATGTGCTGCTCACTGCTGGCATCTCCATTTATAAGAGATGTAAGCTAATTACTGGAAGAGCATTGTTAACTTCTTCTCGTTATTTGATCATTATCGGCTTGTCTAGAGTTTAATGAGAGTAAATATAAGCACAGCATTCAGAAACACTGATTGGACAGGCACAGTCTTTATGAAGAGACATGATGGTTCTCCTCACCTGCAGGCTGTGGAATAGATTGTGAATCACGCTAATTCATTTCAGCGGCACCTCGTCTAACAAGGGCCTCCTGAGAGGATGAGAGGAGGCTGTTAACACGAGGACCAGCGTCCACTCACAAACACGCACTGCCCTCAACTCAATGATGCTGATACTGGCTAATCATTCATAATGGTGCATTAATTATCTAGGTTCAATTTTTTCCCCTTTTCATTTTAATGACAGTTTTCCAACATTTTTTATGTCAGTATGTAGATTTGTTTTTTTCCCATATCTTGTCTACAGTCATGTAAACAATTATATTATTTGCTGCACAATTTGAAGTACGTTTTTATTTAAAGCTTAAAGAGCTCCAAAACATTTAGCAGATATATGCATTTAAATATGTTCTCTTCTGGGAAAATAAAATGAATGGAATAAATATATATATATGCACATTTTTGTCCAATCAAACACTCTCTAGAATAGGAATGCCACTCGCCCTAAATAACCTGAATGTGATTAGCAAAAACATGAATTTACCCACTAATTATGCAAACTAAAGGCTTTTGCTTCATGTGTACTGAGGTGTGAGGGCTACACTCATATCATTCATTCATGCAAACTGACATTCTTTTATGATCTGTGATATTTGGACCATTGAATTGATAGATTGACACACACACACACACCTGAACAGTGGCATGAAAAAAGAAACAGACATATTTTGATCAAATGTAATTGTTTATTTAAAAATGTGTAAATTGTTATATATCATCATAAAAATATACATGCATATAAAAAAATAAATTAAACAACAAGCATATGCATTGTGTTAAATATAATATACATGTCTCCAATGTCTTCTAAAATATTGGTATATATACACTGCTGCTCAAATGTTTGGGATCAGGAAGATTTTTAATGTTTTTTTAAGGGAGTCTGTTATGCTCATCAAGGCTGTAACAGGCTGTAAAAACAGTAATATTGTGAAATCTTATTGCAATTTCTAATATTGGTTTCCTATTTTAATATAGAATTTATTTCTGTGATGCAGTAATGAATTTTCAGCATCATTACTCCAGTCTTCAGTGTCACATGATCCTTCAGAAATCATTCTAATATGCTGATTTATTACGAGTGTTGAAACTGTTGAGCTGCTTCATATTGTTTTTGGAACGTGATACCTTTTTCTTTGATTCTTTGATGAATACAAATTTAAAAACAGCAGCATTTGTTCAAAATAGAAATCTTTTCTAACAATATAAGTCTTTACTATGACTTTATATTCATTTAACACATCCCTCCTGAATAAAATTATTAATTTCTTTAAAAAAAAAAAAAATACTAAACTTTTGAATAGCACTGTATATTTTTAAACAAATGCTGTTCTTTTTAACTTTTTATTAATCAGAGAATCCTAAAAAAAAAAATTATAATAATCACAGGTCCCCCAAAAAATATGAAGCAGCACAATGGTTTTCAACATTGATTATAAATCAGCATATTAGAATGATTTCTGAAGGATCATGTGACGCTGAAGACTGCAGTAATGATGCTGGAAATTCAGCGCTGCATCACAGAAATAAATTACATTTTAAAGTATGTTAAAATAGAAAACTGTTATTTTAAATTGCAGTAATATTTCACAAAATAACAGTTTTTTTTCTGTATTTTTGATCGAATAGATACAGCCTTAATGAGCCGAAGAAACTTCTTTAAAAACATTAAAAATCTTACTGATCCCAAACTTTTGAGCGGCGGTGTTGGATCAAATATATTTTGAATTGAAAAAATGCAGTTTTACACATATTACCTTTTAAGGAATTTTTTTTAATTTATTTTATATTTTTTACCATTTGATTGCACCATCTTCTGCATCTTCGTATGATGATATGCGAGCTCTGATTGATGCTATTTTCACCATCGCTGAAGTGATATGAAAGTATCCAGATCACATCCCTCCCGTGATTCCTTTTGCATCCTTCATTTGTCTCCCATCCCTAGAAAGACAAAAATATTGAGCTATAACTGTAACGTAAAAACAGTTTCAGACACAAAGTGCATGCATGCTATCTGATTTTTGCTGACGTTTGTCTACATGTGGTGGCTCTAGTTATGTTCAAATCCACTGAGCGCCGTGTAATTAATGAACACGCTGTGATTAGTTCAGGAGGACGTTTGGAACAGGAAACTGAATTCCTGATGCACTGCTATCCACTTCCACAGAAGACAAATACAAGCTTGATGGATCAGCAGAAACTCATTTTCTAGTACTGTTCCGTTGCATGTCTTATTTTTTTCAATTGTGAAAAATCGTGTCCATTTGGCCTTTGGCTATGGTGAACTTGCTATGTTCACTCATTACATTAGACATGGGAATGAGATGCGGAAATATTCATTTCTGAGTGAAATTAAACCATCATTGATCACGATGAGGGAAAGCGATGGCTTTTAATCCTTTAATTACAGTCAGGATATAAATTTATCAATGTAACTATCGTGCTTTTTTCAGCTCAGCGGATCCTGTGTTGTGTCAGGTGTATGAAACGCTCTCTGGACTATGATGGAGAAATATATTGCTTAGCCGAAGCCAACATGAGAAGCTTTTACAGGTACAAATGCTATTTTAAGGGTTATGAATCTGAGAGTGTGTGTGCTCACAGGAGGAGTCAGTCTTGTTAACACATCGTGATTTCACACCTAACCACCGCCATCCTTTCAGCGAGCGAGGTGTGCGTGTGAGCAAAATGCAAAAATCTACTTGCAGTTGAGTCACAAATATCTCTTAAACGTTATGAATATGAAGTGCTTTTGGCCTTTTGATTCTTCTCAGATCATTGCAAACTTGTCTGATGCATAACTTGACAAAGAACTGGCATTCATGTTATCTTTTTAGAGGTATACCTTCTGCTATGCTTATTCCTGTATAGAAGTCTTAATTTAGAAAAAGTTAGTAATGATGAAATTTCAGAAAACTCATTGTATCATGCAGTGAGTTTATATAATTTGTTAAATAAATGATCATATACATTTTCCTTAATAATAAACAGTGTTTTTAATATATATATATATATATATATATATATATTTATTGAATCAGTTTATTTAATTATTTACTGAATCAGTGTGGTTTTGCCTTTTAAGTTTTAGCTATTTTAGTAAAACAAATTAAACCAAATTAAAATAAGAAATTGTGAAATTAAAAGTTTCTTTTTTATATTTTATACATTTTTTGCAGTTAATAGTTATTTTATTTCAATTAACGAAAAGTTTTTTGTTTTTTATGGTTTTAATGTTAGTTTTGGTTTTAGTTTTAGTTATAACCCTGAAAATGAACAATGTATAAATATACATAATATTCTTAATGATTTTTTTTTTTTTTTTTAGTGCACAGTTTTAGTGTGTTTTTATTCAGTTTCATTGGTTGTTTTATTCTCTTGTTTTATAGCCTTTTTGATGTTTGTATTTAATTGATCATACATAAAATTCTGATTTATTTCTCTGTAATTCTTCTAAATCCTTTGTGTACGTCTGTCCTTCTCTCCTACACAACCCTGACATTGTAAGACTAATTTAATGTATCAATTATTCTTATGCTAATTAGGGTACAGTTTCCCAAGGTTAGCATCACAGATGGCGACAAAACCTCACATGCATCTCATCTCCTTTTACTCTGTCAAACTGTCTCACAAAGCCTGTAAGAACTGAGCAACAATATTTGCATACTTTTGTCCACTCTAATCCAGCATATCGCATACAACACTGGTGCAGTGTAACAACACCACCCCCTCTGACGACACACACACTCACACGCCTTTCTTTTCATTGTGCTTTGCTAGCGTGTGTCATTTTCTCAAGTCTGAATCCTCCATACAGCAGTCAAAACGGTGGCAGCTTGAGAAAGTGATGTCATAATTATGTTTATCCAGACGCCAGCCATGAGGTCACAACAACAGGAAGTGTTGCCATAAAACGGTCATATCAGAGAATAATACCAGCAAATATTTTGCATTAAATATTTAACAAATAAAGCTGGAAGAATGTATATGATTATGCATACTGTATATTAAAAAATAAATAAATATATAAAAAATATTGTTTTTAAATATATTTGAAATTTTAAAATTATATATATATATATATATATATATATATATATATTTATTTTTTTTTTTTAATATAAAATATATTTTATGTTAGTTTAGGCTGATGGACAGACTTATGCAGTTATTTACAGTGTTTCTATTCTTATATATACACATATACATACATTTTAATAAATTATTTTAATTATTTAAATTTTAATTATTAATTTTAATTGGGGCTCATATTATATATATTACAGTTGGTCAGTATTATGTAATTTTCCTATATATATATATATATATATATATATATATATGTGTGTCCATGATTTTATATGGACAGTTATGTTGAATGACATCAAAATTTGTCATATTTACTTTAATAACATTTTTGGTCTTATTGAAAATTATTCATAAGCACATGAAGTGTTTGTTTTCATAAACTAAAAAAAATATTTTAAATCTAAGTGATTCAACAGTGCATGTTATTAATGATGAAAATGTAATATTTTTTTCTGCCTGACACCTTTCCTGCTGATGTAACCAAGGTGAAGTAAATCAAATTAACCAATAATATCACAGGCTCTTTTCACAATCCAATCAAATGTGATGTCTCGGGCATGACAGGGCCTTATGTAGTCTTTTATATAGTATTATGCAGGATTTGGTGAGACCCCTATAACCTCTGGCTGTACACAGCTAAGCTCGTGTGAACTCATTAGGGAACATTATCTGAGAGCAACGAACCTCAAAATATCTCCAACAATGGAGCTAATCACAAACCAGAGCGCCGAGTTCCCTTTCTCCGAGCCCGGTCCTGGTTTAATGGCTCGGGGTAGCAGACGCTAGTTCCTCATTTCCCATTTCACACACTAGCTGAATTTTACGATGAGTTTTCAACCCAATGTGCTTTCTGAGATAACAGAGATACTACCGACGGAAGCAATGGCACGAAAGAGCGTCCATTTTCCCACACACAAAATAGTAGATAAATGGTTCGCAGCGCTCAGAAATTTCCCAGATTCTAAAACGAACAAAAGACCCCCATTTTCAGCACATACATACTCATTAAACACACATATAGAGGCCATGTCATGACTTAAGGAGAGATTTTATGCCTGCCGTGTCTTACTATTATGTAAAATTAGGTGGAGGAGAGAACAGGAAGATGAAAGGGTTTGGGGGGAAATTATCCTTGCGCCAAACTCATCCGCTGTCTAATTACAGTAACATGCTTTCTTCATGGGAGAGTGTTACATGAACCTTTCTCTCCCTCGCTCTCCCTCTCTCTCTCTCTCTCTGTTGAGTGCTTAGAATAGGAAAAACTGCATATGTGTGCCAAGGCTGGAACCCAGATTTGGATGAATCCATAATTCTCTGAATCAGGAGGTCACACACACAGGAAACAAACCGAAGAGGAAAAAAATGAAAATAAATAATAAATGATAGCCAAATGTATGCTGTGATATTTCCACACAATTTAAGCTTTTAATGCGTTGTTAATAGTCATCATTTTCTCAAATGTGACTCTGGAGCACAAAACCAGTCTTAAGTCGCTGGGGTATATTTGTAGTAATAGCCAACAATACATTGTATGGGTCAAAATTATTGATTTTTATTTTATGCCAAAAATTATTAGGATATTAAGTAAAAATCATGTTCCATGAAGATATTTTGTAAATTTCTTACCGTAAATGTACAAAAACTTAATTTTTGATTAGTAATATTCAATGCTAAGAATTAATTTGGACAAATTTAAAGGTGATTTTCTCAATATTTTGATTTTTTTTGCACCCTCAGATTCCAGATTTTCAAATAGTTGTATCTCCGCCAAATATTGTCCGATCCTAACAAACCATACATCAATGGAAAGCTTATTTATTCAGATTTCAGGCGATGTATAAATTTTGAAAAATTGACACTTAAGACTGGTTTTGTGGTCCAAGGTCACAAATGGATCTTGAACTTGAATTTTTGCATTAATAATTCAGGTTTCGTATTACCGTAATTCATATGAAACATGAAAAGTATAAAGTATCTTGAGTTATGAAAAATCTCGAGGTAATAGCACTCTTGTCAAACTGTTTTCTGCTCTCAAAATGCCGCAGGTAAAAAGAGTTTTCATCAATTGTTTTTACAGTTACGTTGGAAAACAGTATTTTCCCTGTAGTCAAGTTTTAATTTTGTGCTATGGAGCTATGATGGAACTATGATGTAATTTTGCAGGCAAAAACCCGGAAGCGAGTGCATTTTAGCACGTCTGCTTCCATCGTCCCAGAGTCAATGGGTTTTTTGAATGGGATTTTGGTTAAATCCCTTAAATAAGGTCCGTGGTTCACACAAGCTCAAGATACTTTCACGTTTTATTCTACGACATAAAACACACCAGTTACACCCCACTCGTGATTTTTTAAAACTATTACGTTTCTTAAAAAAGACGGTTGCTAACAAGTTGCTAAATGGGACTACAGGCGCTGTCGGAGACGTTCAACGTCATCACGCCGAACAGTTTATCAATTTACAGTATTTTCCAATTGTAGTATCATTTGTAATACAATTAATTGTAGAATAACCAATGAATAGTTTCCTGCATTTTATATTGTTGTTCGACAAAGTTTTTTTGCTTTGCCCCAAAATGCGACAAGTTTTCGGATGAAAGATGCTCGTTTTATCGCTTACTGATGCGGAGACTCTGGGTTCGGACCATAAGGTAAACTCATATTACGATTATTACATGTAAACACCACATTTACCGGCTTTACGGGGTGAAAAGTGAAACTTTAATCATGCATAGTGCTTAAAGCCACGTTAAAATGAAATGTTAACGGTCACATGAAGCTGTTAGAAAGCATATAGATTGAGGATTTTCTAGAAGCAAGGACAAACGAGAGCTGAAATGTGGTACTTTATTCACTAAAATAAATTTAATCTTACCATATCCCAAAACTTGCTCACTCTGCTGTTATTTAACAGATTAAATGCACTAGAATTTTATCAAATAGTACATGGAGACACATTTTTAATTAAAATATTCATATCAATCAAGGATTTATTGACTTTTAATGCACCTCATTTCGAAATGTACAGAAATACGTGCTTTCATGTGTCCTTCAGTTATGATTATTTCATTTATTCACTATACTATTTATTACTAATGTCTCATTTGAGTTTGGCTCTAGTTCTGTATTTATTCCAGTTTATATGAAAAGGTTCATGTAGCGTGGATTAAAATGCATATATAGAGTAAATACTTTTCACTGAACGCGACCGTGGTGCTGTAGTTCGTTTATAGCCTAAGTTTAGCTTTTCAGTTCTGGCGCTTGTATTTAGGCTTCAAAATTCATCACAGTTATATTATTTTGTGAAGATTATCTTGATGAAGTTTCATGAACTATGATTGAACACAGAGCTTATTTTCTGCGATAATCCAAAAGCCTATGGAAAAATCCTATTGGCTTTTTGTCGAGGAACCAGTTTCATGCTAACCGACGATCCGCATACAAAATTACATCATAGTTCCTCCTCTCTACTATATATAACAACCAGACCTTTTTTCTTTATGGTCAGATGTGAACATGCACAGACAAATGACGGAAGCAGGCAATTTCCCGGCAAATGTATCCCCGATATCTATAAAATATCAAAGGCTTACCGTGATCAATCGGGGTGAGACAACCACACGGTTTGGAGGACGGATGTTTAGTGGATTTATAGCATTTTTAAGTGTATTCACACATTAACGACATTTGTTCATTTCAGTTTATTCATACATTCTATTTTTATTTTTTTAAGTTAAGAGCCCCAAACGGTTTATTGCTTTAAAAAGCATACTTTCACTAGCAACAGAATGAAAATAGGATATATTTCATGTAGACACCATCTGGATTTTATTGATATTGGTTATAGATGACCATAACTCCCTTTCTAATGTATTTTCATGTCATCCTCTCCTGTTGTGAACTCTCCCCCCCCCTCCAACGAGAGCCTTCCGTGAGATTTTGACGTGAAGATGTCATGACAAGCTTGGCCTTTCTCTCTTTCCTGCGGCTTGTGCGGCCCATGGCCAAAAGGTTTTGTGGCGAAGGGACTGTGAGAGGCCTGTTCCTCTCCCCCTCCGCTCGGCTTTACCCCTCTGGTTCCCATCCGCTTCCGAAGCTCTTAACAGCCCGAGCCGAGAGCTTGTAACCCCCAGCACACCCTAATGAGAGACCCGGGGACAATGCTGGCATTGTTTGGTACCTCAGCCCAAGAACAATGGATGTTTACCCAAGCAGTTGTCCGACCCAAACTCTACCGTTGATTACTGTTGGGTCTCCTGATTAACTCTGCTCCTCGCCCCAGCACAATGGATCCTTTGACTGGGCCACCGTAAGCCCCCTCCAATTTGTCCTCCCCTCCTTCACTTTTCTCTCCATCGCCACTCTTAACACAGAACTCCATCATGGGACCCGAGAGAGAGCAGCGTCTCTCATAGGGCTGAAATATTGCTGCTTAATCGCCACTCACTTCAGCAGAGAGACATTAAGAGAGGAATGAAAACTGTCTGGAAAAAGACAAGTATGGACTTGAACTTCAGTATTGAAAAAGAAAAAAAGCATGCAAAATGATTGAACAACCCTAAAATAAGGCCTTTGTGCTTCAAAACATGGTTTTGGTATATCCTCTGCACATAAAAGATTTTCTGAGAATATCAAGTGAAAATGCTTCTTAATCTAATATATGTTTAGCAGAGTGTTTAAAAGCGGAAAATAGCTTCTCCTGTCACATTTTCATTTGAGTGTATGCGTTTACACGTTGCATTACTTCTTATCAAATTTCATACATATATACACCAGCACAATGATAAATATGCTTTAATATGCATGATAGCCATAATTTGTCTTGCTAATATGAGCAGCACGGGAGGAAGTATTACTAGCTATCAATTTAACAACAATTTGACTATGTCCTCATGCTTTAGATATAGTTCAGACCTTTTCACTGATCTTGTAAAACTGCTGTTTGCCGATGCAAAAAGATGTGTTGCATTGCTATACAAGTCATTCAAATACATAACATTTAAAATGCATGATACCGTTTAAATGTTTGGGGTCAGTATGATTATTATTTTTTATGTTTTTGAAGCCACGCCAAGACTGCAATTTATTCAACCAAGAGATTAAAAATGTAAAAGTTTTTTATATACATGTATATTTTAATATATTTAAAATGCAAGTTATTAAATTATTTTTAAGCAGATTTTTCTTCAGTCACATGATCCTTCAGGAATCATTTTAATATGCTGATTTGATGCATTTTTATCAATCAGTGTTATTCTGCTTTACTTTTTTTGTGATACATTTTTTTTCTATAGACAGTTCAAAAGAACAACATTTATTTGAAATAAAATATGTAGCATACATATTTCACTTTTGATCAATTGAATGCATCGTTGCTGAATAAAAGTATTTTTGTTTTATTACTGACCCAGTACTTTTGAACAGTATATTCGAATACTGTTTCCCATGGCATAAATTACAGCAACATAAATGTCTGTGGAAGTTAATATCATCAAATCTAAGTTATGTTATAGCTATACTGTACCACAACATACACAAAATGGTTTATGTTCGCTTACATTTGTACATACAAGCAGCCATGTTTTATCAATGATTTGGATGCAAAGTTTCACACAACATATTTCAGATGTAAATCCCTGTGTAAAATGGGTTTAAAGTAATCCTGGTATTATAAAGCCTGTAAATTTCAAGTCCAGTTTTGCACTCTGGCACCTCTTCACACAATCACTGCACATACTGTATGGAACAGCTCTCAGACTTTGTGCAAAATGCATTTAACAAGATCTGATGGGCTAAAACTCATGCATCTTCTAAAACAGTCACTAAAGATGAATTCTTGCATTCAAGCTTTTCTCTTTCAATTTAATTTCTCATGCATATTGCACGATATCAGCTTATCAATCTACTCACTGCAATTCATTAATGTGTCAACTGATTAACAAATAACACTGAAAACGCTCACTGCATGAATTGATTTTCAAAATTTTCAGACCCTGGTCTGTTGCCTTTTGAAATATCGTGCAGCTCTGCAGTGTGTGTTTCTATGGCCGTCAGCACTGCGACATGCACACACACACACACACACACACACACACACACTGCGCTGAACGTCTGCAGTCGGCCCATCTGCCCAGCAGAGCTGCTCAGCATCCAAGCTCCGATATTCAGATGAGGGCCGCGCAGATTAATAAATCATTAAGACGGTGGGGTCTATAACGGCCTCATTCACACGCTCTCCGGACACTGTGTGTCTGCTGCGAGCCCGGCATTAGACATGCAAGAATGTTAATGTCGACACGCATTATAAGAAGCTTGCGAGGCGTCTGTCTGCACGCTGGGCCTGTGTGCATCTCGCCATATTGTGTCTGAGAGAGAAGCCCCTCTAGTCTGGAGTAAGAAAACCCACTTTAATGTGGCAAAGGACAGAAGTGCCGATAAACATATAGAACGTGGCCTAAATATGAAGCATTTTGTGCCTATTATTTTAAAACAAAACTCTGGTCTAAGAATGTTATATTTATTTTTAAACATAAATAAATTAAAAACAAATATAAATCAGAGTGATTTTAATAAGAGATACTATTATAGTTTTTATTAATATTTTGAATCAGTTTTTATAATTTTTTTATTTTAACAGAATTAAAATGAGCTGAAATAAAAAGTTTGTTATATGGTATTATATTTCAGTTAAAGTTTAAGTAACTTTGTTGTGTGTTTTTGTCTATATAGTTTTTATTCATTTTTATTTCAGTTTTAGTTCTAGTTATTTTAGCACATAAAGTTGAACAAAATTAAATTGAAAAATGTTGCCTCAGCAGCTATCTGAAATAAAAAAGTTCTTTATACATTATTTTATACATACACAAGCTGTACAACAAAATACATTTACATCAGTGTTATAATAATTAACAACCCTGATATAAATATATACATTTTCTTATACTGCGTGCGTGCACAATTTTTTGAATTAGCAAAATATTTTTCCCACAAAGGTGGATAATTTAATGTTTCTTCCTTTTTCTGCATTTTTCTTTTTTTACATTAAAACATTAGTGCACAGGAAAAGACACCTGTTTTTCTTTTTTGTTCTCCTTTCTGGTCCATTCAAAGCATTTTGTCTCCTGCTTAACCCAGCACTTTAAGTACACAGTGAGGGGGATGATTGCATCACAAAGGAAAGCACCAAGTCCATACCCCTATTTTGGCTTTGCAATTTGCATGCATTTGCATGATTTTATTATGCACATGCCTTTTGTTCCCTGGGTGGGAACCATGGAAAAAAAAAAATGGAGATGGAGCCCGTGCAAATCCACCTCACACACAGAAATACACATTTGTGGTTGGATAGGAAGATTATGATGAAAGCTGGGTTGCTAATATTTACACAGCGGTGCATGTTTAGCAACAATCAACAAATTAGCTGCCGAAAAAGTATGAATATATTTATTTGTGGATTGTTTTGTTGTTGCTTATTGATATTTGCATGCTGTTTTATTCTATTATTACTCCTATTTCTGTGCAAACACACACACACCCACCGTTTCATAATTGTAATCTAAACATCACATCATTAGCGTCTGCTATCACAGAGAACTTCAATGGGAGTCTAATGTAACAGTCCAATTCGACCGACTTGATTTGAAGAAATAGGTCAGGGGTTTAATGTTGCCTTTGGCCTAGTTTTCTAAACCACCCTGATTCAGACACACACACACACACACACACATTGTGATTGTTGAGTCTTCTGGCTCGATAAACATTTCCTCTGACCACGGTAATTCTTGTAGTGCAACAAAGTCTTTTTTCGAACACGTCATTGGCATTAACACTGCAACATGGCATTACAATAATATTTACAGCCTGTGAGCTTGAGTTTCTCACCTTCAACCCCTATACAACCAATCTTTCCACCAATATTGTTTTGTTATGTTTATTTTTCCACTCATGTTTTTTTTTTTGTAATTTGCATGCATATCTTTGTGCTTTTGGATGCAGTGGGAAAACAAATCTCAGATGTGCTACGAGCATCTTGAGCAAACACACACATGTGCATGTGTCTATGAATGGTCCGCAGAGGATGTTCACATCCCTTTTTCTGGCCTCTGGCTCTCCACTCACCTCATGTTGCATCAGCCTCATGAGGCAGCGCTGCCTCCACTTCCTCCTGCGGGCGACTCCGAGCTCCAGCTGCCTCTAACACACACAGAGAAACACAGAGATTTCACATTACACCCACAATAAAGACACATACTATTCTGTTAGCTTTCCTACATAATGGTGAGCTCAGTATCTCGTGTTTAGAGGTGTATATATACTGTCTAGAATTATATTTGCTATACATGTTTATCCAAAGCAACTTGGGATTCAAAGAAAACATTTGATCAGTTCATGCATTTCTGAGGAATTGAACCCATGACCTACTGTTGGGGCTACATTTTATTTACGCCATACAGACAGTTTTTAATGCAATCGCTTTTAATGGCTAATTGTGGTCTGAAAGAAAGAAAGAAAATTTCACGCTTAAGCCACTGATGTGACTCTAAAAGTGATGAAAATTCCTCTCTGGTATCACTGTGCTATGAAATGTTGAGCATGTTTGAAATGTGTGAACAGAATATTTGTGCACTTCTGATATTTATGCACTTTAGGGTGAAATATAAAACTAATGTGTAAGCTAAAGAAGTCATGAAACATGTTTTCACTGAAGAAAAGCAGAACTATGTCTTCATTCATATGGTCTTTTAAAGTGGTTTATGCATGACACGAGACTCTTTATAATGATGAGCCCTCATATTTAGAGATAGATTTATATTTGACATACGTTATTATATAAAACCTCTTAAATTGGATTAAAAGAAAACATTTTTTGGGGAATCAAACCCATTTCCTACTGGTTCAGCTACATTGTATTTATGCCATACTACTTTATGCAATAACTTTGAATGGACATTATTTGATTGTAGTCAGAAAGAAGGAATAAAGGCCACTAGCAAAATCTATTCATGCTCAAACCACTGATGTGCCTCTAAAATGATCAAAATTCCTCTCTGGTTTCACTGTACTTTGAAATGTTTTATATTGTTTTTATAGTGCATGAGTATCAGTGGCACGTATTATTGCATGAACATCTTAATGTGTAAATTATTAACGGCGTTTCTCGTCTCTCCCATCTATCTGTATTAGTTTTGTTCATATTTCATGCATGCCACTGATGCGACTCTAAAAGTGAGCAAAATTCCTCTTTTTGCTATCACCAAACTATGAAAAGTTGAGCATGTTTGAAATGTGTGCACTGTTGCAATATATAAATGCATTTAAAATGCATTTAGGTTGAAATATGAAACTAGTGTTTAAGCTATAAGACACATTTGTTCTCATTGTAGAAAAGCAAAAACTATGTCTTCATCCATTAAGTGGTTTATCCATGCAACAAGACTGTATATAATGGTGAGCTCAATATCTCATATTCAGAGATACATATATCTAATTTACATGTAATGTCTAAATTTACATTTACCATACATTCAAACAATACATTGGATTCCTGTGGAATTGAACCCATGACCTACTGGTTGAGCTACCTTTTATTTATAACATACAATGAAATTTTAATGGAAACTTATGCAATAACTTTTAAATGGACAGTACTTGATTATAGTCTAAAGGAAAGAATAAAGGCCACAAGCTTAAGATTTGTTTCACAAGTGCATAACTATCAACGACACCTATTACTGCATGAATATCTTCAATCTGAATTAATTATTAACAGCGTTTCTCATGTCTGCCATCTATCTGTGCTTCTTCTGTTCAGTGGCATGCATGAAATATGATGTGACTCCAAAAGTAATCAAAATTCCTCTCTTTCGTATCACTGTGAAACATTGAGCGTATTTAAAATGCATGCACTGTTAAGTAACGTGTAAGCTAAAGAAGTCATAAAACACATATTTGTTTTTGCTGTAGAAACACAGAACTACAATGTCTTCATCCATATGCTCTTTATACTGTACATGCGACGCCGAATCAAAACACAAATGTTCATCAAAAGCGGCTCTCCTGAGAATCTCCAGGCAGTGTGATTACCACCAATCATACGCCGGAGCTCAGGGTGCTAAACCAATGAAAATGGTGCTAATTAGAAAATTGGTATTCATGGTAACAGGCAGCCATTGTGCTGTGACATATGCAAAGCGTGCGACGTGTGTGTGTGTGTGTGTGTGTGTGTGTGTGTGTGTGTGAGTGTGTGCCAGCAGACATTTTGGGATTGCCCTCTCAGTCTCCACTGCCAAAGCCATAAGATGGTGGCAAACAGGAGACATCGCTTCCATGGTGGACAATGACGTGTTTGGAGATGCCCATGAACCGCTGACGGTTAATTAAAAGGCTCGTACTGTACGGAATATCCTTTTCAGATTACGTCTTTTCAACATCACACAAATCAGTGCTTCTGTTGCTTTTCCTGCAGTCTAAAAAAAAAGCTTTTTTTAAATATGTGATTCTCAACTGAATCTTGGTTTTGTCAGAATACAGAAATATATCTTGATTTTTACTATATATTTTTTTAATTACAGTCAATTTGCAGGCTAGCAATAATTCCAGGGTTAATTCTGTTGTATTCGGTCTTGCTATCCGTACATCTGCGTGTTTGCCGTCAACTAAAGGAAAAGCGGCTCCTTGTGTCTCTCCATCAAAATCCCAGAGTCTCTCAGCAAATTAGCAGTCTCGTTGTATTAATGAGCCGGCTCAACGTTTATGAAGTACAAAGTCATTTGCAGATTGCGCTATCAGCTGTTGTTGAAAATATTAGAAGATTTGTTCTAAATCAGAGATGGAAATACAATTACAGGATATCAGGATTTGATCTCAGTATATTTGTAGCCCATTCATTCAAGAAAATCAGCTTGTTTTAGCTGTGAAATGCAGCTGATCTTTATTAACAGCTGATACGGTTCGGTATTAATATCCTTCAGTGTTGATGACAGATTATGTTCTCATTATAAATTGCTCTCAGAAGATCTAAGATAGTAATATCTCTGTGACTAAAGCACAGTAACATGAGGTGATTCTCATTACACTTATTGCAGCTAAAGACACACTGGCACCTCCGGCTCATATAGAGTCAGCTCGCCTCATCATCTCCATGGAAACCCCAATCAGCTCAAGAGTTCATCACACATGACAGATATGCCAAAAGTGGGCGGGCACATCATAACTGCAGATATTCTTATGCTCTCTTTCACTACTAAATCATGTACAGTTTCTTTATTTAGTTAAATGGGAAGTGGTATAAATTTCAGTAATTATATTAATTTTTTTTTTTCATTGGAATATTATTTAACTAAAGTCATTTAAATGTCCTCCCCACCCCAAAACAATGAATGAATTAAAAAAAATAAAAACAAAATGCAAACTGTGCGATCTACTGAATGATTTGGATCAGATCACTTTTGAAATTTTATATTTTGTTCAGGCAAATGTTCTGATTAACCAAAGTGGCCCGTTTTCTTTGCTTGTGAAGCAAACAGTCCTTCTGTGACCTCAAGTGGTGACCCGTCTGACCTCTGATGTCCTCTGTCCCAAAGGAATCAAAGTTCAGAGTTCAGCATGTGCTTCATGGTCAAATTCAAGTTCAAGCTGACCATCAAAACCGATTCCATACGGCCAAATACACATCGAACAGCATGCACCCAGAAACCCTGATGACTGTATGTTCTCTCAGAAGGGTTGCGCTGCATGGCACATAAGGAATTTGTCTAATAAAATATTTTACTGAAATTCAAAAAAAAAAAAAAAAAAAAAAAGGTAGCACAAAACACTATGAGAACACAAATAAAAAGTAACTTTTTAAATAAAATCCAAACAAAATGTGATGGTTTGCACTGGAAATTCTGGGAATTCCTCTTCTGCGTTAATAATGATTTATGAAATGATTCGTTCTTTTTAATTATAAAACATAATTTAAAAATACATTTTCTTCAAAAACCTATAAGGTAATTCATACTTACTACTTACAAAAACATATTATAAAATTTGTTAAATTTAATATATTCCAAAATATATTTTTTTATATTTAGGGGGGGTTTACCATACATTGTCTTTTAAAATATTATTTTTTTCACTATATATGCTAAGATAATGGTGTGAAATCTAATTGAGATATACATAGCCCCTATATATATATATATATTCAATTTATGAAATTTTTCAATGAAAATTGCTAACATTTTTTACTGTATTGAGGGAACTAAATGCCAATAAGAACAATATATTAAATATATTAAAGTAGGGATTGTGTATACGTTTTGATAACAGAAAAAAAAAAAATCTTTAAATAGAAAGAAGAGCAAGAGAAAAGAGTGAACTGAATGTGAAAGAAAAACATGGAAACAACTTTTTGTCAACGATGTTCCTAATGTACAGCCAGCTGCTTAATGATGTGTGAGAGAGAGCCTCTAAATCAGTTGTCAGCTCTTGGGGCCTCTAGGTCGGCCTAGTCGTGGATAGTTTACGAGTCGTGTGTGGATGTGTAAGTACAGCATCCCGTTCCACATTCCCGTCACACACAGGCTCTCCAGCATCCTCCATTCACTCCATCTCCGCTGTTCCACCCTCCACAGAGATGCAGATGAGCAGGGCGCACTTGGGCCCCCCTCCCCTCCCCTCCCAGGGCTGTCTGTCATATTCTGCCCCAGACAAGACATTGCCCACTTGCCCTCGAGCGTGGGAATGGGGGTCCACGGGCGTTCACATCATCTCCCCCACGTGCGCTCGACCGCATCAATTAAGGATGAGTTTCTATGCCAATTCCTTCCTCCATCCCATTATGTCCCAATTATTTCATTTGAGGAGCTTGAATAAGTCCAGAGTCAACGATACTCGGACGCACGTGGGTTCCAATGAGCTGACAACTACAACAAACTTACGCCTTTGTCTCCTACGTGCTTTGCATTCACCCTTTCATCCAAAAGCTTTAATAATATAACAAACAAATCATCCTGAAGCGTTTGCATGAGCAACAATACATCTAACGCCGGTATATTTAATGCTCCACGTTGAGATGCTGATAGAAGCGGTTCTTACTTTCGGTTATCTAGCTTTATGACGACCAGCACACTCATACAGCTAGATAACCAAAGATAACAACACGCCTCCAACGTGATGTGTCACACCACAACAAGTGCAAAAAGCCCATTTGCCCCAATTACTCCAAGTCAGCAGATGCGAGTAATTAGTTGCACGCAAAAAAAACCCCAAAAAACAGAAAGTTCATCCAAATGAGGTCGATCCCGTCCAACTTGGCTCCCGCGCGTAATTGTTGAACTTCTTAATTATTGACTCGAACGATTAAGGCAACCCTACAAGACGCGAGCCTGCTACATCCATCCATAGCAGCGAGGATGCTTTTTTTTTTATTCCAGTCGGAGCTCGGCTTGGCTGGATTTACAGTGCGGTACGCATGAAATCCTGCGTATCCAGGCAAGAGAATAAACGGACGCGCAGCAAAAAACGCAAGGCATAAAGACAGCATCGGGCAAAGAGCGAGAGCTGGAGAGTAAACACATGCGTGCTTGGGTTTGGGCTCCAAATATCACTCTCGCATCATGCGTAAAATGCGCGCAGGTTTGATCCGGAGGCATTTTCTCTCCTCTTGCTCGGGGTAACATCATGACGTCCTTATGGCACACGGATGACGTGCTCACGGATGACAGGACTGACGCACTCAATGGGCTCCATCTCTAGTGCCCAAAATGCGCACAAACCTCGTGAGGTCAGAGGTCTCGAGGTCGCGCCGGATTTAAATGTCCATTCGGAGACGCACGCGGCGACGCGCACCGGCTTGCCCCTTTTCTGCAGTGTGCAATTATGAATATAGACCAGGATCACAAATTAACCATGGGTTGGGGTAAAAAAAAATATGCAAGCCTACATGAACTGACCCCACATATTTAAAAATGTCAATTCTTCTGCTTTTCGAACATTTTATATATTTTATAGCATATTCTAAACTACTCGTTTTAGTAACAGAGAAATATTTGTACGCATAAAAGTAAAAAAAAAAAAAAAGCAATGATATTGCTCAGTAATGTATGATACTGTTACAGACCTCATCTTTTCCGTTCCAGTTGTTTAGTTTTAGGCACAAGAGTGGAACTTCTTGCTTGTTTGTACAACAAAGTTTTATAAAGAATCATTACGCGTCTCTTAGATTTCAGAAATACTTCACTGATCTATTGCAATGTAAACAGGCCTGTAAACGTTTCAATATTATAAGCATTTTGCCTTATTAGATTCGTTTCAGCAGCTGATTCCAGTTCACTCGTCAATAGTAATACAAGCATAAAAAATAACGCTAAATAAAATATTATCATTAGAAGGATGCACAACCATTATTCACAACTAATTAAAGCAATATCTGTATGTAAATGCATGCATATGTAATCTTAGTCCACATACAATCGACACATATATAAATGTTTTTCACACTCTTTATAAACAAAAATGTCCTTAGACATCTAAATGAGAAAAAATAAAGCAGCTGAATGAAGTAAATTAAAGCATCACTTCTACTCACATGGATGCAAAGGTTCAGCTTGATTTTACAGGCTTCTTAAAATAAATAAAATATTTAGCAGCATCCTTTTAAAGCATAAAACCATTCTTTTTCAGCAGCTCTTAATTTAACCACCCTGAAGCAATTAACCACTTAGTGTGTTCGGCGTGACGTCACACAGAGGACAATTAACACTTATTTATCTGTTATCGTTTGTTGAACAGCCAGTGACTCGCAGCTCAATGAAGCATGTGTGTTAACAAAGTATAAAGATTTACAGTTAGCCACGAGCGTTTTAAAAACAGAGGTTTCATTTTTTTTAAATGACATAAAATATGCCTATTGTTTAATAAGCAAAGCATTATGTTAGAAAGTAATAAAGCATTTTAAATTGGCTGATTTATCAACAAATTTCTTTTTTCCTGACAAGGACACCCGAGAAAACACAGGCCAAATGTTTTAAAAATGAAAACGCACGATATTAAAGCTACAGATTTCAGATTTCACGTGGCCTATTTTTGGTAAATTGGAAGCATGAGGTAGGCTATACTTACATTCTCCTCGGACTCCCCATGGCACCGAAAAAGCGCTCATCTGGATGTGAAACGGATAAACGAACATCCTCGATTAGAAATCCTTCCAAGACTGGTTTGCTGGAGATGCACGAGGCATCGTCGTTTGAAAGCATCTTATTCCATCCACAGGATGAGAAGGTGTGAGAGAAGAGCAGAACTTCATCACACGGCTGCCTGTGCGCGAGAGCGAATGGAAAGTGCGGCGCGAGCCCTGCAAGTTTGGGGGGGTTTGGGTGGGTTTGAGAGGGTGGGGGGCGATTTATGATCCACCCCTTCTACCCCTGCATTATACGTGCGATGAAATTAATATATGATTCAACTTGCTCAGAGTTCTTGTTGCACGAAACGTCCAAATGATGTGACCAGGTGTGACTTACCTGAACAGGATGTGTGTTTCATGCCTTTCATGCGTACTGACATTTTCTACAATTTGGGAACAATTATCAACTTCCCACTTACGAAGGGTAGCGTTTTTCACCTAAGTGTTTTAATTATTTTCTTTCCATCGTGATGCATTTCTGTGGTCTCGAGACTCGTTTGATGCAGGACTGGAGGGGGGTCACGTTCAATGACGTCGTCTTGTTTGTTACGTGCAGCCATATTTAGATACACCGAGGAAATTAATGATGCTCAATATGCAAATCAAGCCATAATGACTACAACATTCAGACGAAACAATGTCTCGTGCAAAAACCGTAATTTTCTAGGAAGGATGTTGGTCTGCGAGTTTATTTCTTAAGCAAACATATTTTGGATGTTAATGCCGCTGGAAGAAGGAAATCAGAGCATGTGAGAAATTAACGCCTGTAATAATCATCTGCTTGATGTGTCTTTGTGTTTGTCACCAGGCAGAACAGCGGCTTCATTTGCTTCAGGAGCTCATCTGTATTCTTTGAGAATTTCAAAGCACCTCAAAGTTTTTTTTTCTTTCTTTTTTTTTTTTTTCCTCTTCAGCAGGTGAGTATTTTTATTTGTCTAGAGATTGGAATATTAATATTACATTTTTTTGTTTTTAACTGTGCTTTATTTCTCACGGAAATCAAAAGGAATTTTGTTTTGATTGAACGGTTTAGTTTTTAGGAGAACAGTCGAGTTTTATTAAAACACATTGTGCATATTATGCTGCAATGTCAGACAATTTTCATTGCAACCAGATAATTTGAGATTAGATTTATGAATTAAGACTAAAGGGAATAAAACATATATATATATATATATATATATATATATGTTGTATTCTAAATAAACTAACAATATTCCCAAACTTACATTTCATATGAAAAGGCATTGCAATGTTCGAGTGAACGTGAATCCTGCAGCTCCAGGCGTCAGATGTCTCGAGTTCATGCTGATTGTCAGGGATGTGCACGCGCGCATTATGGGCACACAAGAGCAAATTGCAAACATCTTTTATGTTTCTCATAATGCAAAATGTCAATTACTGATTACACTGATAAAAAAATAAAAATAAAATGATTATTTTGTGTCTGAAATAATGTTTTTAGGAATGTCTTTAAAATAAAATATAAAAATCTGTATTTAATGTGCAAAACTAAACGAGCATATATATTGAGTGATTTTTGTTTTCTTAGGCTATTTATATTTTCAGTACGTTCATAAGCATAAAAGAGAAGGACAAATAGGAGAACAACGACACACTCTCTCACACACGCTCTCACACACTCACAGTCATGATGGTTTTGTTCAGGTTAAAATAAAAAAAATAAAAATTACAGTCGTCTTTAAAACGTAGAATGTGACATAAAGACCTTTGTAGACATTAATAAAGCCAAAAATAAATAAATAAATAAATCTCATAATCTCAGAAATTTGGATGCGAAATCTGTGTGTTTAGCCTATGGTCATTCATTCTTATTTTATTTATTATTTTTATTTAAAATGCATTTCTTATTAATTCATGTATTTTAGCACATGCTATACATTACTTGAGCTTTATATTTCGACAGTTGTTCATTCTGACAGGAACCCATGAATGCGCGCGCGTGTGTGAGTGTGTGTGTGTGTGTGAGTGTGTGTGTGAGGCGGCGCACAGATCTGTCTGTTATTGCGTTACAGCGACACCTGGCGGCAGCTTCAGTCCAGCAGGAGCTTTTCCATCAGGAATCTAAATATATATTCGATTTATATGATCTTTGATATTCTATAATGCACCTCTTTCATTTATCACAGTTTTCAGACAGACAAATTCTTAATTTTCACAACAGATTAAAGAACAGTTTGATAGGATATTTTGAGCTGCACTTCTTCATAAAATTAATAAACTGGTTTTCCACCAGCTGAACAAGGGATGATATCTATCTATCTATCTATCTATCTATCTATCTATCTATCTATCTATCTATCTATCTATCTATCTATCTATCTATCTATCTATCTATCATATCAGAGATTATAGCCTATCATATATATATGCAATGCTTTAAACCTAATTGATGTGTTCGTACTTTATTTATATGTATTTGACTATTCTCAAAAATAAAGATGATTATAGACGCAATTACTGGCTGTTGGGCATGATCCGAAATATGTTTTATTGCGATAGGTAAGGAATTATTGTTATTTGGTTTATCGTTTTTGATGGCAAATTTATTGGCATAAAGAAAGATCTCCGTAATTAATATTTCCTCGTGCTGTCGATTGGAGAAGGTTTTCTTGTTTAATTTCAGCTCACACGTACAGTGTGTGTGATAACTAATTTCGTCGATTTTAATTTCACGGGAGAGCATGTCTTATGAATTGAGATGTCGATATATTTCCAAACCCGAATGATATTTGTATTATTGTAAATAATAATAATAAATAAGTATGATTCAACAGCTATTCTTTTTTTTCTTCTTTTTTTTAAATGGGGGGAAAAAACGCGCGCGTTTACAAACATATTCTGTTTATTTAAATGGTTGTATTTCGAACCAAAAAGTCTATCTTAATTTTAACACAGAAGCAGAAATTCTGTCCGTTTCTCTTTTTTTAATTCCTTGTCTGCCTTCATGCAGCTACTATGATGAATAATTGTATGATAATCAAGTCACATTAATTCATTAAAGGTGTTGAATGTCAGTTTCAGTCTTCCAGCAATAAAAATGTGAAACAGAACCATACATGTTTCTAAAAAAGTGTTTATCCTTGCAAAATTATTTTAAAAGAGCTTTTGATGTAACTGCATATTTAGCAAAAATAAAGGTAGCAGGAATTACTCCATCAGACCAGAAGAACCCACCACCAGTGTCAGCTACCAGCCTGTGCTTTTCTGTAAATATTTCACAAGCAGTTTACTGTAGACTTATGTTTTAAATATCTCAGTTTAGGCTGTGAAGTGAGAATGAACTCAAAGCTGAATGTGTCATGATGGTGGAAATCAGGATTTATGCCTCTTAGTTTTGATGCTGAAGCTGCAAATGTTTTACCACAGTATTTTTAAAGCTCAACCTACAAAGACTACAAACTGAGAGCGGTAGTATTTTGCACCAACACAGCTAACACCAAACCTTCTCAGAATTTGGCCAACGTTAAGTAACATTAATATAGTGGGGAAAATCCAAATGCAACATTCCCATAATGTTTGCAAAAATGACAAAATGGAATGTTCTCTTTTAAAACATTGAAAAAAACTGTACATTTTTAGCGTTCAGAAATGTTTTCATAACATGTTTCACAATAAACAAATGATTTACTGTAAATACCAACCAAAATCCAGCATGTAAAGTCTGATGAATTAAAGAAACAAAAAATTCTGCACAATTGTTTTCAACATCGATAATAATTTCTGAAGCAGCAAATAAGCGCATTAGAATGATTTCTGAAGGATATCTGGAGTAATGATGCTGAAAATACAGCTTTGCATCGCAGGAATAAATGAGATTTTACAATGTATTCAAATAGAAACCAGTTATTTTAACTTGTAAAAATATTACTGTTTTTACTGTATTTTTGATCAAATAGATGCAGCCTTGGTGAGAATAAGAGGCATACGTCCATAATCTGATGAAATAAAGAAACAAGCAATCAAAAAAGGGAAGAAAGCCTGATGTGAAATTGTTTATATGGCTTTATTTTTGGAGCTCACACTGCTTTACCTTTCTGTTCAACATCGGCAAAGCTTGAAATCACATTCTGACTCATGTGGTCAACAGGTAGCAACAAATGCTCTGCATTTTTATGAAAATATACGCAAAATGTATTGTACATCTCTTCCACCGGGGATAGGCAATACATGGCCAGGAGAACTTTAACGTTGTTAACACGGCTCTGAAATATCAACAACATTTACAAGAGAATTTGTGTATTTGGAAGCCTTCCCGATTCCATTTCGTACATTCCTCAGCCCCGGGCCCGTGCTAGTCTTCAAATGGTGCGTGATGGCTTTCTCTCTCACTCCGTTAATCGTAAAAGAAGCCTGCAAATCCTGGCAGGCTCATTTACCCAAAAGCCTCATTGTTCTCTATTTACATAAATACGTTGAACCTGCAACACAACAACGTCTTGTGATAACATACATTTGCAAGTGAGCATTGACGGTGAGCGTAAGGCCCCGGTCTGTACGGGAATATTACTTGTACGAGCCCTGAGACACGTCAATGCCTCTATTAATAGTTTAATTATGCATAATATATTACTGAAACTAAAAAGTAGCTTTACCAAACAAGAGTACCAGACTTCTCTTTTTAATCCTGTATGCTTGTATACACTGCATAAACTGCATGTATCATTTGTTTTTTTTGTCTTTTGAGTTTTCCCCACACGTGGCACAAGCAATGCATGTCCCATGCCCCCGACCCCAAATCACAAACACACCCACCCGCCCCGTTTATCATATATATATATCAATTTTAATACTTGATGTAGCACTCGCACTCCGCAGAAACAAATAGAATAATACTAAAGTGAAATCTTTGCATAGAAAAGCCGTCCGCGATCACGAGGCCCAGCCCTCGGACAGACGCATGCGCTTGACAGACGGGCTCTGCCGCTCGTCCGGAGAGGGTCTCAGCAGTCCCATGGGCGAGTGGAAGTCGACCCGGTGCTCCTCGCGGTCGCTGCCCTCGTACGAGCTGCCGCAGCTGCTCAGGCTGTCGACCGGAGAGCGGCCCGCGTCCAGCCGCAGCTGACCCTGCTGAGACGCCGGCTGCTGCTGGGGCGGAGGAGGGAGCGGAGGCTGGGCGTAGCCGCCCGGGGTGCCTCCGGCCCGGTCTCGGGGAGGAGACACTGGTTCGGACTTGATGTGCAGGCTCTGATTGGACGGCAGCGAGAGGGTGGAGCTCTGACACAACGGCGTGCTGGTGCAGTTCCTGCGGACGGAGAGGAAAGACACAGTTAGAGGCCGAGGAAAATAACGCAACTGCAAAGACTGATGAGTTTCCCACTATTTTTTTTATTTTTTTTTTTTTAGAGATCAACCCAAAAAGGCCCATGTTTCAAACGGTAAAATCCAGTGAGCTACGTATTTAATACAAATACTTTTATGAGAAGTTGTATTATGAGCAAAATGATTCAAGTGAAAAGTTTAACTTACATTTTGAAATAATAAATTATATTGGTTTCACATTTTTAATGCAAAATGTTGCATTGTAATAAAATTTTTTTTTAAAAACTGAAAAAATGAACATGGATTTGAGAATGTTTAAATTATATATTAGTTTGACATTTTATTTTAAAATTTTGCAATCTAAAGTAAAAAAAAACAGATTCCACGCAAATTAAAGTGAAAAGTTGAACTGCAAAAATTAACATGAATTTGAGATTATATTATATTATCAGTTTGACATTTTATTAAAAAAAAATGTGTAATCTAATAAAAAAATAAAACCCTAGATTCCTTGCAAAATTAAGTGAAAAGTTGAACATGACATTATATTATATATTGGTTTCACATTTTATTAAAAAATTTTGCAATCTAATTAACATAACACCCAAGTTTTCAGCAAAACAATTTGAGTGAAAAGTTAAAGTAACATGAAAATGAAGCTAACAAAATTGACTTGAGTTACGTTCTGCTATATTAGTTTGACATCATTACAAATAAAATCTCAGATTCCCAGCAAAACAATACAAGTGAAAAGTTGAACTGAAAATATTAACATGAATTTGAGATTATTATTATTTTATATTGTATTAGTTTGGCATTTTTTAATTTAAAATATTGAATTTTAAAAAATGATTATAATAAATTAATAATAAATGATGAATTTGAATAAATCACATTATGATATGAGGCACTGCACATGCCCACGGTGATTTTCTTCTTCTTCTGTGGTTATAGTGAGCGTTACAGCTGGTATCCAGTGTGTTTTGGGTGCATGGGTCAGGGCGATTCTGCTCACCCTAGATGTCCAAGACCAGAATGCTGCATGTTTTGTGGCCATCCGGTCATCGAACCCAGATGAAGAGAAGCCGAGCTGTTAAAACCGGTCAGAGAGGACAGGTCTCCACTGCTGAGAGAATATTCTAGAAGGGGAGAGAAAGATCTCTGTTCAACTCACTGCTTTCAATCTTCAAGGTTACTGCAACAGGAAGATGCTCAAAGAATATCAAGTCAATGGCGCCACCTGGTGGTGTATTCAAGACTCTCCAAATACTTCAGATTAACTGAGCAATAGATAAACTGTTAATGTCAAAGAATTGACAGTAGTAAAAAAGTCAACAAAATGTACATAATAAAATAAAAATACACACTACGATTCAAAACTTTGGGGGTAGTACAATTAATTTTTTCTTCAAAAGTTACATTTATAATGTTACAAAATACTTCTATGTCATAGGTCTGAAAAGAACTAAATTAAAAAAGAAACCAGTATTAAATTGTAATGATATTTCACAATATTACTGTTTTTAAGCCATTAATAAATGCATCCAAACTACTGAAAGGTAGATATAGATATATAGATATGATATATGAAATAATAATAATAATACATAAAATATTTTAATATAAAATAATATAATATGATGCTCTATGTCTATAGTAAGCTGCTTTGGATAAAAGCAAATATTCTGGTTCACTCCAAAACTATGTGACATTTGTGAAGTTATCCATTTTTAATATAGTTATATTATATTGTATTGTATCTGAATTGTCCTCAGCTCTCACCTGTACCGTATGAGGTAGAGATGGCTGATGGGTAGCCGCCCATTCCCTGTCCTGGCAGAGTGGGCGTGGCTACAGACACCACCGGTGTGCTCAGAGACTGGGCCGACTGGGAGTTGTTTATTCTCTGGTTCTGTGGGAAAGAAATGCGATATTTAAAACAACAGCAACAACAATTCAATCGGCCTCGGTAAATGTGCAGGAGGTGTCATATCTGCCCCATCTAACTGCTTAATAGATCATGTGACCAATAACGGGTAATTACCCTCCACCCCGAGTTCCACTGTTGCTATGGGAACCGCTAAAGCAGTCCCCTTGGCAACAGAGGAATGAGACTGTTGTGTGTGCATTTGACATAAGAACTATAAGGCCACGTACACACTACAGCTAAATTCGGTTGTCAATTCACCTTTTACTCCTTGATTGCGTTCTGAACACATAATTCACTAAAATATGGGAGTGACAACTGCATTAACTTCCGAAAAATACAGGTAGTTTTACAGAAATTCTTCGCAGTGTGTACGGAACTGAACTAGTTGTTAATGACGTATTTAAACGCACATCAGAAATGTGTCTTCGTCTGTATGTAAGACGCAAGAAAATAACAGTGAAAGAAGTCTTAACCTCAGCACATTTTGACACGGCCTGCGGTAAAGTGTCTGTGTTGCCAGATCTTCACAGAAATTAGGACAACAAACAAGGACAAGCACAAAAACACCCAAATGCTTTATGTTTTGTAACACTAAAAAAAAAATCTCATCTCTCATATCTACAGACCACTTTACTAACTCCATAAAGTGCCTAGCTTTATGAACTAAGACCAAACAACATGCCTAAAAGCATTTGTAAATATGAGGACGTGGCAACACTGCAAGACAGCGCTCTCTAAAGCAGCCTCCCGAGCAGAAACAGCACGTCTATCAGCGGTAGTTCGGTTAAAATCGACAAGCGAGAAAAAAAAGCCAAAAAATGGCAGATACCAATCTTCTTCACTCCTGCAAGAAGCCAAAATGTTGCTATGGTTACAAATGCGGGAGTGACTGCTGTTCCGTTCACACATGGAACGATCATTTACGAGACTCACTCCTGAAACTTGCAGTGTGTACGTGGCCTTAGTTTGTCTTTCTAATGGTTAATCGTGTTTCACTGCAATTTTGATACTACTTACCAGCAACATGTCAACATCCTCCGACTGGTGAGCAGTTAAAAAGAATACAATTCTAATTAGTTCTAGTAAAACTGCAATTTATGGCATAAATCCGGTCTGGTCTGTATTGGTTTTATGTGGGCAATGCTGGTCATCTAGGTTTAAATCTCAACCTAACTGCAGCTGAACTTGGTATTGGATGTGTGGTAATGGTTGTGTGAACTCACGATGGAGGGCATGGTGTTCTTTGAGCCGGGAGGGATGAGGACGCGCAGGTCTGGCTTGCGGTTGCTCATGGTCATGGTCATGGGCGGAGGAGATTTGCCCTGCATGTTCTTGCTCATGCTCCCCGGAGAGACCAGCAGACCAGGGGAGTTGCGGTGGTTTCCATACCCGTTTCCTGTGGGACAGTCGGAGAAGACGCGTCAATCTAACACTAGTGACCATACAGAACACATTTATGGTACTATACTGAGTCTAAAACTATACTGTCAGAGCAATTTCACATAAATACGATATTGAGCTTATTCAATTTTTTTTTATGGAAACATAATTGATTTCTTTTTCCGAAATGATTATGAAGAAGAGAAAATAAAAACAAATAAACAAAGCTTTAGACGTGTCCCCACAATGCATTAAATGACAATTTAACCACATGAATGTAAGCTTCACACAGTGTCTTTGGTGAAAATAACAGATTACAAACACAGATTAACACTTTTTTTTTTTTTGCATTGTTTACCAATTTGGTAAATAAAATAAACAAATAAATATGCATAATATATAAAATAAATTTTTAGAGAAATTAATTTGTCACTTTCTTAAAAGGTCCAATTCTCGCTATTAACAAACCATTTACTACAACTTTTGCCTCAATAAACTCCTAATTTGCTGCTTATTAATCATTAGTGCGGTAGTTGTTAAGTTTAGGTGTTGGGTAGGATTAGGGATGCAGAATATGTGCTTTATAAGTGCTAATAAACAGCCAATATGTTAATAATATGCATGCTAATAAGCAACTAGATAATAGAGAGAACTGGTCACTATAGTAAAGCATTCCAGTTAATTTTAATTAGCAAGGAAGCATAAAAAATAAAGGCATTTATAACGCAAAAGATTTCTATTACAAATAAACATTGTTATTTGACTATTATTATTATTATTATTATTATTATTATTATTATTACTACTACTACTGCTCTTCTGCATTGCTTACATTTCTGGATAATAATAATAATAAGAAGAAGAAGAATAAGAATAGATAAAAACTTTTCTGTATAATAATAAAGCTAAAAACTTTACAATAATAATTGTAAATGTTATTTTATCATTTATATATATATATATATATATATATATATATATATATATATATATATATATATATATATATATATATAATTCAAATTGAACTTTAGAAGATTCCACTTCTGTGGTGTTATGAAGCACATCTTTAAAAATAATCAGAAAGAGCTTTTGAACTACTACTCGTTTGAAGAGGTCATAAAATAATTGTCCCTTGAACCTTAAAATGACTCGGTGGATCTGACAGCTGTCACAGCGTTTGATAAAACTGTCTAAAACATAAAAAAATGTCGTCACATGTTATTGTACCCGTGGTTGTTTTCAAGATATTTTATCTTTTCGTATGTTATGTTTCCACATGCTTTCTAAGAAGTCCGCTACAATATTAGCTCTGTGGTCTTTTTCAAGACGCTGTCACTAAATTGTTGCCATCTGTCACAGTAACACCACAGAACTGTCTTACAGCTAACGATTGGGGGAAAAGTGAACATTATGGAAGAAAAAATGGCAAATGTTGGCAAACGTACAACAGCACTTTACAACAGTGAACAAAGAATCACTTTTAGATCGTGCATAAGTCTTAAAGACAATTTAGACTTCTAGTTTTCAACATTTGCTTTTCATTACGGTCCGTTTGAGTCTTCTGCACCGAACCAGTGCTGGTGTTGACAGCCAGTGAGTTGTGACAATGTGCAAAGTCCATTTTCTGCGAGCTTCGTTAAAACTCTTTCGTGCTTGCGCCGGCTTTTAATCTTTTTCATCAATGAAGCGTGTTCACTAACAAACGGTACATCACTGAGACTTTTTTGGACCTTTTTGTGGTGGAATCAGGGCCTGCAATCTGGACGTTCTATGAATACGTTGCGTTATGTTTCGTCTCGCCTAACGAAGGTGTTGACGGCTTCATCATATTAGAATTCAGCATAGGATGTTTTTCATGAAACGCTTCTTTAAATATACTATTTAAGGCCCTTCACCGCGACATCCTACAGCGGCGCGCTGGGTAAATATCCGGGGAGGAACTAGCCGAGAAAAGGAAGCTTTGAATCAAACCGAGTGGCTCCGTCTGTCTATTGAGACAGCAAACACACACGTATAGTAAACACACATGACTCTTACCAGCGCTGGTGCCCACTCCGCTGCTGAGGTCTGGACCCATAAGACCACCTGAGGATAGGACAGAGAAGACATTAAACAAGACTGACACTCAAAACACGTACGCCACGCCTGACTGACGCCTCCTTCCTGTGGCCAGACGGGCCGCTCGAGATATATGTACGAGAGCCAGTGTGCAAAAAACCATCTGTAAGTCTATCCCAAACCACAAACCCCTGTTCGGCCCTATGGAGAAGATGCCACCGTCCAAGAAAAACCTTTGAAAAGTCTGCGCGGTTTCAGACGTCGCGGTCCCTGCCAAGACTCATATTTAGTTTTGCTCCTGTAATACGAAGCAAATTGTTCCAGGAGGGCCAAGGATAATGACAGGACAGACGCTGCGGTCAGAAGGACTCTGACCAGAGCACAAAATAGATCTTTTAGACAATAATAACAAGCCCACAGAAGGATTACGCTTCCCACACGTATGTCACCACAGACTGTCTTTTTCTACCACTTTGTTCATTTTTCTTCCCATTGCTTCCTCTTTCTCTTTCTATATACACTCTAAACACACATATCTGGATGTTTCTTTTGGCCCTGTGCACTTTTTGAAATGAAACACTGCTAAGACTTTTCACACTGTCACACTTGTCTACAAGATCCAAAGGTGTGTTACTATACATGCATCACAAGAGAATACTGTATTTGTAAATGTTGTATATGTAAATGTTTTTGGAATAAAATTGCCTCTTTTTTTCGTACATTTAATTTAAATCATATTATTTATACTTCTGTTTATATATGTATCGCATGATTGTGTGTAATTGTCAACATCTTTTTTGTTGCTTGTTTTTACAAACTGACAGACAAACGCTTCGGTTTCTTTGCTAGTTCTTCTGTACTCAAGTACACAAATGTTTGATAAGTTATTAGTTGAAAAATGGTTGTTTGCGATATTCAATTGACAATTTGTATAAAAATCAGTATAAATAATTTTTACATGATGATTTCACTTTTTGTTTAGACTGCTGTAATTAAATAAATGTCATTAAATTGAACTAATTGAATACGTTTAATAAATAACTTAATTTTTAATTACATTTAAAATATACATTATACATTTTTTAAATAAAATTACACTTCATTTAAATTAAAAATGTCATTCAATATTTTTAATAGTTAAAAAATTAATAAAATTTTTACATTAAAAAAAAAAAAAAAAACAAATATATATATATATATATATATATATATATATATATATAAATATAAATATATATATAAAAGTTGGATGGATTTCCAAATTTTAAGATCGATAGGGTGGTTCTGGTAAAACATAAAAGGAACGAAAACAAAACATTTTGATGAAAGCAACATTCCAATAACAATAATAAAAAAAATCTGTCTATCTGTGTTTTTATAAAAATCAATCCTTGTGACAGTTGAAGAAACACCCATGTGCTCAGAGTACGGATAATGTGTTTTGATAAATCCTAAGCTGACCAAACTTCCTCTCGATGAAGCCTAGACCACAAACACAGATCTTTCAAAAGTCAGAACCGGAGTTAAAAGGAAAATATGGTCATCTTTATTTGCCCGCTGAAAACCGGGAGTTCCTTTACAAGCAGCCAAAATCTCCCATCGAGACAGACACTTTTTTTCAGCTCTGGGACAGCCTCAGGAGTTCTGCTGAGTCCACACAGTGTTTATATTACAGGCCTGGCCCGGCGCAGCTGAATATTTGAGCGCATGTAATGATCTGTATGTGGTGTTTGAATACATGCGAGGCGTGTTTTCATAGCCTCGGTGGAGCTGTTGGTGGTCCTCTCTAATGATGTTAATAAAGCGTGGAAATGAACATTATTTGAAACCATACCAGGAGTCCCTGGCAAAGTGGAGAGCCCGGTGCGGGTCAGTACCTGTGTTGCCTGCACTCGGGGGCCGGTGGGTCACTCCAGGGGACATGCTGTTCCTCTGGAGGGAGGGGTGGGCCAGCGGCAGCATGTTGGGGTTGCCCAGGGACGCTCCCGGGTGGCTGTAGATCAGGCTGTTGGGGTTGCTCACAGGGATTGAGACGGGCATGTCATAATTAGACTGGGGGATGGCCTATAAAACAAAACGTACTGAAATCAATCATCATTCACAAAGATGAATTCATGAAAAACAAATGACTGAGAAATACATAAATATAGTATGCAAATGGAAAAGAAAAATCATGGATGTAGTGCATTATCAGCCAGGTCAAATCAATCTGCTAATAATTGACTATTTTAAGATTCCAACTTGGCTCAACCATCAGTTCTGACACTGAAAAGTTACGACACTTACACACAGTCTCTGCCTGCTGATCATCAGGTCAATGTCCTCGTTGATTTTACGATATTTGTCCTCAGATTCTGGACTGTGGCCTGAATCTTCAGCATCAATATCAGGACTGTCACAGCCGTTTAGACCCTTCTTCCTCAGAGTCTGAAACAAATACACAAAAATATTAAAATATTGTAAAAATACTTCAAAATATATATTTCTATAGATTATACCCAGGACAGAATTAGAAAGAAACTTGTTTGCAGATGAAAAAGGAAAAAGCATTTTTTGGGGTTTAAATGAAATATAACAATACAAAAATGCAATAAAAATATATATATATACATACACACACATATATATATATATATATATATATATACATACACACATATATATATATATATATCAACAGTATCTGTTGCTTAATATAAAATATATTTTTTTTCTACAAGTCTAATTATTTTCCGTAGTAATCGACAACATGCCACAGATGCTGATAAATGACAGATGAAAAAGGAAAAGGTATTTTCTGAGTTTAAATGAAATATAAATAATACAAAAATGCAATAAAAATTAATTGATCTAAACAAAAAATAAAGAATTAAGCATAAAAAAAAAAAAACATTAAAACCAAAATTGTAGTAACTGACAACATGCCACAGATGCTGTTAAATGAGCTGATCTTGTATTCAAGCACAAATATCTCTTCAGGACTGGAGCAATTTCCTGTTTGACCACATGAGGGCTATATCTGAAAACAAATAAAGCTTTTCCTGCTTGTGAAACGTGAGCCTTTGATTCCTCAGAAGAGCCTAATCCTTTCATCTGAAGCTTTTGAGAGTCTAGTTTGAGCAAACGTTGATTTAAAACGGAATAAAAATGTGCATTAATCACTCATTAATCACTCATACTGTCATTAGCGGAGCTACTATGCAAAACAACACTATTACTCCTATCCATACTAAAAGCTAAATGTTTGATCTTACGTTTTTAATGGCCATGTCAGAATAATCCACCTTTTTGTGTATTGTCCACGTTTTTGGGAGTTAGTTTCAAGGTAAAAGTGAAATACAGCAATGCAGCTTGGCTTTTCTTTCTGCCTGGTCTCAGCGTTTCGCTCGTCGGCAAGCAGCCACGTCGCTGGACCACAGCAATTCCACTCATTCAAGACATCTCCACCTGTCAGGGCCCTCGCACCTGTCCAACAAATCTCCTCGGCTCAAGGGGAAGGGGCAGAGCCGGGGCCACAGCCAATCACGGCCTCAAACCCCAGGGATGGCCGTAGAAGGCTATTTTTTGCCCCAGTGCCACCCAGCAGCGTCCCAGCAACCCTACACCAGCAGCCATCCCCCCAATCACGCTGCCTGCGGGTCGCTGACACCTCCAGCTCACAGTCCGACCCGGCTCGGTGCTTTTAGCAACACGGCTGGATCCCAAAGCCTGACATCAGCAGACTAAACATTCAGACCGGCACGGACCGCTCCAGACCAACAGGGGGAGGGTCGTGCTCAGCCGAGCATTCCTGTTCAGTTCATCACACACCAAAGACAGGACAACGACGAGAGCGTGACACAACTTTAAGATCTCAATTATTCCTCCTAGATGACAGCGAGATTAAATTGAGAACTGAAACGTGAAGACCTTATAAATGATAGTTCACCCAGAAAATCACATTCTGTCATTTAATCGCCTTCATGTCACAAAAGAAGAACCAAAAAAAACATTGGTCACCATTGGCTTTCATTCTATGGAACAGCATCGTTTTAGTAATATTTATATACTATCGTGATTTTTATTAATATTTTCAAATACGTTTTAGATCGTTTCATTTTTTGTAATTTGTCATGCACGTTTGAGATCATTCATGTCACAAAAGAATATACTTTTAAGAACCAAAAAATATTGGCCATCATTGACTTTCATTGTATGAAACAGTGTTGTTTTAGTATTATTTATATACTATTATGTTTTTATTAATATTTTCAAATTGGTTATAAATATTTTTAGATTGCTTAATTTTAATTTCCAGTTAGATTGGTTTTCTTCAACTTATTTCCATAATTATTTCAGTTAATTTCAAATTTTCATTTACAGTAGTTTAGGTTTTTATTACATTTTATTGCAATTTTATTTTATTTTATCGCATTGTATTTCAGCTTTATTTCAATTAACAATTTTTTTTTTTTTTTTTAAATAATCTAATACGGACAAGAACAACAACAACAACAAAAAAATTTAAAATACCTTTTGTGTTCTGCAGATGAAAAAAAAAAAAAGTAAAACAGGTTTGAAATAACAGGATAAATAAATGATGAATGAACTGTCATTTTTTAGTGAACTAATCCCTTGAAGTCAGATTTTTCACCTTGGAAAAGGACTTCATGCGTCTTCTCAAAGAGATCTCCACACAACGTCTCAAAATATGCTCATATTTTTAAAAATAAATTCAGTATGAACTCAAACATTTCTCTACAATTTCTCCCAAGACCAAATCTTCTGGCATATGCTACCGAGATTCATTTTACAGCTCAATATTCTTACTGTATGCCAACTCTTGACTCATGTATGCATATTTTACCTTCTAAAAATTACTTTAGGAGAAACATCCCAAACAAAGTTCATTCTTATATCCAAAACAGTCTACATGAGTATATGAACCAAAAGGCATAACGTTTTGTTGTGTCACAAAAAGTCAGAGTGAGATTCCAGTTGCGTCCCATAAATGTCTAATTTCAATTTTCTCCAAAGGACTTGTAGGAAAACCATATGAGAGCTGATTGATTCTTAGACTAAAAATGTGAATATCTGAATGCAAATGTTTCTGGCCTTAAATAAAACTTCTCAAAACTCTCCTGCGCTATGAGAGAGCAACCTCTGAGCACTTTTTACAATACATTGGCCACCTAAAGGTTTCTTGCATTGCTTTGCAACAAGTTAAAAAAAAAATGCATTCAGCTATGACTAAAGTTGAAGCGAGCCGTCGTGAGGGTGGAGAGGAGAAGAAAGGAGAGGAGAGACAGCCATCAGCGCCTCCTTCTGCTCCTAGTCTTGTCAACTCTATGGAGACTTGCTCCTAATTAAACCAGCGCTGCATCGCTCTCCCACATGACAAAGACAGCCCCAGTCTGTCCGCATGTAGACATGGCGTCCTATATAGCGTGCTAGCCGGTAACCTTCAGCGGAGAAATGATGTTGTACGTGCAGTAGCAGGTGGTAACGTGTGGAGACAGCTGACTGCTGTTTGCTGGCCAGCAGCTGACGGACTGACTGACTGACTGAGGGCGTCACGTCACCGTGCACCCTGCTCTGAGGACCACGTGGGTGGTCTCGCCTCACCTCAAACCAGGCTCATTACAGTCCACTGTGTCAGGAGACACTTTAAACAAGGGCAAAGTCTGAGAAACTGCATTCAAACGGCACACACACCACACCAACCCAGAGGAAAATGATATTACTCACAGGTTGCTCAATCATCGCTCGGGACTGAGACTTCATGGAGTTCTCATTCAGATCTCCTTTAAATCTCAACTTTTTGTTGCCGAGGTTTCTCCTCAGATCTACATGTTTATAATGCTTACTGTTGTTCTTTCATTGCTCAGGAGACTTCATGAGTTCTTATTTTTATTCCAGGATCAATGCCGTCTCAGATGTTTCTCATAAAATGGATACACAAAAGGATATATAAAAATATTTTTAAAAATGAGACAAATGACATATATTTGTAATGTGTTGCTTAGAGTTTGCTCCTTCATAACTCTCAGTTATGCTTCATTTAAGTATCATCTTCAACTCAAGTGCCTTAAGAGAAACCAGAAAGAGATTTATTGACATAGGCCTACTATATTGCTCATAGGTCGCTCTTTAAATCAAGAGAGCTCTCAATTACAGTATATCTAGGTCTCAGATGTTTCTTATCAAGTGCCTTGAGGAAAAAGTAAGAAATCTATTCATAATTGTTGACATACAGTAAGAATATGTTGCTCATGGGTTGCTCTTTCATTTCAAGTCTCAAGAGACTTAATGGAGTTTTATGTTAAAGTATCACGTTTGTCTTAGATGTTTCTCCTCAAAAATGAAAAAAAAGAGGTAATTGTTAACATGCAGTAAGAATATATTACTTATAGGAGACTCATTTCCGAATAAGACGTTTCTCCTAAACGCCTAAAGAGACAAAACTATATTAGAAACAAATGAGACGATTCCTGACATGCAGTAAGAGTGTATTGCTCAAGAGGTGTTCTTTCATAGCTCTCATGCTTCATTTAAATATCAGATGTTTTTCTTGAGGAACATAAAAATGTTAAAACACAGTAAGAGCATAGAGCTCAACAACATGAGATGCAGGAAACATGCAAAAATCTCTAGCTCCACCGCAATCGATACATTAAAGATGTCTTTCCTTTAAGGAACATGCACACACGCCAAGGTGGCACTGCATTTTGCCTGTCAACAGCAACAAGGACCACATCCAAGACACCCAAAAAAGCAATCAAACAGAGCATGTGACCACAAAAAGGCAGCTCGGTTGAAGGAAATGTCGCCTTATTGTCTCACGTGTCAGTAGGGATATTCGACTAAGAACTTCTTCCACCTCTTCAGACGTACATGTGTGCGTGTGTCATGTTTGCCTGCGTGGAAAGTTGTTGATTTACACAGTGAGTCACACAAACTGGCAGCACGACACCGTGCACAGACAAGTGCAGCAGCTATTGTAACAGAAACGCATGTTGAAGCGAAAGGAAAAGGCACATTATCAGTTCACAGAAAAAGCCCAAATAAGACTCGATTTGTGCTGCCTAAACACTGGTGTATCAAGCTGGGTTTATCAAAAGCAGATGGATCGGGGTGGAAAAACGAAAGCCGTACTGATTCCGACCGTCAAAGAGGCGGAATCCTATTAGAGCCGTACGGGTGAGCCAGCGGGGACGCCCCCGTTCCTGCGGCAGGTCACATTGGCCAATGCGTGGCGCTGTCTGGCCCTCCTCCAGGGCTCTTTCCACCAGCTGCTCCGACCACAGCAGCTGGGCAACGTTTGGAAAATGCCACATTGGGGACCTCTGGGTAATTTACCTCCTTTGATGCTCTCAGTACCCTATAATAACGAATCAAAGGCCCTCTCTTTTACTGCCACGAGTTGAGCGCCGCGTGTTTGGTATTAAACGCACTTGAGAGCGTAATTACGACAGTAACCGGCCCGGTGGATATCCAATCCGACCGCGAGGAAGCGGAAGAGTGTCCTGAAACAGAGTTGGGCTCGAAAAAGCGAACGTTCTGTGCTCCCCGGTGTTCTTGGGTGGTTTGATTGTCAGCTCCCGGAAAACGACACCTCCCGACTTCTTTGCAGCAAGAATTCCTCACCAGAATCATTCCCGAGGTCAAGCAGGACCACGTTTATGAATTTTAATGAATTCCCTCTGTAAATAATCGCACATTATCACATACAAGCATGTCATCTCTTTACATTTGTTGTCCTGTGACCTCTCAGAAGCCTTGTTTTTCCATTGCAGCATCTATAGAGGACAGTATGCGTATTCATGTTAAATTATTACTGATCAAGTCTTTTATGAACACAAAGCCCCTCACTGTAGCCCAATAATGGGCTCTCAGTCACCAGACTGACACGTTGCATGTGTTGCGGTCCTACTCGCCCCGCTCCGAGCGGGATTCGAACCGCGGTCTCCGGCGTGGGAGGCGGACGCTCTAAGAAGGAGGCTAAAGGCCATGTCAGTCACTACAGCACCTCCTGAGAACAGGGGAGTGAGGTTTTACCCCGCTGGCCTCACATGCCACAGTAACGGCCGACCTTACGATCTACGATCAGTTGCAACACCAGTGAGAAATAAAGCATTCATCCCTCGCCGTCAATTAACAGCTTTTGTCTCTGAAACTCCTTATCAAGGGTAGCCTATCTGGAAATGGGCTTATTGTGACCAGCTAACAATTAGCACTCTCAGAAAGAATAGAGTCTTGGTAAAAGCGAAGCATTTTGTGCTGCGCTGGCTCGCCGTTGGGTCTTGGAAAACCTGACTCACGCAACAAGGTTCAGATTAATCGTGGAATGTAAAACCGCCCTCTGATGTCGTTCAATCGAGGATGAAGAAAACAGGGCAGTAAATACTGCGTTTCAAACTCTAAGCATGAGCGGATCAGAACAATGACCCAAATGTGGGCTGAGGTCACTGCATGCTCGAATTTCACACCATGTTTTCAAGTTTACATAGCTGAACAGATGGCAGATATAAGCCGACAGAAACAGTCTGCGAAGTGCAGAGGAGCATGCCACGAGAAGTCACGTAATCAGAAGAACTCCTCTCTTAAAAGTGTGAAAACGGCATCCTAACAAGTTTGATTTAAGCTTTATTGAAGTACGCCGCCGTCTGTGGTCAGTTTTTCATGGAGGGAAAATGGAGTGGGGGGAAGAAAAAAAACAAGCGCGGCTGTCCTCTCTCTCTCTCTCTCTCCAGCACTCCACGCCTATTCTTCTCCATTTTCCTTGGCACGACTGCCGGGCCGGAGCTATTTTTAGCTGTGCTGCTTTCTATTTTTAGAAAACTACCGGTTTTCAGGCATTTAATGGGGAAGGACCACATAAAAACACAAAGGGTTGGAACGGGGAGGAGGTCTGGCACACAAGTTGGGCGTCTGCTCCTTATTTCCAACGCTATGAGAACTTCAGCTGCTCTCTGCCCAGGACAGAGGACGGAAAAGAGGCAGAGGGGTAAAGAATGTGAAAGACCTCCATCTTATAAATAACCACGAGTCTCAGGCCAAAAGCGCAAAATACAACACGCTGTTACTAAGTGAAGCAGTAAACTCATGTTAACCCGTTTGAGGAAAAGGCGGGGTGAAGGAATGCAAAACAAAGACGTCTCTCTTTTGGTGAAATTCCTGAAGGGATGAGAGTGGCACAGATTTCTTTTGGGTAAAAATATAAAAATTTGTTTATTTGTAACTTGTATATCAAATTCAGATCAGATCAAAACCTGTCTGTAACGGCAAAAAGGTCTAGTTCCTGGCATCCTCTTGATGTTGTGACTGCAATGTGACAGTGTTAACACAGAGCAGTATAAGCCCAGCAAATCTGATTCACGGATTTAATCTGTCAATCGTCATCAAGGTTCAACAGAAGATCAAGAGCTATCATGCGTGCATGCAACCAGCACCTCCGAATACACAAGGGAACCGTTGCCGCAGCAAACAATCCCATCAAAACACTTCCAAACATAAATTTAGCCAAAGACGTAACAAACTGCACAATGGAATGTGAAGCAATGACTTTAAGGCAAACCTTCTCGCATGGAGAACTGGGAGTGAAATGGGAATGGGGAACAAAATGAAGTGCTTAAGAATGCATTGGCATGCAACTACATGAAGACAAATTATCTAAATTAGCCGAGTAGAAAAACGTTTGAGGCAAATGTGCCTGAAATGGAGCCAGTTTCTAAAAGTAGGTTGACGATGTTTTCTTCGTTACATTTGAAATCGGATCGATGTGCCAAGCGCCGTAGGCATGTTTTCTCAGAGGTTTGTGTGGGTGAAATTGGAGGAGGGGAAGGTTGCCACCTCTAATGCCTTCCAGCACAAGACCAAACACAAGAGGTCAACTACCATACGCACAGAGCTTTGCTCAATCTCATTAGCCGGCCATGTATAGTCATTAACAACGCGACCTTTGGAAATAATTAACATTTTCCTTCCTTTGCGCCAACGGCCTCGTTGACAATTCTCAGTAGAGGTGTGGGGTCTAGAAAGCGTGCGTTTCAGGGTGATGACATGGGGTTATAGTGCAAGCTGTCAGTTTTTAGGATTAAAAGGAGCATTTTCAGATTACACTAATCGAGGAAATGGGATTATCCCGGCTCCTTACTGGCTTGGCAGGGTGTCCGTGAGATTTGCCTCGTGGAGACTTGATGTTTCTCCTCTCATGAGGCAAGCCATGCTGTTTTCCCTCTCAGCCTCATAAAAACCCAACTAAGTCTGACCCCAGGGCTTTGCTTGTAATGCATGTGTCAATGTTGCAAATGGCCTGTCGAACGATGTTACACTAGACTGAACAGTCAAAGTATAATAATAGAGTTTGAATTCACAGCTTGTTATGTGCAAGTGAAGTGAGTTGCGAAACAATAACCGGCTCATGCTCGAACGCACAAAGATAAAGAGATCCCTCACCACAATTGAGCTCCTAAAAACGCCCCTTTCAGCATCCACACTGTTATTCCTCATCCTTATTGCGTGTTTATCTTTATCCCTTACTTAGTTAGTAAGAGGAGAGAGTTTGTTTGTGTGGCACCACCAGGCCTCTACGCAAATCAATCGGGTGTTTTTACTGAAAAAGGGACTTTTCCAGGGGAAATATTTTTCCCACTGCTCCCAATGGGAGCGCCATGGCCTTTCATGCATGTGGGGTGGGAACCTTCAAGTTCTCTCTTCCCAAAGTCGGTCTTGACAGGTGGTTTGGAAGAGCTGAGAGCAGTTTCGCAGTTGCTCTTTGGTCGTTCGCTGGCGATTTCAGCAGAAGACGCTGAAGTCTTAGATTAGCGGATGAGGAAACCCTTACCTAAAGCTACCCACGCTTGCCCCGTGACCTTTTCAGGAGCTCACATGTCACAAAAGGTGGCGGTGATGAGCAAGCATGATCTTAAGTCTCTGTGCAGACCACCTGGCTTGGACAGTGGCACCTGACGTGTCCTCTTAAACCGGTTGCATAACGTGCTTCTGATGAGATACGGTAAAGTCCTCATCCCTGCCCTTTAGCCTGATCCGTTCTTATAGAGCACAACGGCATGTGCCAAACATCTCAGCATGTTCCCTAACAAATCACCACCAGACACGGGCCAGGTGTCAAATCCTACAACTCTACCAAAACGAACCCTACCTGATCTCTCGGTGAGGCATCGGATTCAAATTACCTGAATTTATTTGTCAAAAAGATTGTGCTTATTGTCAAGGGAACTCACCTCCACGATGTCCGAATTAGTCCGACTCTCATGGGGCTCATTGTACTCAGTGTATTTAAGCAGAACTTTGTCCATGTCGGTGCTGGCGTACTGGAACAGTTTATTAGTGCTGTTGAAGATGATGAGAGCGATCTCACAGTCACACAGAACGCTCAGCTCGTAGGCCTTCTTCATTAGTCCAAACTTCCTCTTTGTAAACGTAACCTGATAAACAAAAGAACAAAGGGAGGGTTAAATTGGGATAGATTTGATACCTCTCATTTAATGACAAAACGTATTACGTGTTGGACAACGATAGCATTAGGTTTTACATCCTAGGTTGCTGGTCAGCCTTGTTGAAATGAGCAACATACTGTAGATGGTCACCAGCATTTTCAGTCCTCTTAACTAGCTTATTTACATTTAATTTTTAGCGACTTCCACTGCATGGTATACAGTTTATCGGTTCATGCATTCCCAGGGAATCAAACCCATGACCTTTCCATTGTTAACGACATGCTCTTCTGCTTGAGCTAAAGGAAGTTCTGTCCAAGAAAGGCTCGTAAGATAAATACAACTCCATGGCTCCAATTTAGCTACATTTTCTTGTGAACTGATACAATAAAATATGAACTTTATTGACTTGGTCTTCAAATGCATTTGCAATTCTTTTCATTGGCAATTGCACGCCTTCTGTAAAATGCCCCATCAAAATGAAACTTATAGCTAGAGTGTACATGGCCCCATCCGTCCAAAACCAAATTGTTTGACAGGGTATTCTGGTTAGAGAGCTATCAGAGCTCTGCGTGCCATGCTAAATTTAGACTGGGGAGTTCAAGGTGAAATTCTGCCCAGCACGCTTCACAAATTGACAGCCCCTGGGTGGCAGGGTTCATAGGATTGCTTTGGCTAATGATGACCCAGCATCACCTAGGCACGCCGGCAGCGTTGCGCACATTCCATTTGGAAAGGACAATTTCCCAAAGACACCATTTAAACCCTCACAGAACAAACTCTCCATCTGTGATGAGATGGCTATGAAATTCAGTGAGAAACAGCCACACAAAACCCAGAGAACTCTCTTGGGCATCCGCCTGAAATATTCAAACTCTGGATTATTCAATTCTGGCATGAAATGTTATTGCTCAGAGTTGGCTTTTAGCTTCGGAGACTTAATGGAGCTCTCAGATAGGTCTCATTAAAGCAGCAGATATTTCTCCAGAGGAGGAATGAACGAATTGAAACAACTGAAGTGACAAATCCCCAAACACATTAAAAGTGTATTGCTCAGAGGTTGCTCTTTCGTAACTCAAGAGTTTTCAATTATGCAATTTTCCCCAATTTTTTAATCTTAAAATGCAATAAAAGAAATATAATGGATGCAAATGTGATGTTGACATGGATGCATTGCTCAGAAGTTTATTTTTCATAACTCAACAGACTTATTGGAATTCTCAATGTCGTCTCATTTAAGTATTAAGTCTCATTTACCTATATGCTTTCATCAAGTGACTTTGCATATAGAACTTCGCAAGTTCTATATTTCATCACTTCATGCATTCCTGAGAATCGAACCCATGATTTTGGCGTTGCCAGCGCCATGCTTTACTGTTTGAGCCAGAGTTATTTGTCTCGAATGTTTTTTTTTAAAACTCTCCTCAGGAGAAATAAAATTCCAAATAGACACACATGTAAGAATACAGATGAACAAATTAATAAATTAACATTTATCACATAGCTCAGATCATTTGGTTAAACCAAACCAAATTTTTAACAATTTTGAAAAGCAGACTGTTCTCCAATTAATCTCATTTCTGTCTAAGAGAAATAAAAGACTTTTCTCTCCTTCTAGAGTTTGTACTTCATGCATGCATGTCAATGCGTAATAGACATGCATGTGAAGCTCTAATCTACATGGTGTTGGTGGTGTTTGTGTCGCTGATCCCTGTGCGTGAGTTCGGACGTCATGCTCTCTGTCACAAACAAACTCCAGCAGGGTGATCTTCTCACTCCTACCGCTCAGCACGCTGATGCTCTCACCTCCACATGATTTAGATTATGCTCACACTCACACACACATGCACATGCACCGGGAGCGACAGATGTCTTACACATGCTCACTGAGACGCCCCCACATGCACATACGGGCAAAAAAACGTTCGCCTTTCGCGCGCTGCGTGCGTTTACTGCCATGTTCAGCCTGTCTTGATTTACCTTAGATGTCTGAGTCACAAAGACAATTTTTTTTTTTTTTTTTACATTTTCCTACATGCTTTCTGATGCTAAACTGCACTTTGAGGCTGCAGCTGACTTTACACGACCGTGCTTCCCCTGTAAAGATGCATGCAAGTTTATTTGCCTCGAGTTAAGACATCTCAGACAGAACATCCACGAAGAACTTCACCAGCACAACAAGGGAAAGGGTGGGCGCTGAGAGGGGGTTAATCGTGCCACTGCGCTGGGGATCAGGAAGCACATTTGAGCGCATTTCCTGTCATAACAGGAAGGGTCCGATGGCTTCCCCTCCACAATGGCTTTGCCTCGGCTTCCGGCCCTATGCTGGCCATTGAAGTGGGGGGTGGGGTGGGGACAGGTGGGGAGGAAACATAGATGACAGGCAACCATTTATCCTGCACCCTGAGCTTCTGTCCACTTGAACACTGATGCATTGTTCAGAAGTAAAGAACAACACGTAAAGCAACAGTCTGAACACTTAACCTTTCTTGCAAGCGCAAAACCTCTGAGAAAAATGTACAATAATTTAAAAGGTTCTTAAATGGAGGCTCCTCATGTTACTTTTTTTTTATAGCTATATGGAGTTCTTGAGTTGACTAAAGATCTTGATGTTACATTATAGGTCCTTCAGAAGATCTTGTTTATACACTACCAATCAAAAGTAGTTTTTTTTAAGAATACTTTTATTTAGCATTCAACCGATCATACGTGACAATAAAGACATTTACGCATAATGTTAAAAGATTTTGAATAAGTGCTGCTCTTCGGAATTTTCTATTCATCAAAAAATCCTAAAAAAAAAAAAAATGGATCACATTTCCACAAAAATATTCCACAATTATCAACACTCATGATAAGAGATGTTTCTTGAGCTCAAATTAACATATTAGAACGATTTCTGAAAGATCATGTGACGCTGAAGACTGGAATAATGCAGTTTTGCATCACAGGAGCAAATTACATTTTAAAATATATTACAATAGAAAACAGTTATTTTAAATTGTAATATTATTTCACAATATTACTGCTTATATAATCAAATAAATGCAGCCTTTGTGAGGGACTTCTTCCAAAAACATCAAACAAACAAACTTTTGAATGGTGCTGTAAATTAACATTTTTATTTTTAGGTCATTAAATTAAAAGTTTTAAACTACCATTCAGAACTGAATTGCGATTGACTTTTAAATTCCAATTCAGTTCCAAAATTTGAATTAAGGCACCAAACAGGAGGCAGAATTAAAATTTGAATGTCAGTAGAATTAAAACTGAAATTCAAGGAAATTTATATACTTGTAATTTTGTGAAGGCAAGTTTTGTTACAAGTTTATAGATTGAAAACTCAAAAACGTCATTTTCCAGAATTCATCACGTGCTACATTTCTTTGAACCACACGTCAGTAAATTCACCTTCCCGTCACTCCAGTTCAAATTCCAACAAGAGTTTAACTGAGTTCACCCTGGCTGAAACCTGAAGACGGTGAGTTCAATTCTCATGGATACTTGACGGTTATTAGCTTATTAAGAGCCAGCACTCTGGTGGTATGACCCGCAGCTATCAGCGTTAGCCATGAAATTGAACAGTTCCCGCTCCAAATCATGATTTCATGTTTGGCCCTGTGCTAGAGTTCCTGCACAACACATGCCCAGATTTATAAATGGTAAATAGAACTAGAAAAAACAGCTGCAGAAACCTATCTTACAAAGTTTGAATTAAATAAACCAACATCAGGCATGACAGGGAAAAGCTGGTTCGATCAGGAAGGTAAGAGGTTGATGTGCTTCGTAAGTGTTGTCAGATGTGGCTTCAGATGCTGCCCGTCTAATAGCCCGGGTGAGTAATAGTTTGGAAACCGCTAGCTGTGGTGAATGACACACCCGCTGGTAGAGGCACGGTTTCCTCTGCTCTGTTACAAACCTCAATTATTCAGACTCTCCACATCATATCCTCTAAGGCAGAGGCAATGCATTTAATATCGCAATTAAAGAAGTATTAAAAACAGCAATTATGATGATTTAGGACAATCATATTTCACATTCACACACAAACACGCAACACACATGTGCAAAAACGAAAGCAGCCAGTCCAAAACTTGTGAGTGTCTTGTGACGCTGTCGTCAGAAGCTGCTGGCACTTCCTTAAGTGATGCATACAGTGTGTGTGTGTGTGTGTGAGAGAGAGAGTATGTGCTTAAGATTTATTGCATTTCTGTGAAGAGAGCGCCACATCTCCATTCTTTCCGTTTAGATAACATCTCTTTTACCTGTCTGTTGCGTTCATCCATTATCCGCGCAATCTGAATCTTTTTCCTCCCCATTATTTCGGTCTTGTATTCCTTCCTATTCCAAAAGTACTGTACACACTTGTCTTCCTTCCTCTCTTGCTCCGATCCTCAATGCAGTCTTTTCTCTTTGCTCGTTCCTCTTATTTCAAAGACTCCGGCATTCGTTCCTGAACAGACAAGACAGAGAAAAAGACACAGATTTTATCAGTCAGATGTGTGATTTCGCTCATATGCTTGAATGTGGGAAAAACAAGGAGCGTCTTGCTTAACAGCATACCAAAATCTAGACTTTTTGGAAAACACAACTGATTTATAAAACATGTTTAACAGCCAAAAAAACAAAAAAAACCTCTCTATAAAATAATATTATTATAAAATATTATATAAAAATAAAATTATATAAAATATTATAATATTTAAAAAATTTAGTTTAGAAAACATTTTGATTTCAGAGAATACTGATTTTATTATTTAAATATGGATATGGCAGCACATTTTAAATCAACCAAGTATTTTTATTTTATTTATATATATATATATATATATATATATATATATATATATATATATATATATATATATTGATTTAAGATTGATTTAAAAAGCACTATATATATATATATATATATATATATATATATATATATATATAAATAAATTAAATTAATATTGATTTTTATATATAAATAAAACAATATTAATTTAATTATTTCTAACATTTGAACCTGAAATGTACTTGAGAAATAAAAAGGTGTTTCATATAATATAACTTGAACTAATTTTTTTGTTTTACACAATTATCATAAAATGTGTGTGATGTTTATGCTTAAATATAAATTAAACGTATGAATTATATTTTTTAACTTTAATTTCCTTAATTTCCCCTTGGGGATCAAAAAAGTCTAAGTCAATAGTAATATTTTAGGAAGCATTACACTTATACATGTATATTATAAATAGGTTTTCATCACTGATGCTGGGTTTGCCTTAACCCTACAAGTTCACACAGATGGCTGTGGTCGTCAGCGGCCCTCAGAGAGCAAGTACCCAGCTGAAGACCAGAGCAGCCAACACAAGAGGAAATAAAACTCAAGGCCAACCCACAATGCAAATAAGAGAAAGCAGAGAGCTTTGGGGAGCAGAGGTGAAATGCTCACACTCACAACGAGAGACAGGGAAAACACGTGGCCTGTACAGAAACCGAAAACCAGCAGCGCAGATCTTCAGGGGGCAAGTGCTTCTCTTCACTTAGACATGGTCATCAACTTGGCAATGCATGTGACCTTCTGATTACGCTTCAAGTCGACTGATAAAAGCCAGAGAGATGTGAAGGATTTATGAAGGAGGGATGGAAAAAGCAGATGATACATCAGAAGAGGAAGTTACAGGAATGTTGTGACAGCTTTTCATTTGAATTTGAAAAGCATACCAAACGATAAAAGCCTCGGCAAGCTCCGCTCGGATAAGAGAGTATGCCAATAAAAATGGAAACTTACAGTAAATTCAAGACAGTGGAGATCAAATGCTGAGTGTCTTTTGGTATGCGTAAAATCTGCATTCAAAGTCCCACAAAACACTATTTCTTACTGACTTTTATGAATCCCATTATATGTACTCAAGATTCTACATCTACCTCATCCAACTTAGCTAACAGCCTGAAGGATGGTGCACCTTACGTAACTTTAAGCTGTTCAGGACACGTAATCCATTAAACCCAGACTCAAAGAGTTCCCTTTAGCCACTCGGCCGATGATGTCCAGTTCACTCATCTCCAACTAAATGATCAGTCTGGTTATGTGTAGCGGTTTCATTTCAGGATTAGCCGTTCAAGCAGTTATTCAAAGACATCTTGTACATGCTGTGGGGTACATTGTTGTCTTGTTTGATGATAGTCATTTATGCAGTTTAGCAGCTATTTTTGACCACAGAATCAGTCACAATCAAGAAACGTTCTACAAAATATTATAAATGTGCAGTTGACAAGATGGTAACAATTTAGGAATATAAAACCAATGCTTTTAAAATAAAACCAATCAAATTAACAATTTTAATCACATAGAATAATACAAATTTTATTTTATTAATTTTTATATTTATTATATAATTAATTAATAAATAAAATAAATTTTACTGAAATATTTAAAAAAATAAAATAAAATAAAATAAAATAAAATAAAATAAAATAAAATAAAATAAAATAAAATAAAATAATAAATAAAATAAAATAAAATAAAATAAAATAAAATAAAATAAAATAAAATAAAATAAAATAAAATAAAATAAAATAAAATAAAATAAAATAAAATAAAATAAAATAAAATAAAATAAAATAAAATAAAATAAAATAAAATAGTCCTCACTTCATCTGCTTCATCTACAAAACAAAAAACAATCCTAACATCCTGCTGCCAACATCGGACCAAAGCCACTGGAAAAAAGAGGGAACTGCCAGGTAAATGTACTGAAATTGTGAACAAGCTTTCGGCAAAAACCCCACAGGAACTGGACATGCCGAGGCAAAATGGCTTAGAGGTCAGAGATGCCAGTGTGTTTACCCATGTGACGGAAAGATAAAGACGGAGAGAAACAAGCGTGGGAGGAGCCGCTGTGTTACTTGAGTAGGAGGGAGGGCGGCCCGGTGCCAAGAAACCAGGAGCAGGGATCTCCAGAGAGTAATGTGCAACATTAAGTCACTTTGTTAATCTGCCTCTCTGCTTCTCCTGAGGGCAGCAGGAGAGGACAGATATCTCCTCGTCCTGTGAAGAGCGGCATGGTGCCACCGAAATAAAACAGCGCTGAGATAACACCTAGATATGACTGAGACAGTCTCCTGAGGGGCCATTAGACCCAGGACAACTTCCAGAGAAGGGCAGAAAGACCTCCTAGCTAGCAGCTAACGCTTTGCAAATTAGCTGTGGTAAAAGGGCAAGCTGAAGGGGAATGTGTCGTTCATACCCACATAAGTACATTTTGAGCAAATCCGGTGTCTGACTGCACAGTTAATGAATATGTATTTAAAAAAAAAAAGTGCCTCAGAGTAGTAGATTAGCAGTTAGCTCAAATGCTAAACACATACCTCGCAGTCAGCGTAAATTCAAACCCAATTTACATTCATTTCAGATCAACCGTGTCCCGTTCTTCTAATCTTTTTACAAGATTTTATAATTTTCTGAAGAAAAAAGTGCTTGGCAACTAACTCACTGCCATAATGCTAATGTTTTTTTAGCGTGATGCTAAGTGGTTTCTAGAGCATTCTAGGTTAAGTAATTACCACAACAGATCCTTTAAATTTAGAAGTATTCAGAACAGAACAGGAATGAAAAATAAATATAAAACCAACATAAATTATAGTGGAATTAATTATAAATAACATATAAACAACACCGAGCCTAAACAATTAAATTTAGTGAAACTGACACTACCGGCATGCGGGAAATGCGCTATACAAACATATCTCATTTGGCACAAATGTTTTGCATGCTTGACGTTAATTGCATTATATAAGTCTCAGCAAAATTCTTTGTTTTTAACTTTTCCATGATATTCTGATTCCAAAATATGGCGTATAAACAATTTGTTTTTGCTTAGCAATTGCTTGTATATTTTGCAAATAATTACGAAGTATTGGCAAGTAATGCATTGAATTAAACTTGGAAATAGAAAGACTTAAATAGTATTTTCTTGTTAAACATTCTCTAATAATCCTACCACAAGAGTTATGACTTGTCAGGCAAAAATCGTAAGTTGGATCACAAAATAAGACATTTTAAAGAATGTGGGTAGTGATAAATATAGATGTTGGCAACGGTACCCATTGACATCCATGGTATGAACAAAGATACAATGGAAGTCAATGGATACTGTTAACTGTTTGGTTACCAAAATACTTCAAAATATCTTCTTTAATGCTCAACAGAAGAAACAAACTCGTTTTTGGGTGACCTATCCCTTTAAGGTTAGGGGATCCCAAAACGTAAATAAAAAATAATAATAATTTTAAAAAAAAAGAATAAAATAAAATAAAATAATCTTCCAATATCAGACCAATGCAAATAATTAAAAACTATTTTTAAAAAGCTAATATTGGCTATTTTTTTTCCTGAAAAAAGTAAAGTGAAGTAAAGTAAAGTAAAGTAAAGTAAAATAAAATCTTGAAAGTGAGATAATTATGAACTTTTTCATTTTTGAGTGAACTATCCCTTTAAGGTTAGGGGATCTCAAAATGGTAATAAAGACCGCTAATAAAGACCTCAAAAAGGCAGAAATAAACAAAAGAAAGCAATCTAAAAGCATTTCAAGACAGCCTCTGGCATAACTTGGCTAACGTCAGTTAACACAATTGAGGTTGGAGCCTGTACAACTTCATTATCACCATCTTTCAGGGCATCTGAAACGCTGAAGACGTGCCAGGCAGCGGAGGAACTTGTCGGAGCACGTCGGAGCAGATCCTCAGAGCTCTTGGCAGACCCGGAGGTGTCAGACAGCTGACTCTGACTCTCTCTGCAAACAACACCCATCAGCTCACACAAATGGACATAATGACAGGAAATCTTCGCAGACGGCCTCATAAGGAAGTGACATCACCGAGTAGAAACAATAAAAGATGCCTCTTCCCATAAACCGCTCCACAACACAGAAAATGGGAAGTACCGGCAAATCCCATCGTTCTGAAGGACCTGATGAGCTTTGCTGAGATAAAACACAAGTTATACCATCACTGCGAGGGTCTGATAGCAAGCCGGTTGCTAGGGTGTTCTGAGTGGTTTTAAGCACAGTGCTACAGTATGTGGTTGCTAGGGTGTTGTTATGAGGTTGCTAAGGTGTTTTGAGTGATTTAAAATCACAGCGCAACAGTATGTGGTTGCTAGGGTGTTGTTATGAGGTTGCTAAGGTGTTTTGAGTGATTTAAAATCACAGCGCAACAGTATGTGGTTGCTAAGGTGTTCTGAGTGGTTTTGTTGCTAGAGTGTTGTTATGCGGTTGCTAAGGTGTTCTGGATGGGGTTAAGCACAATGCTACAGTATGTGGTTGCTAAGGTGTTCTGAGTGGTTTTGTTGCTAGAGTGTTGTTATGCGGTTGCTAAGGTGTTCTGGATGGGGTTAAGCACAATGCTACAGTATGTGTTTGCTAAGGTGTTCTGAGTGGTTTTGTTGCTAGGGTGTTGTTATGAGGTTGCTAAGGTGTTGAGTAATTTAAAAGCACAGTGCAACATTATGTAGTTGCTAAGGTATTCTGAGTAGTTTTGTTGCTAGAGCATTTCTATGATACTGCTAAGCTGTTTTTAGTATATTTACTGCCTAACAACTTAGAAACGTATTGGTACACTCATGGTTTCATTCATGAATGCAGCACAGAAAAGTGTTTAATAGCTGAGTTTTGGGGTTTATCCAGGTATAAGCAGCATCAATGGAACCTAAGCAAACACTGCTAATCAACCTCAACGACCCAGCGGCCTTCAAATACCTACTGGAAATGTTCAAGAACATACATTCTGCCAGCTTTCCCCCCAGCTCTATCTCATGGAGAGGACTCCTACATCTCTTTGCTGTCTATCAAGGGAGTGTGCTACGGCTCAGAGCAGCGGCCGCCAAGAGACTGTATCAATCAGTGCCGGAATGGGGACGAGTCACTCTCCGCCCCACCCTTACGGCTCGCCTCAAAACTTCCCAAGGACAAAGAGGAGACAGCGTCTGTCTTTCTCAATGAGAGCACACGAGCTGTGGAGGTTAGTCGTACCACGGAACGAGACCAGCTCCCAGACGCCCGCTACATTCCCATATCCTGAACCCACGGCTCCTGGTGGAGCACTGTGCGTGAACAGCCGTGGGCCATGTGAGACCAGGTTGATGCTGTCCGCTTAGCGCGAGATTAGAGAGAACTGACTTTGGCTCACACTCCAAAAAAAAATATTCTTTTAATCATATGTAGTAGTAAAAAAAAAATAATAATAATAATAATACGCACACCCTTAAAATTAGATATATTTAACTTAATGTGAATGAGTTATTATTAAAAATACAATTTAAAAAAATAAATAAAATAAATAAATTTCAAAGAAACTTTTTTTTTTTGGTATTTTTACTTTTTTGTTTTTCAGTTAATTGCCAATGCAACATTTCTCAATTTTGTTTAGTTTAACTTTGAGTACTAAAATAAATAAAATGCAATAAACTAAAACTAATAAATTAAAAATTTATAAAAGCTATATAGACATCATTAAAATATTACAATGACATTTAATAAATAAAATTACATTTTAATAAAATAAATTAATACAATTAATAAATTAAATAAAAAATAAATTTTAATAAAATAAATAAAATTAAAGTAAAAAGAAAACAAATTCAAAATAATGGCAAAAACTGTAACAGTATATCCATGAAACTAAAATAAAATTCAGTTTTAATTATGCTTACTGGTACATATAAAACCTTTTATAGCATAAACTTACTAATGGGGTAAAATAAAGAAAAATAAACTAATTTTCCCTGAGGACAAGTTTAGCCTAGCCTGGTATGCTACACTTCCTTATACGCCCAAATCAATGGAAAATCTCAAATTATGTCCTAGATTTTTGCAGGCCTTTCAGTGACCTAATTACAAAAGCTAAGCTTGCAATCACTGTCAGCTACGATCGAGCTATTAGCAACAATTCGCTTAATATTCTGGCAAATAACTCAAAACTATGACAGCGAGAGCACAAGGCATTTTGGCGCATTGCTCATAGTTGGTTGCTCATTTGCATGGCTTCCTTTAGCTGTGGAGATGTGTGTCACACAGCTGTGTTCTCTCAGTGTGTGTGCGCCGCGTTTGCGCTTCACCGCTAACCGATACACACTGCCAACTGAAACTCTGTGGCCATTCATAGCCACATGCTAAGATATCACTTCTGTTTTCTGTTACATTATTTTAAAAGCAATGCATTTGTTACATTAATACTGTGCTGCTCAGTATGTGATCATTTAAATCTACACTTTTTTTAATCGATCTTTTTTTCTTTTTTACAATATACAGTTTTTTGCATAAGTAAATTCTACCTGATTTGATGCATAAATTTAGGGAAAATAAATAAACAAACAAACAAACAGGGAATATTAAATCGAACTAATGTTAATTTGTAAGAATAATGAGAATGAAGAATGATATGAGGCACAAAACTGGTACATGTAAGAAACTGATTACTACAATTGTCAATTTTAACATCTTAAGCCATAAATATTCGTCCACAGATTGCCAAGACTGACCAATCAAAATCAAGTATTCCAGAAAGCTAGTTTAGATGTTATGAAATGATGTATACTACAGTTTTAATCAAAAGCGACAGTTTTTTTCTTCTATTCTACTTGTTTTCTGTCATTTAAAAAAACAAAAACATCTTGTTACGTGTACTGCGTTAGACTAACCGAGACTTGTTATAGCACTTGCATATCATTGCTCTTTTGTTGATTTTGATTGCTTCCATTGTCCTCATTTGTAAGTCACTTTGGATAAAAGCGTCTGCTAAATGACTAAATGTAAAGAAATGTATAATGTTACAAAACATCTAATTCAAATAAACATTCTATTCAAAGAATCCTGAAAAAAGCATCATGCTTTCCAAAAACATATTAAGCAGCATAATTGATTTTAACCTTGATAATAAGAAATGTTTCTTGAGCATTAATTCAGTGAGCAGAGGAGACTTCTTCCAATTTAATTATTTTTTTAAATCTTAAAAGGCCCCAAATCTTTGAACAATAGATTACATTTTAACAATAATAATTAGTACTGTCAAATCGCGATTAATCGCATCCAAAATAAACATTTTTGTTTACATAATATGTGTGTCTACTGTGTATATTAATTATGTATATATGCATGTATGTATATATTTAAGAAAAATGTTTGTTTATATATTAAATATATTTATATATAATATAAAATATAAGAATATGAATAAATAAATGTATAAAAGTAAATATTTTAAATATATATACTGTATGTATATTGTATGTGTGTGTATTTATATATTCATAAAAAATATACACAGTACACATGCATACATAATGTAAACAAAAACTTATTTTGGATGCGATTAATCGCATGACAGCACTAATAATAATAATGTAAAGTTTGTTTTATTTGTTAATATGCAGCTAAATCTATTAGCAACTATATTATATATATATATATATATATATATATATATATATATATATATATATAGTATGTGATTTTTTACGTCAAAGCCGACTGTATATTATTTGCCAAGAGTAAATGCATACTTGCCCTGCAGTTAGCAGTTCACGGCTTAGACACAGACCTGTGATCGATATCCTTAAGTGTTTTTGTCAGACTGCCCGACGTGGAGAACAGATCTCGCCAGCTGGTTGGCTCTGACATCAGAGCGAGTCTCACGGTGTAGGCTGATCTCTCCGCTCTTGGCACTCAGAGCCACTGGCAGCGTGTATGGGACCGTGCTCTCACGCAGCAGGTAAGTGACCTGAAGAAAGCAGGTGGCCGTTTCTACCTCTGATCCTTTGAATTACACCCTAAAGTTTAATATTTCATTTTGGTGATTTGTTTACATCCTTAACCTTAAGTAAAGTCACCAGTAATAGCAATGCTAGCCTATTCACCTTATTTTGCAATGTGGAAGTAAGCAATTTTCTTTGATTGTAATTGTGTGAGATTTTTGTTTCATTGGCCACTATAGGTAAATAAATTGAAGAATAACAGTACAACCCAGTGAGTTAATAATTGTGACAAATTAAAATAAGAAATACCAATTTGCAATATCAAGCTGTTTTGTACAGCTAAAAATAACTGGAAGTGAATGACACCGGAAGCTTCACACATTGAAGTTATAAATGGATGCCCACTCTTACATTAAAAATATGGTGAGAGGATTTTCTAATGGATTGAGATGCAGCATGTTCTAGAGCTCACAGGGAGTTTTAGATGTAAAAATCAAGCCTAGAAAAACCAGAGGCCAAATTCACAAAATATTCTTAAAATTTTTAAAAAAAAATTAACTGCTATTTTTTTTTTACCTTTGTATTCCCAAAAACATTTAAGAATGTTCTAAAGTTAAAACTTAAGAATAATTTGAATTCCTGAAAAGAATGTTCTTAGAAATCATCATACAGTAAAAAACCTCTTAAAGTTCAGATAACCTACAACTATGTAAAACGTTTAATGAATTCATTGGTTTGTTTAAATTATTAAGCATTATAGCACAACTCGATATATATATATTACTTCTACAAGGGATGATAATGTAAACAATGATTGTTATTATTTTAAGTGACTTTTGCAAAATTCAAAATTCAGAAACAAGTTGAAATTCAAAAATCGAGTCTAATAGGGACCTTGTTTTTAATTTTATAATCTCAAAAATTTCTGAATAAAATTTCATGCTGAGAGATAACCCCTTAAAATTATTCTTCTTACACAAATGCATCGATTCGCTTCAGAAGGCCTTGATTAACCCCCTGGAACTGTGTGGAGTACTTTTGATGATGGATGCACTTTTTTGGGCTTCAAAATCTTGACTGCTATTCACTGCCATTATTAAAGGGATAGTTCACCCAGAAATGAAAATGTGATGTTTATCTGCTTACCCCCGGGGCATCCAAGATGTAGGTGACTTTATTTCTTCAGTAGTACACAAACGAAGATTTTTAACTCAAACCGTTGCAGTCTGTCAGTCATATAATGGCAGTCAATGGGACCCAAGGCTTTGAGAGAAAAAAAAACCTACACAGACAAAACCAAATTAAACCCTGCGGCTCATGACGATACATTGAGGTCTTAAGACACCAAACAATCGGTCTGTGCAAGAAACTGAACAGTATTTATATAATTTTTTTACCTCTGATCCACCGCAATGTCCAACTGTCCTGAGTGCGTTCACAACAGCCGGCACGTGACGCGTCAACGTGCTCTGGCATAGTAAACGCATACGTGGAAGCGATCTGTCGCATGTACACGTCACTCATTGTTTAGATCGTTTCCGTGCATACGCATGCCAGAGCACGCTGACGCGTCACGCGCCGGCTGCTGTGAACGCACTCAGGACCGATTGTTTCGTGTCTTAAGACCTCAACGTATCGTCACGAGCCGCACGGTTTAATTTGGTTTTGTCTGTGTTTGTTTTTTTTGACTCTCAAAGCCGTGGGTCCCATTGACTGCCATTATATGACTAACAGACTGCAATGGTTTGAGTTAAAAATCATCATTTGTGTTCTATTGAAAAAACAAAGTCACCTACATCTTGGATGCCCCGGGGGTAAGCAGATAAACATCAAATTTTCATTTTTGGGTGAACTATCCCTTTAAGCTTGAGAGAGCCAGGACGTTTTATAATAGAGCTCCGATGACTTGAGGATGAGTAAATCATGGGCTAATTTTCATTTTTGGGTGAACTATCCCTTTAAGTATTTGTCAAGAATTCCACATTCTTTAGGATTTATCTTAAGAAACATCTTAACGTTTTTCTTAAGATTTTTGTGAATCCAGCCCCTGAAGTTTACTGGCTAAATGTGCTTCACTAGATCTGTTTATCTCACCCAGTATCTGCATCATAAGAATTGGATTTGATCTGGCACTGGCGGTCTGGAGGCCTGGGTGTGGGTGTTTACAGCAGCATGGGAACGATCTCATGGGGAGGAAGTGACGTGGAAACTAGGGAGCATTGTAAACCAAACAAGGATGACGGCAGGTTCTCGGCTCGACGGCCCCCTCAAACTCCCCCTCACAGACTTCCTCTTCCAAATATACTGCGTGTGTAAACGCAGCAGATCCAAAAATAAAATTATGAACTTTTACCCTGAACAACAGAAGCAGTGGCTGAAATTGATGGCTCATCAAAACTGAGACAAACATTGTTCACAAGCGTCAAATCAAATGTTTTGGGATATGCGACTTCAAAAACCAACATACTTTAATTTACAGCTCTCAATGCTTTCTGTGCCTTCAAATGCAGAATAGAGATGCTAGTCTTCTCTAGACACTCAATTTGAAAGTAAACCTCATTGTGGGAACTGGCGGAAAAATTCTGACACATAATCAAAGTACAAACTTACATGATTCGAGCAACATGGTCAGGCCTAAAAAAGCCCACAAATATGCAAGTTTGCTTCAACCAAACGTGGATTGCACCTCTGTAATTTTGAGGATGGAGAAAAGTTGAGGTTTTTGGCTGAGGTCAGTGCTATATTTAAGCAATATGGCATGAGATATTCACCATATAGCACAGCCTGGAGTGTCTTAAAGGGATAGTTCACCCTTTAAGACACTCCAGGTTCTGCCATTATTTACTCAGCCAAATCTTTTCAAAGGAACCCAAAAGATAGATAGATATTTTGAAGGACGACACTGGACCACATTGACTTTCATTGTATGCTGTGTTCCACAGAAGGTTTGGACCAACATGAGGGCGAATAAATGATGAAAATTTTAAATTTTCGGTGAACTTTCCCTTGCTTTTCAGGAGATACTACAAATTTTAATTTAAATAATGTTTTATTAAGCCAATATAGTAATATATTAACTCAATCTAGTCCCTGATAGGTAAACTAAGGTAAAAAATTGCATGTTGTAGTAGCTGTTAAACCTGTACTGTCTAGAATGCTGTATTAACCAATTAGCATCCAGAAATGAAACTGTCAAATTTATAGACACACAAAGAATGGCTTTGACTCCTGCCGTCAAGCTTTGCCGCTAACCGTCCTTCATCAGCTGGACTTCTGTAAGACCTCAGGAGGTCAAGAATTTGCATTTGTCCATTGAGAGACACCTGGCTTGGGATTCTTGCACCGTTAGAAACCTGTCAGTGTGCAGATAACAACCCAGTCCAAAAGATGGACCGACATAACCAGGAGCCCAACGAAACGGCTGACTATCCCGTTAATGGGAAAAACTGGACAGGATTCCAGTGCCGTGTTACAGTGGACACAGTATCTGTTACCTCAGAGCCGACAAGTCACATCTTAAATACTTTAACTAACCTCACACTAAACTATGAACACATGATCCACTAAAAATATCCCCAGACGCACGCGTCGAGCAAGGGGGGCGAGTGTTCGCTGATTAACGCTATATACGGCCCACCGTACAAAGAGTTCTCTGTGCGAAACCTCCTCACTGGAGGATGTAACGCAGTGAATTGAGCATTTTACACCAGTGACAAAGATAGATTACATGACAGGGGAAAAATCTGAAGGTTTTTTAGTTTTTTGTGGCAAAATCAAGCTGTGCCGAAAAACTGCTTTGAGAGCAAGATCAGCAAAGCCACAGACCAGGAGAGCTTAGATTTCATTTATTAGCTTTTCTAGAGTTAAAAACCAGGTTGAATATGCAGAGTGCAAAAATAATGAACACACGCACTGCTTTTCTTCATTTACAATGAATCCATATTTTATTTTATTTTTTAAATAAAAATTTGATATGTAAAAAACTGATTTTATAAGTTTTATTTTATAGGTGTATTTATATAAATATTACAAGTACATTTCCATTTTTTTAATTCAAAACTCATTTTAGTGTTATATAATGCATATCAAATAAAAAAAAATATTTATGTTTAAATATATATTTAAAAAATCTTATGCAATAATAAGTATATATTTTACATTTTAATAGCATTGCATATTTTGTTCATTCATTTTACTTTATTTTTTGTTTTAATAAAAAAAATATTTATAACAGTTTTCATTTATTTTTTATAATATTTTTTATGATAGATACATGTTTGTGTGTGTAGATATACACCCACATCCATAAAACTTAACATATAATGCTTATAATTGTTACTAAAATATATATATAAAATAGTTTACAGATTTGTAATTCTAAAATTTTTACATTTGCATCAGAATTTTTTTTTTCAAATGTCTTCATTCAGGAGGTATAATCAGCACAGCTGTTTTTTCAAGAACGATGATGGTGACATACTTTTGAGGTTTCGCTGCATTTCACTCAGTGGCTAATGAAGAAAACCAAGGAAAGTGCCATGGAGGTCTAACCAGCACTCAGACCACCCAGCAGGATAACCTACACAACTCATATACTGACTGCACTCGTCTCTATAGCCTATACGCTACAACTAGCTGTTAACACCACAATTACAACTTCATCCCATCAAGCTCTTTACGAAACTGTTTTTCCTTAATACGACAGCAAAGCGACGAAGCTCCAGAAAGTAACTTAGAAATCACCAACAGGCCTCTCATAACATCTAAATCGAGAAGTTGATTAGCTTTTCCAAATGATAAAATACATGAACGTTAGCTTTACTTTTATTCATTTATTCATTAACATTTATTCATTAACGTCTCACCGTCAAGTGACTCCGTGCACAGCTGGTGTGAATGAAAACACAGTGGCTGTTGTTGTCATAATTTATTGCTGTTAAGTTGTCATCATTCACCGCTAACTAATGCAATCACACGTCAGGTTTATAGTTTCCTGATGGCAATAAACAGTTGAAGTGTGTGCCATACTTTGAGAGGCAAACTGCAGAGTCTCAGCGCATGGCACACGTTTCCTGTTTGTATACAAGCATTTCACCTCATCAAAAATCATGCAGATTTGTTAATTCCTGCCACTCTTTCAATACTAATGTGCATTTAAAACACTCTCAAAAAGGCCACAACGAATGCTATTAAGCAAAGGGAGGAGCACTAGGCTTTCCTGGATCACATTTTGCCCTTTGGTCATTATTATTGTACAAGCACCAGCGCGGAGTACTTCTCTCGTCTAAACGGCTGGGAACCCCATCCAGGATATTCCAGGTTAACTGTAAAGCCATTAGTTTCGGTAAGAGCTGCCATATAAAATAACTTGTTTACAGTTCTCCAATTACCACAGCTGGGGTATAAATAGAGATGCTATTCATATAATTACACCATTTTGGAAAAGTTGTTCATTTAGCGTTACCTAAAGCACCCCAGACAACATTTAAATAAAAAAATAAAATAAAATAAAAAAAATCACAGTTACTTATATTCCATACTACAGCAGCATACAGTATTATTTTTTTCTAGCATATAATATTACATGACAAACTATTCTATACTCTAAATTTTTTCTAAATTACTTAAACTATACTATATTACCTGTAAAACCATTCTTTTCTATACTAGTGTATACTGATTCTTTTTAAAGTGTACTATTCTAGTGTATATTACTTGTACTATTCTTGTATAGGCTACTACTGTATACTAATACTTTTCTATATTACTTCAGTATATACTATTCTAATGCTCGTTAAACAATACTAAGCTACTCCATACTTCAGCTGTGCTATTCTACTTTGGTATATAATATTACTTATACTTCACTAGTATCACGCGTAAAACTGTTCTGTTCTATACTCATTACACTATACTATTCAGCTGCTTGTTAAACTATAACATGGTATTCGATACAAACTAATCATACTATTCTATTAACCAAAAAGCTTCTAGTTGTGACAGTTCAACTTACTTTGTAATGCATGAGTGTGTCAGGTCCAGAAAGCATGCATGCGCTGGTGTTAATGGTCAGACACGCACCGGTCCAGAACTCCTCACACGCTCTCCAAATCCAGAACCGCGTCAAAGCGCTTCATGTGCGCGTCAATGTGAGAATGATCGCTGAACTCCGCGTCTCTCATTGGTTTTGACACATGTAGCGATGGAAGCGAAAGCGTTTTTTTTCTTTTCTTTAAATAACGGGAAAAAACAACTGAATGCGTCCAGAGTTATCCTGGGTGGATCAGCAGTGTTTGAGATCTCCTCTAGTTTACTGACACGATCCTCACGAGCGTCTGTTCGTCACACAGGAGAGAGAATCATTCTGTCTCGCTCTCTCTTTGTAAAGGGGGCGGGGCTAACGCGTACTGTAACTCACACCCGCACGCGCGTGACGCGACGCGTCCCACTAGAACGCTCTTTCACTTTACGCGTCTTCAATAACTGCACTCAAAGAGTTCATGTCCAGTTATTTTAAGGGAAACTTACTGTACTTAGTTACCAATTTCTTTGACTATCTTTTATATTTATTTTTTCTTCACCCGATTAAATACACGTTAAATAATAAAATGTTAAATCATAATTATTAATGAATAATTGTTGCAATCAATATTGTAATTTCATACAATTACCTTTATTGGTTAATTTTTTTTTTTTGTATAATTATTATTAAATTGAATAATAAAGCTAAATTGGTAACCTTATATAATGTCTAATTATTATATTTGTTATTTATACAATAAGCAAATATTAAATATTTAAAATAAATTGCATTAAAATAAACAATAAAAATGTCATTTATTAATTTGTAAAAAAAAAAAAAAAAAAAAATCTTTCTTACCAATCACTTGCTCAAATCCTTCTGTTTCAGCTTCACTATCTTCTCCCTCTGAATCCTCACTGCTTTTGTGTCTCCATCAAATGGGTTTTTTTAGGCTTTCAAATCCTTCGTTTGGCACCTAGAAAAATGAAATATTCATCAAATTATATGAATTAGTTATTAGTCTGGGGAATAATGCACATTAAAACGCATCAGTGAAGTTTAGTGACATGCGCACACTAGTGGCGGGTTGGAGTATTACACCTCAATCCAGACACCACACATCCTTTCAATAACCATAACAGCTCGATCAGAGGGCTTATGTATTTGTTCATTCAGCTGAGACCGGGTCTGTTAACGTTTTTTTAAAGTTTATCTCGATAACTGAGCATTAGGGAGAGAGCGGAAACAGTTTAACCACTCTTGTCCAAGAAAAGCTGTGTGTGTGTTTTAATAGACACAGAACACTGACAACCCCTTTACCTTTCCAACACTTTTCCTGGCAGGCCTCTAATGCTGACACTCACAAAGGAGCATGGGCACTCTGAAGGGGGCATGTTTTTCATTGAACAATTTCCCCTTAGGCTGCCAAGTGCGTGTAAGGGTAAAACCTCCATGTGAAGTTTTGCAACACTTTGAGCGCAATCTTAAGTGTCTGTGAAGCTTGGTGGTAGCCTAATTATTAGGATTTTGCAATTGTTTGTGTTTACTAAGGCCACACTGCAGCTAAATTCATGTTCTGTACATTCACGAGAATGACAACCGCATTCTACAACCGAATTAACTTCTGAAAAATTCTTTAGCCTACTACAGAAACAACATTTACTACACCTTTACTCAGTGAACGTCTGTTGCGGTGCAAGAAACCACAGGGGGAACGAGGTAGGTTTGTGTTGCCAGATCATGCTCTAAAAACTAGCAAATAAGAAAAAGCACATAATCAACTTCATTCCAAATGCAATAACTTGGAAACCTACACCTGCCTAGTTTATTAACTATATAAAAGCCCAAACAACAAGCTCAAAGACATGCAGCCTAATATGCATCGCTTATAATAAGTGCACATGGCACTTAAACACTTAAAGAGCGCGCTCTGCAAACCTTTCCAAATAAAAATAAAATAAGACGGCTATGTTGACAGGGATTTAGTTAAAAACATAAGGCGTTACTTTGGTCAAAAATAGAGGCTACCAAAAGCATGAGTCGCCAAAAAGTTGCTGTTGTTACCACAATGTCAGTCATTGCAATTTTAGGTCTGAGTTCTGTTCCATACACACAAGAAACTGTCATTTAGGGGGTTCACTCCCGTATTAAATGTGGGAGTGTGTGCATAAGATTCATGCATTTCCATGAATGCTTCATAAAATTAATATCGAGATGAAAATGAGTAACTCAGCAGAGATTCAGCACACATTTTACCTGCTGTCATAAAAAACGCATTACAGAGAGAAAGACAGCCAGCCAGTCCCCAGTCAAAAGATAAAATAAACAGCTTGTCTTCAAGTTCTATTTTATAGCAAATAACAGGTTTGCATTGAAAAGACAAATATTTTAACTTTAACTCCTTTTGGACAAAGTGAATATTTCTGTGTTAATTGAATAGCAGAATGAAGGAAGAACTCATACAGGTTCGGAACAACATGAGGGTGAGTAAATATTGACCACATTTTTATTTTTACTACGATTATTTATTTAATACCAAGTTTCCTGTTATACCAGTCATTTTTCTCAATCTAGCCTATTTTGTTGTAACTGTGCTGCAAAATTATTTAATGCAATCCCAGAGTAGTAGGAATCTCAGTCTTTTCATGTCTAACCCACTCACACATTATAGTTGTTTGCATGTGTCGCTGAGGCCACGGCTCACGGCTAGACACCTGTAAACCACAACACATAAGCCTGAATACAGAAAACATGTTTTCTATTGTTGTAGTTCACACTCTGGTTTCACTGGGGGAGTCCTAGCGTGCAAAACTCACTTCAAATCGTGCTGCATTATGTTGCTCACCTGACGACTTCTCAGGCATCGATGTCTCTAAACCTGCCCTAAAGCCACGTCAACCCCGAGTCTGTTACATAACCTGATATCTATGCTTACAGGTATGCCTTTTAAAAATATACATATATCATATTACACTACATTATGCCCAAAATGTTACATTATATTTATGTTGCAGCATAAAACCCATGTACAAAAGCACAAATACAGCATCAAACAAAAAGAAAAATGAATAATTAAATTGCAAATTGAGAGTCCACCTTCTCAAAAAATAAAAAAAATAAATAAAAAAATAAGGCAAAACAAGAAAAAAGTATTTTAACCAACATAACAAAATAATCTATATATGAACTATAAGAGAACATTTTTGGTGTTCACAACATTAATCAGAAAAGTATTTATTTATAAATTATACATAATTCATAAATACATATATAATTATATATATATATATATATATATATATATATATATATATATATATATATATATATATTTGTTAGTAGTATGTTAGTAGTGTGTGTGCATATGTAATGTATTTTTTTACATACACACTATATATATATATATATATATATATATATATATATATATATATATATATATATATATAATTTTTTATACAGGGTAAAATTGTAAGAATTATAAGAGAACATTTTTGGCATTTATCAAATGAATCACAAAAGCCATGTTTCATATATTATATTTATACATTACATATAATTAATATATTTTGTATATTATGTATATTTTATATATTATGCACACACATATACATAAATATCCATAGGCAAAATTAAAATACACCGTTTTCAAATATTTTAGTTAATTTTGTGTAAAAAAATTTTTTTTTTTTAAATTTTCATTTAAGCAATTAATGTCTCAGTTACACTGAATATAGCCTTTTTACTTTATTAAATTAGCAGACTCTTTTATCCAAAGTTTTTTTTTTTTTTTTTACAAATATAGCAATGTAATTAGAATACAATATTCTGTTAAAATAACCAGGCTGAATACACAGAGTGAAAATACAAACTCATGCGGTAAAAACTGAGCTCGGTGCAGCTGAACATGCAAATCTTGCTGCATTGACGTTCAGCATCCAAAGTGGGTCAGTTTGCGCTTCCTCCTCAAAAACATTCAGCTTTTTTAGAGCATCAACCATCGGGACAGCCAGAGAGTCTAAACTATATAAACACTGGTGCAAACACTCACACTCAGTACATAAGGATAGCATTATCACGGCGTCTTGTTTTGAAACCGAAGCTGTAAGCGGAGAAGGCTGCAGTGGTTGTGGGCAGGAATCGGTGGTTTTGTGGGCACCTCAAATGCCCTTGATGTGCCTTTCATTATCTCAAACACTCTTGATGGATACCCTACAGCTGTGGCCTTTATAGAGAAAGAAACCAGGGGATCTAGCACCAGTAAAGAACATTCGCTTGGGGAGATGTGCACAGTCTGCACACTTATTTAATCCTAATTTTAAAAAATAGTTATCTTTTTGTTTCAATATTATGTACACTTGTACTAAATTCACGTTTACATTTAAAGTACTCTTTAAAAAATATTTTGGTTTAATTTTGTAAGTAAAATTTTTTACTTTTTTTTAACTTATTTTTTATTGCAATATGTACACTGGTACCAAATACAGGAAGTAGAAATGACATTTAACCTTTGTGCCGAGCTTGAAAATCCTTTACCTAATTTGGTGTTCCTGGTCAAAAATGACTGACCTTTTAAAAATTTATTGTAAACTTTTTAGAAAACAAGGTGACAAAAAGATCCAAGATTTGGTAATAATATAGAATGCTGGTTTTCTAACAATTATCACAGGTTTTGCGTATTATTTGGAGCATTATTTGTGGAAAGTTTTGGCAATGTTCACTAAAAAATTGAAATGCATAAGCACAGACAATCAATCAGCTCAAAAAAAGAAATACAAAAACTGTGCCAGTTGAAAGAAAACAAGCTGACAAAAAGATTGAAACCAAAATTTGGTAGCATAACGAGAGATTTACAAGCAAGTTTTGGTAGGCCAGTCATTTTTGACAGGGAACAGCCAATTTTTTCGAAAAGTTGTCCGTCAGTCATAATATTAACAAGCATTTTTGGAAACAAGAAAATCCTCCACAAAATGTGGGTTAAACATACAGTGACTTGATAAAGTCCTCAAACAATCCGACAAAGAACGCAAAAGCTTTTTTGGTCATAAAAGGAGCCGTAAACAAGCTTGACACAATATTAGTCAACGGCGATCCTCTCCCGCATTCATCTCCTAGACAAACATATCTATTTACGAAGGCAAACCATCTCCCGAAAAAAAGCCCACCTCTCTAAATTTGTATCTTTCTATTTCTATTCTCAGGTCTGCATTCCCCAAACGAGACGTGTTGAAACACCGTGTCACGCGAGCACACACACTTTATTGACTTATGTTCGACCACAGACACGTCATTTTTTCGCCAACGTCAAACAATCGTTTAATTTGGACATTTTTGGTCACTTACCAGTCCGATAACTTTCTTCTCCAGGAAGGTCAACCCTCCAGCACCTGCTGTGGGCCAGTCTTTGTAAAAAAAGAAAAAAAGTTTGTTAATATGTCAAAAAAGGCTACAGAAAATCAAGCCAGACCAGCTGGCTTTGAAGAGAAACCCAAAATTGGGTTGCGTTTAGTTCAGATCTCGATCCACAGTGAAGGGGAGATGGCATCCTAGCCCCAACCGCACCCAACAAGGACATACACACTCACACACATGAGCACATAGACACTTGGGTACGACCTGCAGCGTATGCGTGATGTTCAGGGCGAGCGTCTGGCAGGGCCCCTCTCACCTGCTGCCGTCAGTCTCGTGTATATTTAGATGAAAGTATCACTGACATGCAGGCCTCTGTTGGCCTTGGCACAAGTGCCCAGGATTATTGCCCCTTACAGGAAGATATTGCAGCTTTTCATGCAGATTAATTTAATTTAGATGAAATTCGATTTGTATTTGACAGGACAAGAGCATACTGTTCTTGGGGAAGCGACATCTCTGCAGCCAAACAGGTAAATCTCTCTGCATCGCACAGTTACTTTAGTATCGTTGACATACTCAGGGTTTTAGTTTTTGAATTAAATTTTATTAAACTTTTTTTTTTTTTTACATTTTAGTTTTGGTTTAATTCATTTTATTATTATTTTTATATAGTTTTTTAGCATTTGAAAATGAGAAATGTTGGCAACTAGCTGAAATAAATGTAAATATAAATTATTTATTTATTATACATAATTTATTTCAGTTCATGTTTATTTTATTTAATAACCCTGTCTCACAGAAACATGCCCAGGTTAAATTTCATCCACAAATTTAAAAGAAGGTAAAAATGATTAATATTTTACATAAAGAAAATGTAGGTATATTTTATTAATATCTTTTTTTTTTTTTTTTTTAATTGTGACATTATTTTCAGGACAATTTCTCATTATCGAAATGTATCTTGACATTATACTTTTAATATTTGAATTCTAATTTCCATTATTCTCAGTGATGATCGATTAAATTCTCATTACTGTAATTTACTCAAATTATTAAAAATATATAAATTATTTAATATAAATTATTCAAAATTAAAGAGAGCACTACAAATGCTATCATCATGTATAAACAATTTAAATATTTTATTATATTTTATATAACATTTTTTTTGCATTACAGTAATGAGGTTTTTTTTACAATATACAAATGAAAATCAAGGGACAAAAATATAAAAAATAATGTCACCATGAAAAAAATAGTACTGCTGTTAAAAGTATAATACAAAATAAAATATCATTGGTAACACTTTACAATAAGGTGTCATTTGTTAACATTAGTTAATGTATTAACTAACATGAACAAACAATGATCAATACATTTAGTACACTATTTATTCATATTTGTTAACGCTAGTTAATAAAAATACAGTTGTTCATTGTTAGTTCACAGTGCATTAACTAATGTTAACAAACGCAACTTGAGATTTTAATGATGCATTAGTAAATGCTGAAATTAACATTAACTAAGATTAATAAATGCTGAAGAAGTATTGTTCATTCTTAGTTCATGTTAACTAATGTTGTTAACTAATGTTAACTAATGAACCTTATTGTAAAGTGTTACCATATCATTTTTATTTTATTTTACTGTCTTTTGATTTTGGGATGAAATACGACTGGATTATGACAGGTTTCCAGAGATTCATCCAAACATGACTCATTCAGTACTGTAGACTGATTAAAAATAGCATGCATTATTTCTTTGAGTAGCATTGCTTTGAACATACTGTCATAATCACCATGAATGTAAAGTTTGCGTTCACATGCATCTTTCGCAATGGGATACACTGGGAAAGAGGACACTAGCGGTCACATGACTCCTATGGAACATATCCCCGGTCACCATGTGGTAATGGGAGGGCCCTGCTGGTCTGTCCTGGTATGCATGTCGACCAGTCCCAGAGAGACACCGAACCTCCAGCTGAAACCAAAGATAACAAACATTTGCCCACGCAGTGGCCGTCTTAACATGGATGGGTGAAAAAGGCTTTTGGGAAATGACAGGTAAAACAAATTCACCTGAGATTTACTGGAACGGTCCGATTTGAACGATATGTTGACGCTGATCTGAAAACACCAAACGCCATGCAGTCGCCCAACGCTGGACGGATTGGATTTGGACTGGTCACAACCCATGTATACAGACAGACAATTTAAACAAACTTGCAGGGAATATAGAGAAACTCAATTATCTGTCTCCACAGCAGAAGTTCCAGTAAAACGCGTCTGAAGCGGTTATGGGGGAGGCTCGAGCGCTCTGGCAACAAAACCTGTGTCTCGTTGGCCTCGCGCTCAGCACTAGGAGTGGCGTGTGGCACCGGTGGCAAGGCCTAATGACAGAGCACCCGAGCCAGAGAGATCTTGTGGGAACACCATGTCCGGCACACCCAGGAGGGGCTCCAACATTGTGACACATTTATAGGGAAGCAGATCCCAACACAAACCTTTTGTTGTTTTTGTTGTCGGCGGTGCAATCGAGCGTCCATATTTCACCCCTGTACTTCTATCCGCCGACTTATCGCTCAAAAGCTTTTTGTTTTGTTACGGCAGGCTGGATGGTGAAAAAAACCCCACATGTTCGAGTTATTATCCTAACGAGTTAGCTGACAGATTTGCATGTGTGTTTCTGCTCGAGTCGCCACAGAAAAAAAGGTTGCATAAAAGACTCCGGCTAGTTTTATTCAAAAAAGCCCTGAGGTTTGTGGTTTTTTTTGGTCTTTTGGCTTTCCATAGAGGTGCCTCTGTGTAGGAGAACAACCGTGCCGTTTCCCCGACACGCCGTGGCGTGAGCCGACTTCAGCCCGTCAGGGCCTTGAGCCACCACACAAAGTCTCACTGTGTGTTTTAAAAGCAGACGCCGCGGAGCGATGCAGAAACAATGAGCACCGTGGGCCATATTTACATTTTTGACCTCTGAAAAATGAGGGAAATGCTATTGGAGAGACTGTGTACTGTGAAATGAAAAGCACGCAAAAGCGCACGGCGAGCAAGTGTCGGTTTGCGAGGGTTGGGAGAAGAACGGCATTCTGAGAAGTTCAACCTCCAAAGATAATATTTTCCAAAGATCCTTGCGCACACATCTGGTTCTTTTCAAGGGCAACTTATTGGTAGTGCCGTAGCTTATTTTTCTTCGCCCTGCACCTCTCCTACGGTGCTCTTCCAAGCATATCCCAGCGGCCCGGCTGAAAATGCTAATGTTCCCGCCACTTAGTCAAGTCAGGCTCTTGGGAAGTGTTCTGAGGATGGGCCTCTCAGCTCTTTCCTCCGCAGGATGAAGTGATGATATCTGAGGGCAGATCAATGAGACGTTAATGCAGAAACTACATTGCAGATTCAACATAAATATTAGCCTCTAGAGAGTTCGCATTAACAGCCTACCCGTTGGTTTTGACATTCGGGTCACTCTATAAAACAGGTGCTCTATCAAATCAATCAATAATAAAAAGTATAGACGTAAAATAGACTGCACGGATTAAATATTTTGTCCACTTTATATGTACACTTCCATTCAGAAATGCAATGTTATTTTTAATGTTTTTAAGGCTGCATTTATTTGATTGAAAAATACAGTAATATTCTAAAATATTATTACAATTTTAAATAACTGTTTTCTATTTTAACGGGTTTTAAAATGTAATTTATTCCTGTGATGCAAAGCTGAATTTTCATCATCATCAGTGCTGATTTGCTGCTCAGAAATTAATTGTTATTAGTGTTGCTTCCTATTATTTTGTGAAAATGTATTTATTTTTATTTTTTGTAGCGGTGCTCTTTGCTGAAAAAGGTATTAATATCTTTCAATAAATAAGATAAAAAAATTTATTTAGCCTTAGATACTTAACAGCTCGATTGGAAACAATGTTTAAAAGCTCCTATCGTTCTAGACAAGAAAGCCAATTCATAGAATGACCTATTTCTTGTTGCTGTCATGCAACCCATGTGGTCAACAAATAAACTACAAACAAATAAAAAAGCACAAACATTGAGACCGGTGTCTACCATTACCTAGAAGAGCCTCATTCCTGGTTCTCAATAGCTTTTTGTTCACAGTTCATTTGGAGACATCAGCTGAATACTCATATTCATGGCATAAAATGATGCACTGTCAGTTCGGCCCATCATTTTCAGAGCCCAGACAACTTGTGCTTTTCTTTCCTTTCTACGTGTTTGCACAGCCCGAAATTATGGAACCGCCACTAACAGGATGTGTGCGTTCCTGAGGTACTTTGTGAGTATTCCGATTGCATCACATGTCCTGGATTTCATGGGCTTTTCACGGTACATTTAATGTGTCATTTATAAAAGCGGCTCTCTACTAATATGCTAAATACAACCGTGCTGAAAGAATATACGTGCCAGATCGTAATTTGATTCGAATTAAATTTTTCTAATGGCATCCTCCAGAAAGTGCAAAGTAAACATTCGCTCGTTCCCGTCACTTTTCCACCAAGTGGTTTTGACAGGATCCTAAACATCTGGACAGTGTTCATCATATGAAACACACACAATTCTTTCTTTGGCGCTGAGTAAACTGTGGCCTAAAGTAAGTCCGCCGAGAACCCACCAGGTAATCAAAACAAATACAACACGTTTTCGTTAACAAACAGAGCCTTATCTTTTCCGGCTCGTGGATGCCAGTGCATGCGGAAAATCTTCAGCCTCAATCAAATTCAAACATTGTTTTTAAGACATAGCGCAGGGAATATGCATTTCCATCGGTCTTAATTAGCACACAAGTCACCTTTTTTAGGAAATCACTGATGTTGCACGGATGAATCGGGGGCACTGCGTGACGTCTGGTCATCCTGCAGTGGAGCCATTACCCAGGGCCTGAGGGATCACAGCTAGGGGTCGCGGCCCCTGATGACCCTTGGATGATGGGCAGGACGCCATCCATGAGGCCACATGACAGCAGGAAGTACTAGCTAATGTGGTTCTGATTAGAGGCCTTATCTTCAGCCCCCGATTAATGCTTCAATTATCTGACGGCAAGAAACGAACCTCAGACAAAAGTGAAAAAAGGAATAGTTCCCACACAAAATGAAAATTCTGTCACCATTTCCAAAGCTGTATGAATTTAATTCTACCTTGGAACATAAAAGGTGAATTTTTGATTCTTATTTGTATGAAAATAATAGTAAATTACCTCTAAAATAACATGAAATTATCCTAAAAGTTCATACGTACAAGCAGCGAGGATTTTCTTCAAAATTTCACCATTGATGTCCCACTGAAAAAATACAGTTTTGAGTGAGTAAATTTTGTGTTTCGTTATAAACAATCTTTAAAATAGAAATTCTTACGTTTACTTCAAAAATCTGATTCATGAGAGAAATGTAATTAATTATTCAAACAATTACTAAATATGTATTAACAAATAAATGAGAAGGACCCAATACAAATTACACACTGTAGAAATACCCTACATTGTAGACATTAATTAAATTAAAAGTGAAATTTATGGTAATAACCCAGCAGCTGTGATTGCCAGAAGTTTAACAAAAAATACGGTAGGAAATTTACAGTAAGTTAAAGGATATTATTTTATTAACTGCAATAACGCTACTATATCGAATTACTTTATAATAAACGTGTTCACTTCTGAAAATTGTACATTAAACAGTATTTTATTGTAAAATTACATGAAGTGTCCCATTAGATCTATTATAGTTTTTAGAGTAAGGATACTTTTAACCAATTAACAGGTTTTTTCCATTACAATAATATTATGATAATTACAGCCATATTTGTCGTACACAATTTATTCGAAACCAAAGGTATTTGGATAGTGATAAATATGACTGCCAACATGAGATGCACCACCGTATTTTGCTTTTTACAGTGTTTTTAAAGTGTAAACCGTGCAGTTTTATCATTTATTGTCAAAACCTGTTTTCGGTCTTCCTCTACGACGATTACACCAAGTGCTAATTTTCAGCAAGCAGCCTCTGTTCAGAATCTGTGATAACGGTGCATGATGAGAACTGGCAGGCACTAATATCTCTGCACTTAGGAGCTTGTCTTTGCTGTTCAGTGGATTGAGTTACTGTGAAAGCCATGATGGAGTGTAAAGTAATCTCCTGCTGCCGCGCATGCCTGGAGTCCGTCGCATGTTTCTGAGATTCCTTATCTGCTGCGAGGGGGGCTTCACCTGCTGCGCTAAGATGCCCTGGAGACTTCAACACAGCTCGCCAGCATTTCCCAGACAACATCCAACCTCTAACATACATATACACACTTTATTTGCATTGATGGTTCCATGAAGAATCTTCAATAAAATCAATCGAACCATAGGAAAAAGGTTCTTCAGATCATTAAAAATTTCTTCACGCTAAGAAAAAAATCATTCTTTTAAGAACTTTTCACTGAAAGGTTCTTTGGGGAACCTAAAATGGTTCTTCTATGGCATCTCTGTGAAAATTCCATTTTGAACCTTTATTTATTGGCATCTTTGGTTCCATGAAGAACCTTTAGCATCCATGGTAGCTATCCAATGGCCCGAAAGGTTCTTTACAGTGGAATAAGGTTCTTTAGATGTTCTTCACACTAAGAAAAAAAATGGTTATTTTAAGAACCATTCACTGAAAGGTTATTTGCTGAACCCAAAGTGGTTCTTATATGGTGTTCACTTTTAAAAATAAAAGGTTCTTTAGGTGGCATCTATGGTTCCATTAAAAACCTTTACTGTCCGTGGAGCTTCTTCTTTGCACAATAGGTTCTTTATAATGGAAAAGTATTCTGCAGCTTATTAAAATGTTCCTCACAATATGAAAAAAATGGATCCGTTTCCTGAAAGGTTCTGTGGAGAACCCAAAATGGTTCTTCTATAGCATCACCAGAAAAGCCCCTTTTGGAACCTTTATCTTTAAGAGTATTTTTGCAAAAACTCACTTTTGGATCCTTTATTTTTTAAAGTTTAAGGGGGAAAAAAAATTGTTCTTTTAAGAACTTATCACTAAAAGATTCTCCTATGGATCTCCTTCTGGAACCTTTTTTTTTTCATACAGCATGCATCCACAAATGCATTTTAAAAATAATAATGCTGCAAATCATCTGAATATTTAAGCTTCACAAGTAATCTACGTCTTTGGAACTTCTCCACAACATCTGTTGATTTATTTGCTGTAGAGAACAAACAAAACCACATTTCACCGACATCATACTGGAACACATCACATAAGGTACGTATGGTTTGTTTCGCTCATATGTATAAGTCTCAGTTTCAAAAGAGGAAGGATTTTTTTCCACCACAATCCAAAGAAGCAGCACACAAATGAATGGAGCCGTGCCACGGTGTGGAAAAGACGCATGTCCAGCCTCATGCTTCACGTCAGGGCCTCCGCCAAAGCAAACTGTGGTCGGAAGAATCCTTTAATAGCGTCTGATCTGTGTCACCTGAGACTGGAATCATCCGAAACTAAGAAACCACACAGCCACAGTCATCGACGTGGATATTTGCAGCAGCCGAGCCTCTCTAATGAACGACTCCCACCGCAGACCACTCCGAGCGGCCCCCGCCGCATCACAATCTGCCCTACTTTCATATTTAGACGTCTGCGCTCCGGACAGGTCACAATCTATGACAAAATGCACTGTGGTTTTCTGACAGATTCTTAGATTACAGTTTGCAGTTACCCTTATTTATCACCATCATGACCGTCATGTGACAGTGGAGCACATGAAAACGACTCACACGTCGAAGGGAACGGTGACAGAATTTTCCAACTGTGTGACTGATGCAATCTAACAGTGACAAAGTCTGTCCAGAACATTTCCCATTCTGCCATCCACAGGATACTGAGTGTTTGTCTTAATAGCAGAATTTTGGTAGCTAAAACAGTACCAATACCAGTGAAATTTCAGTTATCAGTAAAATAATTATGTATTAAAGGAATAGTTCCCCTAGTCATTTACTCACCTCATACTGTTCCAAACCTTACGATTTTCTTTTTTCTTCTTCTGTGGAACACAAAACACGACATTTTGAACAAACATTATTTTCATTATTCATTTATTCATACACTTACTAATTTTTTTTTTAAGGTAAGTGCTTGCAAACAATTTATTTCAGCTACATTTAAATTTAAAAAAAAGTTGAAAGTTAGTCAACTACATTGGTTTATTTAAATGTAGCTAAAATGAATTGATTGCAACCACTTACCTTAAAAAAAAAATTGTAAATTCAATTAATCATTTTTCATTTTCAGTGTACAGGCTACTATTATAGTTTTGATTCATATATTGAATTAGCTTTTATTCTATACTTTCCATTTTAATTTTATTACATTTTTAGCAATTTTATTATGTGCTTTTTGTCATTTTTATTAGTTTATTTTAAATATTACTTCTTAGATTTAATTTTTTTTTTTTTTAGTTTTAGTTTTCACTTAATTTATTTGCAGTTAGTAATTTTAGTGTTTCAACTTAAACTAAATGAAAATTAGAAATGCCTTGCCTTGGCAACTAACCGAAATAATTTTTTATTGTTTTTATCTAATGTATATATTTTATTTTATTTCAGCTTTATGCATATTAACAAAAATGTTTAGTTTTAGTCAACAATTATAAACCTGATTATATGGACCAAAAAAAAAAAAGAAAAAGCAAGACATGATAAAAATGATCTGCACACATTTATTTAAAAATGATACTAATAATTAATATTACATATTAACAAACTAAAATTAAAATATCTTCCAATAAGAAAAAGGGGAATGTTTAGGAAACCTGTTTGAAAACAATTATTACTTTTGCAATAACAACAATAATATCCCTGATTGTAACACCCCTTTATTAAAAAAATACTAATTAATACTATTAATATCAAAGATTAAATGAAAATTAAAATACCCAATAAAACATGAAACATGGGGGAACATTTAGGAAAACTGTTAGAAAACAATTACTATTTTGCAATAATTAAATATATATATATTAGATTAAATAAATTATATTCGATATAATGGATTAATACTGCATCAATATTAAAATTCTGAGCAATACTGATAAGCAGATAATTGTTTTCATAACTGAATAGTTGATATTAAAATTCTATGCTATTTTTGTATCAATACATTAAAAAATAAATTAAAACCAATACACAATATCTGATAACCGATATTGCACCGATATGTTATGCATCCTTGCTTTTAATTCTACAGAGCACACAAAACTAAAACCAACATAACACATATTATACAAGCCATAGAAAGTTGTGCTTTTTCAGATCTGCCAAGAAAAAGGAAGTTGTCATTTGGTGTTTTCACCAATCCTCTGCTGCTTCCAGTTCGGACCAACTCTTGGCAAAGAGACAGACAGCACACAGACGTGGAAAAGGCTGGTTAGCATCACACAGGAGCAGGGCATCCATTAGGAAGACCACACAGGGCTCCAGACACTTCTCCAGTGAGATAGATGCTATCAGAGTGAGTGACAGGTGCTGGTTTTTTGTCCCATCTCATTCTCTGATAGTGTGGATGAACAAGCCTCCCGACACGTTCCAACTGTTTATCATCCGACGACTTGATTTCCTCTTACAGAGAACAGATGGCTTCCTTAACGGCTCTGTGCTCGCCTGTTTCGTCTTTAGTTCTCAGCATATCTCAGCACAGACGTTTTTGTGAGATCTGTGCCAGCGCTAGATTCATCCTACGAAAGCAAAAATTGGGAAATTAGCACTTTCAATATTGTTAAAAGTACATATTAAAGGGACATGGTGGAACAGATTATATAAAGCAGTTAATATCAAGGGTATATATTTAGTACCAATATCCAGTGAATGCTAAATTGCCCCTATATTGATCAAACAATTAAATATGTTTATTTAACCATTGATGTTATAATTTCGGCCGCATCTGAAATAGCTCATACACTATTGATATTATGTGAGAAGTTACAGTAAATATGCTAGAAAACTGAACGCTTTCAAGGAGGTACATTTAATACATGGGCGAAATACGAACATATATGGTAGCCAAAGTTTTTATACACGCACAGGTATGTTGTCATACTCTTGTGTTCATCTACTTCTCCCATTTTCTCTTTTTACATTGACTATCACTAGACTAATACAATCAGATACAACAATAATTTCTCAAATATCTTTACAATACTGATAAATTTAACATTCACTTCAATAGTATGAGATGACTGGATGCTTTCAACTATTGAACTGTCACCAACTGAAATTCAGCGGTCAACTATTAAAAATATATTGAATTAAGCTACAAACTTGATCATAATGCACAATGTTTACATCTAACATGCATTTTGAGGTGCAGCTCGTCATATTAATGGAGCGTTTTCACTGGTTAGCAGTAAACCCTTTACCTCACCTGAATAAGTTCATAGATTAGTGTTGGATTATCTTTGGAACGGAAATATGGATATTGTATTTGTAAACGTCATACTTTTTTCACTTATTCAGTTAATGTCATAAAACTACTGAGCTAAGCCAGTAGTAGTGCTGACAGTGTCATGTAAACATAGCTGTAGACTCGAAAAGTGGAGGAACATCTATTGATGCTAACAGTGCTACTGATACTTTCTGCTCCACATCTCGTTTAGACACTGTCTGCCCCTTGTCTTCCAGGCCAGCCTGTACCACCCCTTCTGCCCCTTGGCTGTCTGATGTTAAGAAACCCACCCTAACCCTTCTCTTTTAGAGAACTACAGACAGGTTCCCTTCTTCCTTTCATTGTAAAAACACTAGAACGAGCTGTGTTCAACCAAGTCTCTGCCTTTCTCACACAGAACAACCTCCTTGACAGCAACCAGTTTGTTTTCAGAAATGGACATTCAACCGAGGAACCGTACTCCAGTAGTTTGAGTCTTACCTCTCAGATAGGTCCTTCAAGGTATCTTGGAAAGATAAGGTATCCAAGTCGCAACATCTAACTACTGGGGTGCCTCATGGCTCAGTTCTTGGACCACTTCTCTTCTCTGTCTACATGGCATCACTAGGTTCTGTCATTCAGAAACATGGCTTTTCATATCACTGCTATGCTGATGACACTCAACTCTATCTCTCATTCCATCCTGATGATCTGATGATAGCTGCTCGCATCTCAGCTTGTCTTACAGACATTTCTTGCTGGATGAAGGACCATCACCTTCAACTCAACCTTGCCAAGACAGAACTGCTTGTGGTTCCATCAAACCCATCGTTTCATCACAATTTCACCATCCAGTTAGGCACATCAACCATAACTCCTTCAAAAACAGACAGAAACTTTGTTATGATTGATGATCAGCTGACTTTCTCAGACCACATTGCTAAAACTGCCCGGTCCTGCAGATTTGCTTTATTCAACATCAAGAAGATCAGGCCCTTTCTTTCGGAACATGCTTCACAACTCCTTGTTCAAGCTCTTGTTCTGTCCAGACTGGACTATTGCAATGCTCTCTTGGCAGGTCTTCCAGCCAGTTCTATCAAACCTTTACAATTAATCCAGAATGAGGCAGCAAGATAAATTTTTAATGAGCCAAAAAGAATGCACGTCACACCTCTCTATTTATCCATTTGCAATGGCTACCAATAGCTGCTCGCATAAAATTCAAGAAATTAATGTTTACCGACAAAACCACCACTGGCTCTGCACACCCTTTTCCTAAATTCATTACTTCAGACTCATGTGCCTCTAGAAGCTTGCGTTCTGTGAACTTCGCTTTATTGTTCATCCCAAAGAGGCACAAAATCACTTTCACGGACTCTTAAATTAAATGTTCCCTCCTGGTGGAATGACCTGCCCAACTCAATCCAAGCAGCTGAGTCCTTAGCCATCTTCAAGAATCGGCTAAAGACACATCTCTTCCATTTTTAATTGACACTCTAACTCTAGCACTCTCTAACCTAATTCTATTCTTTAAAAAATAACCTTTTTAGACTTGAAAAGCTGAAAAAAAAAAAAACACTAGCTTTTCTGATCTTTTTGTATTCTATTTGTTTTCTTTTTATTTATTATATAATTTAAAAAACAAAACTTGCTACATGTACTGTGTTAAGCTAACTGAGACGTTATAGCACTTGCATATCATTGCTCTTTTGTTGATTTTGATTGCTTCCATTGTCCTCATTTGTAAGTCACTTTGGATAAAAGTGTCTGCTAAATGACTAAATGTAATGGAACAGACGAATCAAATCAATTGAGTGAGTCATTTTTGCTGGAACCGCTCTGATTGATTCAAACACTTTGATCATTCAGTTCAAGCGATTCACCAGCAAAAACAGACCAAAAGAGCATTTCATTTTCGAATTTCGACATGGCATGTAATGAATTTAAAAAGCATGTATTGTGATGGGTGAAATGAGCTTTTCAAAACTCAGAATCAAACCACTGCGTCGCAAAATGATTCACTGCTCCAGTTGGATCGCATAACGCGAATCACTTGATTCAGATCGGAACTTCAGTTTGCAAATTATTATTCAGATAGGGACTACAGAGCGTGGATTGCGAATCATATGATTTAGATCGGAACAATCTTTTTTTATTAAAATGTCACTAAAATGTACAGAACATCAAACCATTAAGACAGTACAGTTATAAAAATAAAAGAAATTAAGAACACACAAATACAACTTCCTTAGGAAAATTAACTATGGTTTTTATTATTGTAAAAGTGTAGTAACCATGTTTGTTTGTTTTTTTGTTTTGTACAAGCACAGTTTTACTACAGATACCATGGTTAAATTATGCAGCAAAACCTTTAGAATTAACAGACCTTTAGTTTCCATATACTTGAACAAAGAAAAGAGAGATTTAGAGTCAGATTTTTGTTTATGAATGTCAAATTTAGCTAGCAGTAAACACAAATTAATGAGTTATATTTTCCTATATTCTCTTCTGAGTATTCAAACAATCCAAAGAAAACATCTTTAAAACAGAAAGAAAAGTCACATATGAAATAAGATTAGGAACATTAAAAAAAAAATCTGTGTGTGGATTCATTGTCACAAAAACATGACAAAAACAGCATTTCAATGTCTGACTTATTATAATTATGTCCATAAGCTTTTTATGAAATTTGGATTACAGAAATAAATTACATTTTCAAATATATTCATTATAAATTGTAATAATATTTCACAATATTACTGATTTTACTGTATTTTTGATCAAATAAATGCAGCCACAAAACAGTCAGAAAATCCAGATTTCAGAGAGGTATTCCAGAGTGTCGTGTAGCAAAGGACAGCATATGACAGACATTTTCCATTGTCATTATGTCAGCTAGCATTTGTCAAACTGCATTCACAGTTCCTCTGAAAGACTTAAGCTAATTCCAACGTCAGTCCATTATGAAGTTTATACTGGCCTCAGCTGTCTGCAGTGCATTCATGTAAGAATGCGTGCAAGGACAGGCTAGTATGTCAGCAATGTGAAGCAGGACTTTGAAGTGTCAGCCTGGGTCAACAGAAACAACAGGTACTGTAGTAACAAACCTCAGAAACAGGTGGTGCACTCATGTCTCAACCAATATGTGCTGGTGGCCACATGAAATGTTTCCGCTCAAGGACTGGATCATTGCGATCAGTATGACCTGTTTTTTTTTTTTTTTTTACATTTTATGGAAAAAATAAGTCACTTAAGCATGAAAAGATTGACTTTTTGTATCTTATTTTAATTAATATGTTTAATTAAAAATATTATATCTCAGTTTTCATTAACAATTTTGTGTTTGCTATTTTATAAGTTTTTTTTTTTTTTTTGCTGACACTTTACAATAAGGTCTCATTTGTTACCATTAGTTAATGCATTAGTTACCATGAACCAACTATGAGCTATACTGCATATTTTTAAAGCATTTATTAATCTTTTTTTAATAAAAATACAATTATTCATGTTAGTTGACTGTGAATTAACTAATGTTAACATACACCTTTTGATTTAAAAGAAAATGGATTACTGTAGAAATGAATATTAACACAACAAAAATAAAATAAAAATAATAATAAAAAAAGCTGTTAATAAAACAAAGATTTTTGAAGTGTGTTTGACAAGAAAACACTATTTCAATTTTTCTACTTCAACATTTCATTTTTAATCATGCGTTACTTGCCATTTCTTTCTAATTAGTTGTGAAATTTGCTAAGAATTTCTGAGACAAAATCGTTTCCACACATTAAAATATTTTTTCAGGATAGATTTATAAGGTTATACATCTAAAATATGTGGGGTCAAGTGTTTTGAAAAATCCCTAACCCTGACTTCAACAGACTGTTCCCAAATAATTGCACCTGATATTCGCACAGTTATGGTTTGGCACCTTCAAACACTGGAAGCGGAGAGTGGAAACTCCTCCGTACATCTTTCGGAGAGCAGGCGACAGTCATTGGCATGTCAAAGGGCCAAGTGTTCACATATGGTCACATAGCTGAGCTAATGGCTGACAGGCCTCAGCAAGGGCATTAAAGTGACCCTGCCCCAGGACAACACGGACCAACGCTCAGTAAACAGGGATGCAGAAACCTGTAAACACACAATTAGGCCATTAACAATGCACTACTTCCTCCTGCATTCACATTTGACATCTTGACCACAATAAAGGGGTTTAAAAGACACTTAATATTCAGTATTATTATGGATTTGACTGCACTGACAAAACTCATTCAAGTTGCTTACATATTTACATATTTACCGCCTGCTTACATATTTAATGTTTTAATGTTATTTTCCTCTTTATTACTATGAAGCTGCTTTGAAACGGTCTCTAAAGCACTGCACAAAGGTGAATTCAAAGGTTTTTCTTTATTCCAAAGAACTCTAGATTTAAATTACACAAACAAAAAGTCCAAAACTATGAACTAAAGCAAACATAAACTGATGCACTGAAAACAAAATTTACTTTGAAACAATTTTCACTCAGAAATGGCGTCAATTTCACAATTACAAAGAAACACCAATACATTAAATTTTAAATTTGTAAGTAAATGTAAGTAGAAAGACTAAAATAGATTTTTTTTCTTCTTTATATCACAAAATCATTTTCTTCAGCGTATTAGTGCCTAATCTACAGAATTCATAAAAGTGTGTTCATCTGTGAAGATTACCATGATGAACAAAACATGTAAGAATCATAAACTTCTGTTGGTCACGGAGCTTATTTCTTGTGATAATCTAAAAGCCAGTGGAACAATCCTATTGTTTTCTTGTTGAGGAAACCAGGGTTTTGCCAACTTCTGGTCTGGCCTAAAAAAAAGTGTGTCATCACTGCCGCAGTACTCTATATTCAAGAGGTAAATAATGCCCATGTCATGAAGTCGGACTGGAAAATCAAACATAACGATGGAAGAACGAGGTTTGCAGCTCCGTGTGTTGCTAAACAGTCTTTAGTTGTTAAGCAACCCAACCAAAAGTTTTGATGCTTTCAGTTGTTAGTTGAGTTTACATGTCACCTCAAATGGAGCAAAGGCTAAGAAACCTGTGGGAAACCCGTCACGTATCTGACAGTGTGAGAAAGTTAGCGGCAGACAGCTTACGATTGACTTTATCTGTATTGAGTGTTTACTCACTACAGATAAAGTTTTGCCCTCGGAGCGTTCAGATAGAAGGCCTGGACACATCTTGAGATTGTTAACAAATAGACTGCTTCAGACAGATAAGCTCAACAGAGATTCGGTGACGTTCTTTAACATATTAGACTATTTGAATGCGCTATAGTAACGGCTTTGTTTGCTTTGAGACCCAAGCCTGACCATATCATAATCAGCTTGTGTCATCAGCTTGGCCTGAATTAGTTTTTTGTCATCAGCATGCAATATTTGTTTTCTATTTAACTGTTAACTATTTAAATCTCTGTCACGGTAAGGGCAATATTTGAATAATTCAAATACGTTTGTACAGTATGTGTTGGCTGAAGGGAGAAGAACATAGAAAGGTTTTCATCTGAGATGGAACATTTTCATTTCGAGCCTGGCGTACAGTATTTTCTTTTGTTTTGCATGTTCCGCTCTAAAATTGGAAGTCAAAGAATAAGTAATTATCCCTCTAAATTGAGCCATTTCGCATAATTATTTCTTGGAATGTAATGTTTTACCGAGCTACAAAGAACATTGAAACTTGCCGCTTTATATGCCGTTTGTGTCGCATAATGACTTTTCCCATCAGCTCCAGACTGCGCTGGTTAATTTGGGAAGAGGTCCTGTTCCCTCCCAGAGCACAATTTAATGAGGGATAGCATCCAACTGAGAGAAGCTACGTTTATTTATATATTTAATATTTATTATTCAGTTTTTCTTGATATGGATGAATTAAGAATAAAATGCATTAATTGTTTACTAAATATACCATTATATATATATATATATATATATATTAAAAAAACGAAATAAGCACACATGCAATTAGAGTATACAGAGAAAAGATGCATACATAGGTATGGAATTATTTTTATATTATATAAATATTTAGAAATTAATTATTTAATATATAAAGTATACTATATATGTGACCCTGGAGCACAAAACCAGTTTCAACCCCAAATCAAAAGAAAGAAAATAAATAATAAAAAATTTATTAATTTATTAATTAATTAATAATAAAAAAAACACACAAAACCAGTCTTAAGTCGCTGGGGTATATTTGTAGCAATAGCCAAAAATACATTGTATGGGTCAAAATTATCCATTTTTCTTTTATGCCAAAAATCATTAGGATATTAAGTAAAGATCATGTTCCATAAAGATATTTTGTAAATTTCTTACTGTAAATATATCAAAACTTCATTTTTGATTAGTAATATGCATGGCTAAGAACTTCATTTGGACAACTTTAAAGGTGATTTTCTCAATATTTTGATTTTTTTGCACCCTCAGATTCCAGATTTTCAAATAGTTGTATTTCAGCCAAATATTGTCCGATCCTAACAAACCATACATCAATGGAAATATTATTTATTCAGCTGATGATGTATAAATCTCAATTTCGAAAAATTTACACTTAAGACTGGTTTTGTCGTCCAGGGTCACATGTTTTATAATATATATTATATATATATATAACGTTATATATATTAGAATATAAAATATATATTTTATATTTATCATTTAGCTTTTATATTGATATAATTTATGTGTGTGAGAATTATATGAATATAAAAACTATATTTTTACATAAATCCAAAACAACATCACACTTACAAAAACACACTTACTCTGACTCTAGTCAGTGCTTGTAGTCACTCTGTACAAATGCGATTCTGAGGTTCGATCCATAAAATTGAGATTCTACACTTACCAGGCAGCACTTTACTAAAATAAACTATTGTGTCTTTATGCCTCTTTATTAATCTGTCTGTGACCGTTTGGAGTTCATTTTCCTCAAAAGAGAGAGCACTTAATTCTTTGTTGATCCCTAAATGACCAAATCAGCCACATGAGTGTGAAGAGAATTATGAGCCGTCTTATGGTGCGAGTTAGTTACTCCTTTGTTTACAGCTGAATGGTTAGCAGTGTTGTCAGAGCGGTGTAACAAATGTGAAATTTATGTACAGCCTCGGGCAATGGAGAATTCTTTTTTTTTTTTTTTTCCAGTGCTGCGTCAGTGAGCTGATTTTTGCATTCCAAGTCTTATCCGTAAATCTTTACATAGCCGTAAACCACAACCCTGGGCCTGTGCGGCACGATCGTGAACACGCTTCACATGCTGGAACCCTTGTTCTGCGGGACACATGGTCATGAGAACAGGGTGGACCTGAATAAAGGGTGACCTCTACTGAAAGACTGCATGACTGACATCACTCAGCAATGCAGGGTCAAAGGTCACAACTGGAGTGATATACAGTGACCCCAGAAAGTATTTGGACACTTGACCCATACAACATTTAAATGTCATTGCGTTATAAAATATCAAATCAAGTGCATTTGCAAGGAAAAGCTGAAAGCAAAACAAATTTTTGCAACAGGTCTAAAGTTCCACTAAAGCAACACTTTTTATTTTTTATTTTAAACATTGGTTAAAATGAATGTATTATGTGAAATATTTCACTTAAAATAAATCTAAAATAAATTAATTTGTTATCTAATGTAATAGCATAATTTTTTTACGTGCGACTTAGACAACTGTTCAAAAGTTTCAAAATAAATTAATACATGCATTAAATTAAATTAAAAATGATATAGTGAAAAATTGAAAAGTGATATACATTTATAATGTAATAATCTTAAATAAATAAATGTTTTCCTCACAATATAGATGTTATCTTGCAATTGCAAGAAAAAAGTCTGAACAACATTTTAAAAAATTACCTTTTTTTTTTATTCAAAAAAAAAAAAATTAATAATAATTGCAAAATGTAAACTCATTTGCAATCAAAGACACATTTCTGGGTTGATATTGTGAGGGAGAAGATGTCAGAATTGTGAGATCAAAAAGAATCCTGAAAAAAAAAAAAAAACACTGAACAGCACAACTGTTTTCAACATTAATAATAAGAAATGTTTCTTGAGCAGCAAATCAGCATATTAGAATGACTTCTGAAGGATCATGTGACCCTGAAGACTGGAGTAATGATACTGAATATTCAGCTTTGCGTCACAGAAATAAATTACATTTTAAAATATATTCAAACAGAAAAAAATATTTCACAATATGACTTTTTTTTTTACTGGATTTTTGATCAAATAAATGCAGCTATAAGAGACTTCTTTCAAAACATTTAAAAACTCTTACAGACACCAAACCTTTAAACAGCAGCGTACGTGTCTAAGTACTTTTGTGGTCATTGTGTTCACATTCAATCCACCAGGTGATCTAGGCTTATAATGCAAAACAAAACAATTCTGATCGTCTTTAAAACACCCGTTTTAGCTACAGTAGCCAAATTTCCATCATCAGAAAATGTAGATTTCATGGAACAGATTCCACGTTGGCCATTTCGGACTAGCAGACAATAGCATGGCAGGGTTCATGCGAGTTACTGCACTCCAAAAGCCTCATTTCCCATTTCCCCAGTGGGAGTGTTGTTATTCTGCCGATGGGACGGCTGCCTTTTCTGTTGCTGAAAGTTTGTGAAACAGAGCCCACTCCTTTGGCTCCTCGCAGCAAGACGGCAGGCAGTCTATAGTGGGTGGCGATTGTTCTCAAGACAATACGTCTTTTTAAAGGGTGCCACCGCGATGGTAAGTATATATATATGAAATATTGTTATCCTGGCGCAGAGAAATCAGAGCGGTCAGGCTGTCTAACCACAGTCACGCAGTGGCGCCACAATCCCGTGGACAGCTTCCACGCTTGAGCCGCTCAAAGAACGCTGCTCGCTGGCATCTGGAACACGAACTTCAGCAATTATACACCAATTATCTGTTCTATAACAATCATTTTGCCATTCTCAATGAGACATTTCACAGCAGACAATTGGTTCCTCAAAAGTGACAAAAGAAAAAGGTGAGAATCTTTTAGAAATGACTAGTCAGTTTCTTAAAGTAGTTTGAAGTGTTCACAGCCCATTTGGCATAAAAAAAAAAATTATATTAAAATCTAGGCTATTAAGTTACATTTATTTATTTATTATTGTATTTTTCCTTCAATATATTATACACACATACACATTATATATAGCTTATATTTATTAATGCAATTTTTATAACAATGTAAAATTACACTGATTATTAAATAAATTGTTACATTTTATATATTAAAATTAAAACATTGAGAAAATAAATAAATATAACTTTATATATATTTTTACGTATATAATTACTATATAGTTTGTTAATTAAAATATTGTAATATTTTATTTTAAAACAGAATTAATAAGAATTTGTGTGTGTGTATATATATATATATATATATATATATATATATATATATATATATATATATATATATATATATATATACACACACAAAATTACAATTATAAATTAAATGTATAATACATACTGTATATTAAACGAGTATAATTGTTGAATATATAGCATGTATTAATTAAATTTTATTTATATGTAATATATTTACAAACAAAATTACATCAATTATATACTAAATATAAAATATAAATAATTTTATATAAATTAGTTATATTTAATATAATTTATGTAATACATACTGTATATTAAACAAGTATACATCAATTATATAATAATCTAAAAAGTTATTAAAATTAAACTTAGAAAAATAAATAAATAAAATATAAGATACAAAATATGCAATTTCTGGGTTTAAAAAAGGATATTAAAATCTAGGCTAGGACTTTGAATTAATTGGATTGTGAAAAGTGGGTGTTCAAAAAGTCAGTTGTTTTTAGATGGGGAGCAAGTGAAAGATTATGAAGACAAACTTATTTTCCCCTGTGGAATAACATGCATAATCGTTCACAACAAGACCAGGAATGAGTATTAAGAAAGTAAAGAGGGTCAATTCAAGTTTCATGCTGACTTTTAGGACATCGGTCAGTCTGGTGCGCACTATTTTTGGCTTGAATACACATTTCTTGGCCTCAAACGGGCAGCAAACACTTTCAGTTCAGCAGTCTAAACACAAGATATTAAATTGGGTCAGCTGCCCTGCCTAAATATGACATCTTTCAAACCCCAAAATGCTGCCATGCTCCTGTTTTTCACATCAAGGCTTCCCCCTTCAGACCCCACCAGACCACCAGCACCCGAACAGAAACCACATGAGGGAGCCGGACCGGCCTGTAACCAGGAAGAACAGGCAGGCTGTTTATTTCTGGTGCATCTCTACTGAATGACTCACACGTTGGCTGGAAAAGTGGTCCAGTCTCCAACAGCTGAGCATGTGCCAGCTCCAAAGGCATATAACTTGTGCCGCTTCAGCCCCGTCTCAATCGTAACGCTCGTCATCTGACTATTTTCTCCCGCATTTAATCCCCCAGTAATCATCAGATGCAGCGTTTTACAATCAACATTGGATCTGACCTTGAGCAGGTTTAGAAAAGGCCAGACACATTAGTGGATGGGTACGAGGCCGGGCCGGGGAGAGAGAGAGAGATTAAGTAGAAGTGGGCTGCTCTCAGCTTCACTGGAGTCGAAACACACATTCGGTGTCCCTGTTATAGAAGACGGCGGGTCCTAACAAGCACGGCTCGTTCAGAGCCTAAAAAGCAAAACAAATCTGCATTAATAGTAATATCATTAGGAATGTGAAAAGCACTTCAAATATGAGGACTGGGTCAAAGTATTACTCAAATATCTAGCTATACTGGCAGTGAAAAGTTTGAAATAACTAAGGTTTTTAATGTTTATGAAACAAGAAAAAAAATCAGTAAAAATTGTAATATTGATAAATATTTTTATGATTTAAAATAACCATTTTCATTTCGAATGCGTTTTAAAATGGAATTTATTCCTATGATGCAAAGCTGAATTTTCAGCATCGTTCCTCCATTCTTCAGAAATCATTCTAATGTGCTGATTTGCTGCCTTAATGTTGAAAACAGTTGTAGTTGAATACAAGTCACACGGTTTACTGTAAAACTACTAGGAGAATTAAAATTGCAAATATAACACATGAAGCTGCAATTACTAGAATAAACAGCATGCGTGTTATTCACACTTAATACAGTACATTATGACATTTATGTTAATCTCGCAAAGGATATTCCCTTTCAGCTGGAAATACATCACTACACTGAAATAAAGTCAGCAGCAACTTCTGGTTCACACAGACTTTAAGCTTGACTTTCTTCACTCAAAGTAGTAACATACTATGTATATGGAATATGTGACTCACGGACATCTGAAGCATCATCTACATTGCATCGGTGACATGGAAATTAATGAGAAGGGGGAAAAAATGTTGAAATATTTCCAATTATCATGCTTGTTGACTCAACTACAAATGAAGTAATTATTTGTCTGAGTGAGAACACAAACAAACACTTTTTCCCCATTAACATTTGCCCATAAAACAATTCAGCTGCATCGACACGTGTGCAGTAGAGTTAGATGGAAATACTACTTTAAGTAGTAAAGAATCTTGAAAAAATTATCTATTATATAAATGTTTCTTGAGCAGCAAATCAGTGTATTAGAATGATTTCTAAAGGATCGAGTGACACTGAAGACTGGAGTAATGATGCTGATAATACAGAAATAAATTAGTTTAAAATATATTAAGATAAAATTTTAAATTGTAATAAGATTTCTAGTTTTGAATGACAGTTTTTATTATTTTGCAAAATTGTATCTAATTTCGCAAAAAAAATAAAAATAAAAATAATCACAAAGTGACCAAAAAAAAAAAAGTATAAAAATAGGATGTCTTTGGTAGGCTAACATATTACCAAAAATAGTAGCCTGCACAAATCTTCAAGCATGAGATTTTGATATTTTGTACATTTTTATTGAGTTCAATTATCATGATGAGAAAGGGAGATTAGTATTGATGACGAGCTTTTTATCCATTTTGGACATCGGATTCAAGTCATCAAACAAGTAGAAATTGAGTCTATTCATTACCTAACATCATAAACCTGATTGCTGATTATCTCATCGCCTTTTATGTAGCCTGCCGTAGGTGCTAATGAGCAGCGCGTCTAGAAATACACCAGGGTTTCAACTCTTGCCAACCAACCTAAGACTGTATTCCCTCAACAACCAAACCAACCAACAAAAGTGAAGAGCAGTGACAGTCTCACAGATTCCCAGTGAATTCAGCTCTCGAAGCCCCCGCGGGCAAAGCCCAGTTCATGGGAACGGCTGAGGTGACAGATCCCGGCATCTCTTCCCATAGAGCTCAGGGACAGAAGACATCCCTTACCCTGACCCACAGCCTGTTAGACATGATGAGCTGTTATCGGCAGTCATGTGACCCCGTGTAGACCAATCAGAGCCAAAGAAAACCCTTAAACGCTGGAGGTCACGGAAAACCTCGCCCTGAGGTCCAGATTTACTTGCTCAGCAGAATACAAGCAATGCATAACAAGGAAGACGGACATCACCGGGCCAAAATCTCGCCCTCAAAAATGCAGTTTTATTCACTGCAGAAATTTGTGGCGCTTCTAAAACGGATGAGCTTGTGTTCGAGCGATAGTAATTGGATCGTATACACTCTATAAATAAACTTAAAATGGATGGATACGCCAGTCTTTTTAACAAACGCTTCCCTCCAAGTTTAAATTACCATGTGTGAGGGAAACGTCTTAGAAGGTTTTGAAATTTGTACGAGTAGGCCATGATCGTGTGGCTTCAACTTAAGATACACCAAAGTTAAATATGCTCCAAATTACAGTCGTTACGGGACCCTCAAAGCCAAAATTAGAGGGCGAATGCTTAGGCGGTACTATTGACTTCTTTATTGAATGGCTGCTCTGTATAATTAGCAAAGAAAACTAATCCATCTGATCGCAACCATCTGAGCGCATTGTGCCGCGATTCAGATGTCGTCTCGCGACGGCGGCTGATCTACGATCAACCTGTAGTTTTGTCACAAGAGAACGCTGATGTCCGTCTGCGGTCCACTCAGGGTTTTTGGAAACATTTATCTGACAGAGAATCCTGTCTCTGGAGACTCTTTGGACAACTGAGAAGGAAGCCATTACTGCCACTACGGCCTGACTGTAATGACAGGATGACCTTTAACCTCGCTTTTCCCTCATCTAAAGCGCGGCAGTGATTTTCTGTGTATCATATTACGACATTTGACCACATTTCGCCATCAGATGATTTCAGCAGATGAACTTTAGTTACAGTTGTTGGTGCTATTTATAAACACTGGTCTTAAAATATCTCAGAATTGTTGTTTCTGCACGTGATTTCAGGAACCTTTTTTTTTTTTTTTTAAATATACTTCACATACTAAACATACAATACAGACGAAAAACTGTAAAAATAAATTAAATTATATACATGTATGTATGTGTGTGTGTGTGTGTGTGTGTGTGTGTGTGTGTATAAATACATATGTACACACACACACAACACAGAGAAACACAGTGAATACAGAAAATAAAACTACATTTTTTTACATTTCATTTTTTTTTTTTTTAAATAATGAAAGTCTATGGGGTGACTTCAGGGCAAGAAAATAGACAATATTTTTGGGTGAACTATTACTTCTGTTAAAACTATTACTGTTAACAAAACTATTACTTTTGAACTATTACTATTAAAGTTCTAATATTTCAATCCATAAAAAAAATCTATGAAAATTTAAAAAAAAAAAAAAAAAAAAATTATATCTAAAAAAAAAAAAGTGTTTATTAAAAAAAATATTTTACATAGATAATACTGTAATGTGTGTTGGAACGAATCAATGCTTATTTGATTCATTTCAACTGGAATTAATCAAACTTTGCTCATCTTTGTGGCCTGATTTGTTGTTTTTGATGCATCAGTTAAAAAACAAAGCACACAGGAGTTTATTTCCATCAGTTATCTGCTGACCCGTCTCCATGACAACCGTTTCTGTGCTGATGTTGTGTAGGTGACTGTCCTTACCTCATGCAGCGCCACCTCTGCTTCCAGACAGAGACACACTGACCAAATTATCCTCACAGCGGCACAGATACGCACAGAGTCATCGGTGTCAGCCTCTGTAGAGCTGCGGTCACATGTTTAATTTTGGATAGTGTTATAAGAGGTGATGCTCAACACATTCAGCCATTTAAAGCCTTCCTGTCATCTCACTCACATCGTCTTGACAGCTGAATCGATCCCACATAGGCAGACATCTGGCCCAGGATCGGGCCATGGCACAGAACTTTTGTAGATGTCAAACTTTTCCAATGAACCTGAGTGGCTCTTTGAAAATGTTTTTTTGCACAGTTTGCTTCACGCAGAAATTCTGACACAGCTGAACTAGTATTTATTTTGAGATCCGGTTTTCCTCGACTTTGCAAGGGTTCTGATGGTAAGGATTATATTTATGTGAGTATTAAAAGTTTTGGTCTTTTTGAACAGAAATCTCTTTTCCCTGAACTATAATATCCATCTGCAGTCTTTCTGAAAAACCAATGATTACAACTGCAGAACAACTTTTCTTTGAATAATGTCTCCCTCTATTGGCCAAAACTGACAAATCACCTTTTAAACCAACCAAAAAGTGCCATTAAACTACATTGAGGAAGAAGGGGCAATAAATAAATAAAAGTTAAATCACAAAAAAAAAAATATATACTATTCACTGATGCATCACAATTATTAAATTAATTTCATAACCCAAATATTTAATTACTAACAAAAAAAGATAATCCTACAATTGGCAGACACTCTAGTATTGCTGTGAAATTCATATTGATTAATTCCGTCACTTTTTAATTAATTAAATTATTATTATTATTACATTAAATTATTAATATTTCATATAATACTGTTTATTATATATTATTTAACAATTCTGCAACAAGTCACCTTAACTTGGGAAAAGAATTGCAATCCTATACTGTTTCTGAAAAACTAAGCTGCATTATCTGGAATCACTTTAGAATTGGATCCACTAAATAAACAAGCTACAGCAGTATCATTTAATGTAATACATGCATTTAGCATGCATGTGCTTTAGTAAAAAAAAGAGACAAAAAATATGTTGTTTGTTTTTTTACTGAGTATTTACAATAAATAGTACTTTGGAATGTTATTTCAAATGTGAAATGAACAGCTACAGTACAAACTATTAACATTGAAGACATAACAAATTTGGAATTTTAAAATACAAAGTATCCCTATAAAAATCTAACCAACCTATTCATGACCTGAAATGTTGTTTGTCCTTCATGTCCAGTTCAGTTCAAGCGTCTTTCCAGATTTTAGCACCAATCGAACTACCGTTCCATACATCTGAAATGTGGTTTACTGCTCACAAATAAAGATCAGTCTGTCAGATTGATTGGCTCTTCACGGCGTGTGTGCAGCCAAATCTTCAGCACATTTTCTTTGAGTCGCAGCTGCTCACGAGTCGCCGGTCATGATGGAGACGAACTCCTCTTGATTAACTGAAAAGAGTCCAAGAACAAATGTGATCACTTAAATTCGTTTTGCTTTTAACCTACTTACTCACAGCACAGACAATTATTAATATTTTGCTGATTAAATTACATATAGCTCTTCACAACGCCAAAGGACACACAAACGGCTTTCAACTCAGCCTTCGTTTCCACTGTTCCCATTTTTGTTGGCTGCAATACATTAATTTGCTGTGCCTTAATTGAGAAAAGCACTTTGGGCCAACTGGGAAAAGCACAGTAATTACTTCCATTCATCAGAGGCAATAAAAATAGCACTTTTTTCCCTCTCCCTAGATACAAATCTAGCAACTCACTCTCTCCATCCCCGTCAGTGTCAAATTCATCAATCATGGCTCGCAGGTCTTCGTCACTCATGTCTTCGCCCAGTTCACGAGCGACTCGTCGCAGGTTTCTAAGGCTTATCTTTCCCGTTTCGTCGTCATCGAAAAGCTTAAACGCCTTCAGAATTTCCTCTTTTGGGTCTCGCTCCAATATCATGTCCGTCACTTTAAAATAATGATATTACTTGATTTGAAATACAAAAAAAGTTGATACAAATACAAATGAATTTCAAGCAGTGACACTAGAAGCAAAAGATTTATTGTGCTACATATATTTATGATCAGGCCAACATGGAATCTGCTTCTGATTTAAACAAAATCATGTCTGCAAAGCATTTAATTAGCTACGTTTCCTTCGAATGTTGCGCATTTAACTTATGCAGAAAATTTGAATACTGCATAAAACATGGCAGTTTCAATACCATGTGTTCAAAATAACAAAATCGTCACATCCAGGGAAACTGGCGCAAAATATTAATAATAAAAATGAAAGCTTCTGCAACAGGGAAGCCTGTGGCTCTTTTTTCCTACATAAGAAGTTACTTGCGCCTCAGAGCATGCAGATGAAACGCAGTAACAAACACTGTCATGTTGTCTTGCGTTCGATGGCGGATGTTGTTAAGGAATGTCATCGTGTGAGACAGGTTTGGTAGATAACTTGCCAAATTATTTTGGTGACAGACTTTGGCTCAGGCATTTCAGAATGATTAAAACAAAATATGTGACCATGAACCACAAAACCAGTCATAAGGGTCACTTTTTCAAAATTGAGATTTATACACCATCTAAAAGCCGAATGAACACGCTTTCCATTGATGTATTTTTGTTAGGATCGGACAATATTTGTCTGAGATACAACTATTTGAAAATCTGGAGTCTGAGGGTGCAAAAAAATCTAAATATTGAGAAAATCACCTTTAAAGTTGTCCAAATTAAGTTATCAGCAATGCATATCACTAATCAAAAATTAAGCTTTGATATATTTACGGTAAGAAATTTACAAAATATCTTTATGGAACATTATCTTTACTTAATATCCTAATGATTTTGACTGGCTATTGCTACAAATATACCCCAGCGACTTAAGACTGGTTTTGTGGTCCAGGGTCACATGAGATGGTGTGTGCAATGAGATCGGTGGGCTGGTTAGTCCAGTTATCCGATCACATGATCTGTTGCAGCAAAGTCACGTGAGTTTTGTGTTGAGCATCGAGCAGTTTATTCAGTAAATGTGTTTCCATCATAGTTTTCTTATTGGATAAAGAAAACGTACTGCCTCAGTTGAGCATAAAAGTTTTTTAATGTGCATTTTACGTCTTGCATTTTCATTATCCCAAAAGTCACATAAAATGTTTTTTTTAAAAACATGTATGGAAACATAGCTATAGCTAAGACCTATTAGTGAGTGATGAACTCAACTTACCCACTTCTTTGAAATCTTCAAAAGTTATTTTCCCAGTGCCTTCTCTGTCGTAGTCTTTTAGGATCTTTAACACATCTACTTTCTTCACCTCAAAACCCAGAGCTCTCATCGCCACCTGGAACACACATTTTAAATATCAGCACTTACTACGAGCACTGGGATTGGGAAACGCAGAGTTAGCCTATATTTCAACATTAAAGAAACAGTTGGCCCATCCAAGATGTGGATGAGTTTGTTTCTTCATCTGAACAGATTTGGACAAATTTAGCATTACATCACTTGCTCACCTGCAGTGAATGGGTGCCGTCCGAACAGCTGATAAAAGCATCACAATAATCCATTGGTGATGTGACTAGTCCAAATCTGTTCTGATGAAGAAACTCTTGGGTGGCATTTTTGAGTCAACTATTCCTTTAAAGATTTAAACGTTTAAACTGATGAATAGTCACTGCACATGTGTGTTGTGTACGAAATTAGATCTTTACCTTTAGCTCATGATAATCTATTTCTTTATCCTTGTCTGTGTCGAAGAGCTCGAACGCCTCCTTGATTTCATCCTTCTGCTCCTCAGTAAGTTCTCTCCTTTTCTTCCTTTTACTCTTATCAGCAGTTAGGTCAGTCCTGACAGCACAAGTATGGAAATAAATCACCTTATTCATTCAGATCTTCTATCAGTTCAGATACCATTCAATCACAGGCCTGCACACTTGCTAGCTGCTTCCCTAGACAGTATTTTGCATAAAATTGCAGGTGACTTGACAGTTAACGTTTAAATATGTACATTGTATAGCAATGAAATGAAGTAAATGCGTGGTACTCTTGTTTGTAAGGCAATGTGAGTTACAGTTTTGTATTTTCTTTGTATGATAGGTGTTATTATTTCACTATCCCAATCGTTGCTATTAAATACACTATCAACTGTTCACAAGCACCGGCTAGTTATCACTCCACACACCAACAGCTGGTCTCTAAATAAACTCTTAGCGACCAAACACCTCATAATTACCTCAGAGACAGGCTCATTTTTGCAGTTTGGCAATAAATAACTGATACTAAAACCCAAATCCGTCCAACAAGATTAGAGTTCGGCTTCAACTGTCTTGCTAATCAGCTAATACCCGTTCACGGACGCCAAGCGCAGCGCGTTGCTAGTTGATTGTCAAGGAAACGTTCCCGATTGGCTGCGGAGGTCTGAGCGTCAGGATAACGTTATTTGTGATTGGTTGTTTGTTTGGAAACAGGCTAGCTTTTGAGCCTACTTGATTGGCGGGCTGGGCCGGGAATGGGCGGTCTTAATGGCGGTGACGACGACGGCGCGTTCATGACTGTGTTGGACAGATTTCGTTGGTATTGTGAAATCGTTACACAATAATATATTTATTTATCTAACATCATGTAATATAATACTTTGTCAAATTATTCGTATTTTCTAGCAATCGTTTACTGAAGTGTACTATTGTTGTCAAATTTATAGCCTAATATAATCGAAATTTATAATTATTAATATTGATATATAATATAATATAATAATGAATACAATATTAAATACAATATGAATAAATACGGAGCATATATTAAATGTAATAAAATTTTTGTATCTTTTTTCTCTGAAAAGTGAATTGTACGTTGTCTGTAAACACTGAATATTTTTAATTTTCAAAAAGAAAAAATCGAATAGTTTGTATACTGTAATACTTTAATATATGCTACTGATTAATTATTTATCATATATTTATATTAATATCAAATTGATTGTGAGTATATGATTAAATACCATTTATAATGGCTGCTGCTATGTAAATGCAATATAAACTGAGGGTATTAAATCAATGCACCAATTGTCATTAATATCAATAAATATTTGAAATGCTAAAATATTAACGTAAACAAAATGTACTGAAACTCTGGTGACATAAGAATGCCTTTTATTTCATTTTTAGTTTCTGCTGCTATTAATAAATGTCATTATTATTGCTAATATTTAAACGGCAAACTGTTTAATAACCTCCTGACTACCAGGAAAAAAACAGTTTTGTGAATTTAGTATTTGTTGTGAATTTACATTGTTTAGAGCATAAGAAAAATTTGAAAAATAAAATTTTTGAAAAATGATATTTTATTCATGTTATGCCATGTCCTCTGTAGAATTTAAAATAAAATACAATAAAAAGACATGAATAGACATGAAAAGGCAAAAACAGTTTGTTTTAATCACAAATCAATTTTCTTTTCTTTTTTTATGCCAAACTTTATGTAAAGATGATTCTCAACTGTTATGAAAGAAAGTTTTAAAAACCATTTTTCCTTATGCAAAATGTGTGTAAAACAGCCATAAACTAGTTTTTCCATTATAGCCTATACAATGTATCTATAAACTGTATCTAATTTGCATATTAATGTTTTTGGGGCAACAAGAAAGAAAAAATAAGTGCAGTAATGGGAGTAATAATTAGCAAGATTTTCATAATAATATAATAATTTTTGTGTCTCCCAAAATGTGTAATAAACATGCTTTAAGTCCTGGTGGACATGTATGAAATCAATGTCCTGTTTCATAACAGAAGGTCATATTTTGATTTGAAACCCCATAACATTTTCCTGAGATGTTGATTTATTACAAACAATTAGTTTCCATATGGGTGTTACACTTGATCACTAAATTAATGTCAGACATTTTTAAAGACCAAGAAGAGGGAGTGGGAGTACATCCAGTCATTTGGCATCTCTGAAAAGCCCTGAATCTGGACATCCAGACTTAAATCTGTGACATGTCTCAGAGAACTCGTTAAAACCTTAATGTCCTCTACAGAGGACAAAACTCCATAGCTGCTAGTCAGGAGGACATGTAGCAGTTTTTAATCCTCAATTTGGTGATTACAGTCAACCACCAATAGAGGACGCCCTACTACACCATAACAACACTGACACGTGCTGACTGCAACAGAAAGTACAAGAAACCCTTTAAGACTTTGCACAAAACACGGTTTTGTCAGGTTCACAGCACTATGCAATTAATTTAACATACAATATTAGTATTCTCTCGTTGTATAATCACGTTAGGTGGCAATGCATGCACAGCACATTTAGGGAAGTTAGATGGGTGGCTCCTTAACCACTTCCCCCGATGAGCACAAAATGTTTCTCTGGTCTCAAGAAGAGGCGGTTGTGGGTTAGAGCTTGGAAGGTCTTAAGGTCATACCACACACCCTTACAAACCCAGTCCTGGAGAAAAGTTAAACAGATGAATCCTGTGAGGTGCATGAGCTGTTCTAATCAACTTTACAGAAAGACCGTGTTAATCTGACCTACTGACTATATACTTGTGCATACGTTTTTGGCTTTTTGACCCAGGAAGAACAAATACACCAAGGAGCCATGCTTACTTGCAAAAAGTGCCCATGCAGAAAGAAAACATGCACTTGCCCGAGATTTCATCATTAACGTGGAGTGCAGCAGCACATGCTTTCGTGTTTTGACTGAAATTGCTCACTTGATTTAGAGCACTTGGAACCCATTCAGTCTGTTACCGAGACGACAAAGATCACCTCCGGGCAACCGTTGACAGTTGATAGGTGTCGAATTAAGAAACAACAGGATTGTTCACACACTCACTAACCATTACTCATATGAGGTGTGAGTGGTTGCTGGCAAAGCTAAGCTTTTGCACAATGATCTCGAGCTGATCTCTTGCATGCACGGCAACTCAAGGAACAGGGTTTTGGAAAGTACATGATGTCTGTCTTGAGAAAGAAAGCATAACATCTGAGTTCTGATGGTACTAGCGCACACACTGACAGATCACTGCTTAGGAGTTTTGTAGAACAGAGTCTGTGTATCCTATGAAGCAAGTCTGTTGCTATTGGACGGAGCTGGTCATGTGACAGTCCATTCATTTCATTAACCTACTTGTGTCAGTCAGTCAGTGCATTGGTCTTAGTCATAAGGACCCTCGAATGCCTGCACCATCTGGACTTGCTTGTGTTTTACTAGACTGTTGTGATGTTGAACTGTATGTATAAATGTGTTCCTCCTGTCAGTTGGTTTACTTTGCCTGACTCTGTTTTAGTGTGTTGTTGTTGTGCGCTGGTTTGTAATGCTTCTGTGGGGGAGGTTTGACTGGCTTCGACTGGCTCATGCTGAACAAAAGCAGATGAGGAACTACTGCGATGCTGCTGAGGCTGGAGCTATCTAGTTCAGACCGGTAGCTGGGTGCTGCCTTCAACACTGAAGGGCTCTTTGAGGGTGGGAGGGTTTTTTTTTTTTTTATTGTCGTCTGTGTGATTAATTTAGGGAAGACAGCCTTCAGAGGTTTCACAGTTACTATTGTAAGAGGTAATTATACTGCTCTGAGACAGAGGAAGTCATTGACAAAACTCTCTGACGGCTGTTGTAAAGGTCATACAGATGATTTATTTAGAAGGGTTGATTTATCCTGTAAATACAAATTAAACAGTTTGTTGTCAGATTTAAGCTGAATAAAATAATCACTTTTTTTATTAATGTAATCATTTAGAAGATGTTTTTATCCTAAGATACTTTATTATATATAATATTTATATTTATCATAGACAAAGAGAAATGATCAAATGACAAAATGTTCAATTTAGCAATTATATGTAATATGTATTCATTCAAAATATGCTTTTTTTATTTATCATAAAAATGTCTCAAATTTATTATAATGCATTTATTTAATATCATTATTAAATATTACACACCTATATAGTATAGATAGATATCAAATCTAGTAAAATATATTCTAATTATATATATATATATATATATATATATATATATATATTGTGATAAATTCACTGTAGGTCATTCTTGTTTTTTCATTTTATATATATATACACACACACACACACACACACACGTGTGTATATATACACTATTATTAATGATTATAATAATTTAAATTCACAGTAAGTTCACAGTAAATCAGGTCATGCTTGTGTTTTTATTTTAGATGATTAATGGTTGCCAAGGACTTAAAATAAAATGACTGGCATCATTAGTACATCCTACTGACTCATTATGTTATGTGTTTGGGAAACTGTGAGTTACAGTAAGTACAGTATATCTTACACTGCTCACTGTTTGAGCTCCTCCCCGAATACCTGTTCTTTCAGCTCAGTGGTGGTGTGATGTTCTAGACACGCCCCCTCGTTGTTTCTGCATTCTCATTGGATAAAGAAGACAATGTGTGTTGCAGCCGTGCAGGTGATGGCGCATGAAGTATTTGGAGTCAAATGTATATTTTAACAGATAAACCCTCACAAAAAATTTTTTTTTAAGAACAAACACTTTGTGAGGTCACATAAAAGCTCCTTCAGAAGCTGTATTTATCAGAGGGACGCGTGACTCCGCGGGGCCGCTGCAGTGATAATCCTGTGGAGATGTTTTTCTTGTGGCAGAGGGTTAAAGACCACATGCGCTCATGTGGCTTCTCGCTTGTTTTCTCTCACTGAGAAAGAAGGAAAGGCAGATGTTGTGTGTACACAATTCCAAATCATGACGCCACTGGAGATCCTGGGCTCCGGCCAATCTCTCCCCAAGCCAAGAAAAACAGACCAGTTGTTCTAGGGCCGTCTGACCGATCTTCTGTGATAACTCAGGATGGTGAAAACTGCGTTCAGGTGCAACTGACTGCATTCGCGCACAATGAGTGTGTTTACATGCAAAGCAAAAATACTGATGCATCGGTCAACGGTCCTGGCTCATTTGGTGCCCTAGGTGACATGAAGCAAAAAAAAATTGCAAATTAGTCTTATAATAGTTTTAAATTTGAGGTGGCCAGTATATAAACTTGTGGCCAATAATTATTTAAAAAAATCTTTCAGAAAAAAATAAAAATTAAATCAGAATTGTGAGAAAAGTAGTAAGAAAAAAGTAAGAATTGAGAAACAAAAAGTTGCAGAACTTGCGAGTTTCAAATGTTATGCTGGGATGAGAAAAGAAGGAGTTAGATAAATGCTAGGCAGTAAACAACTCGGTAACTGGCACAAAAAGGTCATCCCATAACAGGACGGAACAACCTGACCTCAAAAAGGTGAACATCAGGAGTTTTATATCTGGTCTTAATATTGTTAGCACAAAAACACTATTCATACATCATTCATAGAACGATTCATGTTCCCTTGACGTTTGCATTACCAAGAATTTTTTTTTTTTTTAAACTGGATGTTTTCAAAGAATATTCAGAAATAATATGAGACAAATGCACAATAATATGCACAAAAAGTATATTAAATGCAAGTAAAGTGTCTACTTTAATGTTTCAAAAAAACTTATTCTGACCTGTACTTAGCCTATTAAAATATATAACAAATAAAAATGTATGATAAATGATAAAAATGTATGATAATCATTACTTTTTGCTCAGAAAAAGTAAAATAAAAAATAAACAGGATACATCCTAAAGTGTGTGTGTGTGTGTGTGTATATATATATATATATATATATATATATAAACTTTAGAGTCGTGTTAAAAAATTTTCATTTTGAAGCTTGAAAACCCTTTTTCATCTTTGACTCTTTAATTACTTAATTGGAAGATAGGAAAACATTCTCAGAACATGTTTCTTAGCTGGGTTGCTTAAAAATGATACCCTCGATACACGTTCTGTTTAAAAAAGCATATTCAAGCAAGCATCTCCTGACATAAGTGAAGGTACAGCTATGTTGAATCTCTGATGTAAGACAAATGAGAAGATGTTATCCTTCTGAGAGTACGGTACACAAATTCTGTGTGATGTGAGAAAGGAGCTGATGCTCAGCGATAGGATATCTGGTTCGAGCCGGTTTGTTTTTTGCCCTGAAATGAACCTGTTCTGCTTTGTGTTGTTCACACAGGTGTGAAGCCGAACCCCCCTCCTCCCCCATCCCGCGTGGCTCTGTGCACGTAACACCTGCCGCTTCACAGCGGTACAAGATGTTCTCTCGATTACTCCGGCTGCAAAAGAGGAACAACCGCTTTCACTTTCTGTTGCTGCTGGTATGTTTTTAAGTCTGGGCGTGCTGAGATCAGCAGTGCGGGTAGAAGGTTCAGGGCATCTGGTTCATGTGAAGGTATACAAAAGAAAATCTAGACTTCTTCCACTTTTTTCTGTGGGAACAAGAAGTTATGTAAATGATGTACAGTCAGCCCAAGATTATACAGATTATTAGCCTGAAAATATTGGGATATTGCATGAAAAATGTCATAAATCTTCCAAAATTATATAAAAATGGTTGGCTTTTCCCAAAATGTGCATAAAAACACCTGCTCGTGGTGGATAGGTTTTTATTTCTGTAAAAATGTTATATATAACACATCTTTGATCTTCTAAATGTTTGGCTACAATCAGTCTCAGGTTCGGCAGAATGTATTTTTAATTAATTAAAGGGATAGTTCACCCAAAGACTTCATCTTTTATTCATCCTCCGGTCATTCCAAATCTGTATGCATTTCTTTCTTCTGCTGAACCCAAAAGGAGATATTTTGGAGAATGTTGATAACCAACAAGATTGCTTTTCCATAGACTTCCATTGTATTTTTTGCCTAGAGATCAATGGGAACCGAAACTGTTTAGCTAACAACATTCTTCAAAATATCTTCTTTTGTGCTGAGCAGAAGAAAAGTGTATACAGGTTTGGAACAACATGAGGTGGAGTAAATGATGACATTTTTTGGGTCCCACTGACCCAAAAAATTTTTGTCCATACGGTGAAAGTCAATTGGAAACCAAAACTGTTTAGATACCAACATTCTTTAAATATCTTCTTTTGCAGAAGAAAAAAAATTATATATGTTTGGAATGACATGAGGGTAAGTAAAGGATGACATAGTTTTCATTTTTGGGTGAACTATCCTTTTTAAAGTAATTTATCACATTCTATCAACTTCCATTTATATTTTGTGCTGATTTCTCTTGAACAATTTTTTTTTTTGACATATATGACCCTGGACCACAAAACCAGTCATAAGGGTCAGTTTTCTGAAATTGAGATTTATACATCATATGAAAGCTGAATAAATAAGCTTTCCATTGATGTATGGTTTGTTAGGATCGGACAATATTTGGCCGAGATACAACTATTTGAGTATCTGGAATCTGAGGGTGCAAAAAAATCAAAAGTTGTCCAAATGAAGTTCTTAGCAATGCATATTACTTATCAAAAATTAAGTTTTGATATATTTACGGTAGGAAATTTACAAAATATCTTCATGGAACATGATCTTTACTTAATGTCCTAATGATTTTTGGCATAAAAGAAAAATCAATCATTTTGACCCATACAATGTATTTTTTGTTTATTTTTTGGCTATTGCCACAAATATACCCCAGCGACTTAAGACTGGTTTTGTGGTCCAGGGTCACATATTACTGTAACTGGTATTCTGAGCAAACACAATGACCTCTGTTACATCACTTAAAACATGGTTTTGCTGACGTGTCTGTGTAAAGTGTGGGCATGTGGTTGCATTTGCAAGACGGCTTAAATCCCTTATGGCAGCTTTAACACCTGCTGCATTTCAATCATTCAGAGCTGTTTTTTACATAAACATCTCCAGAAGATTGTTGCATCAGAGCAAGGTCAAATATGCAGTTAAAGGAAAACAACAGGGTTGAGAATTACATCTGTGCGACTGTCTGACGCACACAGAGGTACATAAAATCAGAGATTGCCAAAGAAGATTATCACCCGCTCTGACATCCAATCCACAACCAGCAGCCGCCTTCACAGCCTCATGATTCAGTGCATAACACTCTTGATTGCACCAAATCAAGCCTTCAAGAAATCTGCAGATAGCAGCCCTCAGTCAACTGTAAAATAACTGTGATGTGTCTTTAATTGGAACTTTCCCTACACGATACTGTGATGGTTGTTGAGCTCAGATAAAACCACATTTAATGCAACGTGGTGCATTAGTACATGGAGTCTTTAAAGTAAACGATCACACAAAAATGGTCAGCCTAAGGTCTTCCAAGATGTAGATGAATTTGTTTCTTCATCAGAACAGGTTTGGACAAATTAAGCATTACATCATTTGATCACCAGTGGATGCTCTGCAGTGAATGGGTGCCGTCAGAATTGCAGTCCAAACATCACAATAATCCACATCACTCCTGTTCATCATTTAATGTCTTGTGAAGTGAAAAGCTGTGTGTTTGTTAGAAACAAATCCATCAAGGCATTTTAACTTTGAACTGTTGCTTCTGGACAAAGAGTCCATAATCCATAATAACACTTCCTCCAGTGAAAAAGTCCACCCCTGGTCTCCTCTCACATCAAAATCCATGGACATATATGCTTAGAACAGTTTGGGACTGTTTTTGTTTGTAAATGTTATATTTTGTAAATTTTTCTCCTGATTCAGACGAGACGATTTTTTCACTGGAGAAAGCAATAATTATAGATAGAGCACTTGTATTTTGGCCAGAAGTAAAAGTTTAAAGTTAAAATGCCTTTTCACTTCACAAGATGTTAATTGATGTTAAATCATGTGGATTATTGTGATGTTTTTATCAGCTGCTTGGACTCTCATTCTGACGGCACCCATTCACTGCAGAGCATCCATTGGTGAACAAGTGATGCAATGCTTAATTTCTCAAAATCCGAAACAAACTCATCTACATTTTGGATGGCCCGAGGGTGAGCACTTTTTCAGCAAATCTTCATTTTTGGGTGAACTGTTCCTTTAATTTTTGTATTAAGCAGAGTGCAGTGCTGGTTGAAAGTTTGTGAACCCTTTAGAGTTTTCTATGTTTCTGCATAAATTTGACCCAAAACATCATCAGATGAAAGTCCTGAAAGTAGACAAAGAGAACCGAATCAAACAAGTGAGAGAAAAATATTTTCTTTGTCATTTATTTATTGAGAAAAATGATCCAGTGTTACATATCTGTGAGTTGCAAAAGTATGTGAATCTTTGCTTTCAGTATCTGGTGTGACCCGCTTTTGCTGCAGTAACTGAAGGTGAAGTTTCTTGTAAATGCTGATCAGTCCGGCACAATAACATGTAGGAGTTTTAGCCCGTTCCTTAGTGCAGAACCACTTAAACTCTGTGATGTTGGTGGGTTTCCTCCGAAGAACTGCTTGCTTACATTTTAATTGGATTAAGGTCTGACTTTCCAAAACATTAACTTTGTTCTTCTTGAACCATTCTTTGGTAGAATGACTTGTGTGCTTGGGGTTGTTGTCTTGCTGCATGACCCACGTTCTCCTGAGATTCTGTTCTTAAACAGATGTCCAGACGTTTTTCTTTATAATTTGCTGCATAATTCAGAATTCATTGTTCCATCAATGATGGCAGGCTGTCCTGGCCCAGATGCAGCAAAACAGGCCCAAGCCATGATACTACCACCACCATGTTTCACAGATGGGATGAGATCCTTAAGCTGGAATACAGTGTGTTCTTTTCTCCGAACATAATAGCTTCTCATTTAAACCAATAAGTTCTATTTTGGTTTCATCCATCCATTAAACCTTTAGTCCTCTGGCTTGTCCACGTGATTTTAGCAAGCAATTTTCTTTTTGGAGAACAGTGGCTTTCTTCTTGCAGCTCTGTCATGCACACCATGGTTTCTCAGCGTTCTCCTGATGATGAACTCATGAACATTAACATTAGCCGATGTGAGAAAGGCCTTTAGTTGCTTAGAAGTTACCCTGGGAACTTTTGCAACCTCGCAGACTATTACAGGTTCTGCTTTGGAGTGATCTTCTCGGGAAGGTAACAGTGGTCTTGAATTTCCTCCATTTGTACACAATCTGTCTGACTGTGGATTTGTGGAGTCCAAACTCTTTAGAGACTGATGAGCAACATCAACTCTTTTTCCGAGCTCATAAGTAATCTCCTTTGTTCGTGACATGATTCACTTCCACAAACATGAACAGACTTTGATAGATCCCTGTTCTTTGAATAAAACAGGCCACGTACTGACTTTGATGGTCATTGCACCGACTGAACACACCTCTGCACAGATGGACTCTAATTTCACCTTTAAATTAACTGCTAATCCAAGAGATTCACATACTTTTGCCACTCACAGATATGCAATATTGGATCATTTTCCTGAATAAATAAATGACAAAGAAAATATTTTTGTCTCATTTGTTTGATTGGGTTCTCTTTGTCTACTTTCAGGACTTATGTGATTATGTCAGAAATATAGAAAATTCTAAAGTGTTCACAAACTTTCCAGCAGCACTGTTTTAGTTTAAATTAGCTTTAGTTACTGTGTTTGTCAGAATGAACGAGGAGAGAAAGCGCAATATCATCAGTCTTCAATATAATTTCCAAAACACGGTGAAAATGTAGGTCATTGGCTCTGTAATTTTGACTAAATATTTGCTAGAAAAACACACGTCCAATTCAGACAGGACTGAAATATTCTGTAAAACACAACTGAACCTGACTGCCTCACGGAGGACCGGTCCTGTCTGAAGTCTGAATAGGACTCACTGAATGTGAAACTGTCACTACACTTCAGTATTGATTTCTCACAGCGAATTGATTTCTTACAGACAACTTACTGAAGTTCCAATTCTCTCTTGAGAGAAGCACATAAATAAACATTTACACTAATGAAGCTACTTTCATTTGTTTAAGCTTTCCATGTAGGTAGCAGTGCCAGCACAGCATTTTCACAGGCAATTCCTTTCCTCTTTCGCTGTGTGAAGATCATTGTCTCGATGAAGTGCGTCACTGGCGCCTCTGTTTGCATGCAGCACCACTGTGTGAATGAGGCTGCTTGTGCTGCGCTTTGATATTTTCAAATGATGTCTCATGCTCAGTGAAGACTGTAAGGAGCTGTAGGCCTGAATCATATCTGAGACAGAAAGTGTGTTCTTGTGACATATGCTGACTCATGTCATTTCCTGTTTTAAGATATCGGGGAGCATGGAGACTTTTTTGTACTCACTATGTGTGTTGAGATACACTCATCTCTTCGCAGACAGGGATTACTTGATGGAAAATCCAGCTAAAACCAGCAGCTTCAAAAATGCCAGTCCGTGTAACTGGTTTTGACTTCTTGCTCCCAAAGGCTGCATTTATTTGATCAAAACTAAAGTATTGTGAAATATGTTTTCTAATTATATATATTTTAGAAAATTAATTCATTCCTGTGGTGGCAAAGCTGAATTTTCAGCATCATCAGCGTCACATGATCCTTCAGAAATCATTCTAATATGCTGATTTGCGCTCAAGAAACATTTCTTATTATTATCAATATTGAAAGCAGTTGTGATGCTGTCACGTTACGCTGCCGGAAGGAACGATGGAGATGTAAATACGCCAAATGGTCTTTAATAAATCCACAATATTGGGTAAATGCACACCAGCAAGGCAGAATGACACACGAACACAACTTGTAGACCCAACAAGGGAGAAACGCACAGACAGGAACTTAAGGTAATCGGGAGGAACACAGGTGCACAGAATGACTAATTAAACTAAACGAGGACAGGAACATGACCAAATAAGGGAAAACAGGAACAGAAACGGGGCAAAACATGACAAAACCGGTCTAGATCCTGACAGATGCTTAAAGAAACTGTATGCACCTTGAAATATCAGTTTCAAATCATTCTGATGAGTACACTTACTTCTAATAAGGTGAAAAGCTATGAGTTTGGTGGGTGCGAAAAGGGCGGATTGCTTTACGGCAGTAACAAATGCACGTGTACATCCATTTATTACCACTGAGAAATATTTCCACTCAATTCCACTCATCTGTAGGGTGCTCCAAAGTCGCAAAAAATACACAAAACTACATACAGTTGCTTTCATAATTATTTTAGAGTCATTTAATAATAAGTTCAAAAGAACAGCATTTATTTCAAATTTAAAAAAAAAAAACATTTGTAACACAATAAATCTATTTACTGTCACTTTTCCTCACTTTTAATGTGTTTTTGCTGGAAATCTCCTTAAAAAAACTTTTGAACACTTCTGTATTTATAAGTGATTTATTATAACCCACTGAACACAAAGAAACTACACATTTCTATTTTTGGCCTGTATGTGAGCTAGGCCTAATTCAAAAGACTTTAATCTGTTGTAATCTGTTATCGCAAATTCTTTCATAACTAATTGCAATCATATCCTCATTTCTTAGATCTGTTCTAAAGAATGTGATCTATAATATGATGATGCCTAGTCATTCGCTTTACTTTGGTGTATTCTAATAGCTTTTGAATCTTAACAGTTTTAAATGTTACTTTGATCACATTTTATGTTTGGATTTGATTAAAAAAACCATTTGATATAATTGTGTTATTCAGTTCACTAATAGGCCTACCATACAGTGTTCAGTACGTGCAATGATGACTTTCTCTAATCATTTCTTCTGAATGTGCTAGTTTGAGTTCAACCTTCATTTCAAATATCCCCAGAGCATCTTCATCACTCAAACTTGACCTGTCGGCTGTTAACCAGTCACTCAGTGACTATCCTGTCTGGCAGATCCTGCAGTGACGTGTTTGTCATGTTTTCAGACGGGTCATACTGAGGTGGAGTATGTCACAGGCTGGTGCTACAGTGAATCCACCCAAAGCGTTTCAGCATTCAAGCTTCCATCACACCTTTGTGGGCTCTTTTCTCATGGACCTGTGGTTGTCGGAGGTTTCCTTTCCCTTCCGCTGTGCGCAATTGACTTCCCCTTCACTTTGTGTGCAAAAGAGCCATCTGCACATATCTACATTATGTATATGTTTTGCAGTTTATCTGTTGGAGGTTGATTGACACAAGCTCATCGCTCACATACGAAGAGGCATGCTAAAAGGCGTTTGAGAGTGTTTATCTGTTCTGCGGCCAAACCACAAGCTGTCATCAACTCTCTGCAGTGACCGATGGCCGTTTGCAAAGTCTGAAATGGATCTGAAGCCTGCAGCTTTTTGACATACGTCTGCTGTCTGGATTACAGTATGACTGCTGTATGTTTAGTCTAATGGTAATGATGGACATCTGATATCTCACTCACCCAGTAGAGCCTCTGCGAGTACAGATGCAGCAGAAATGTCGCTGCCGCATTGCAATCATATCCTAATGTCAGTAGGACACTAATAATACGTGGTTTCATCTGTCGTTTTTTTTTATAACTTCTGGACCCCTCAGGTTGAGGTGATGTTCGGCAGGACATGCGTGTGATATATTGACAAGGTGCTGGCTTACGTGATATTTTACAATAAATCATAATCGCATCGTGTGTATGTTGGTGCACCTTTAATTGCTGAGCACAATGCACAATTTAATCTGCATTACTTAACCTAGCAATCACGTGTATACTTCAGAAGATATGTTCAACTAAATGAGTGTTATTAAAACATATCAATCATATTTGGTTAACCACACAGGCAGAGCTGGGTAGTAACTGATTACATGTGGATTATGTAATCAGATTCCAAAAATTAAGTACCTGTAATTAAATTACTTTTTTAAATACTCGTAATCAGACTACAGTTACTTTTTTTATTTATTACATGATTACATATTATTCACACAATAGCAAGGAATTATACATAATTTATTGATTCTCCCTAAATTACATTTTTTTAATTTTTTTAATGTTTCTTTCTAAAATAGCCTACCACTTACATTCAGAAAATAAATAAAAAATAAAATAAATACTTTAAGAATTAAGTATCACATTTGCATGTTCATGGTTCTCTGTTGGTTAATGGTCACATGCAGGTAAATAAATTAAATTTTTTTTTTTTTTTTTTTTTTGTGATTTATTTTGATTGGTGTTATTCTGAAATCATTTATTTTAATTTTCCATTTTCATGATTTAATTAATTATTAGCTTTTCATTCAATTCATGAAGCCCCTGCAGTTTATTTACAAACCCCAATTTGGGAAACCTTGAAGTAACGTAATGTTTAATGCACTTCATGTTATTAATTACAATGAATGGAATATATTTTGCTCATTGTATTTTTATATCAATACGGTATGAAATTATTCTATTTAAAACAATGTGATAAACAACTTGGGTAAAACGTAATCTAAAAGTAATCAAAAGGTAGTCTTATTACACTACCTAAAATATGTAATGTAATGGATTACATTACATATTTTAGATTATAAATTACATAACAATTTTTTTTGTAATTTGGAATCAGTACGGACTACAATTTCTAAGTAATCTACCCAGCTCTGCGCACAGGTTAACTTTGAAGGGGTCACATGATGCGATTCCAAGTTTTCCTTTCTCTTTGGAGTGTTACAAGCTGTTCGTGCATAGATAAGATCCCTAAAGTTGCAGAGACTAAAGTCTAAAACCCAAAGAGATATTCTTTATAAAAGTTAAGACTTGTCCACGCCCTCCTAAACCGGCTCATTCAAACACGCCCCCACATGTCTACATCACTGTGTGGGAAGATTTGCAAAACACTGCCCAAATGTATACGCAAAGAAAGAGGGCGTGATTTTTATTCTCGCTGTAGTATTGTTGCTGCCGCCGGCGCCATGTCCTGGAGACGCTGTGTGTTTCATTGTGAAAATTAAAGTACTTTGTTTGGGCTTCCAAAAGAGGACACAACTAGAAATCACTTGTATTGTGTATACAAGTGTATACAAGCACAATTGTGTGGGTTAGCTTGTAACCCAAAGGTTGCAGGTTCGAGTCTCAGGTCTGGCAGGGATTGTAGGTGGGGTGAGTGAATGTCCAGCACTCTCTCCACCCTCAATAGAGACCCTTGAGCAAGGCACCGAACCCCCAACTGCTCCGGGTGTGTGTTCATGGTGTTTGTGTACACAAATTCTGAGTATGGGTCACAAGTCACTTCCTTTCCTTTCCTAAGAAAACAGTAATTCTCGCTTCTTAGAACGTTGAGCTTTGTAAAGATCGACGCGTTTCAGAAAGGCGGAGCATAGAGTATGTGGAAAATAGTGTGTTTTTTTAACCTTAAACCACATAAACACATTGCATTACACCAAATACACAAAATAATGTTATTTTTAGCAACGTCATATAACCCCTTTAAAAAACCAGGAAAGTTATGCAAAGATATTTTGTGTATTTACAGATAGATAGATAGACCATCAAAGCAGACACAAGCCATTTTGGTTAGCTGAATGGATGGATCAGGTTAAAATAAGCTCCTGTAAAAGTCAATGGCAGCCGGATTGAACTGGCCAGAGCTGTAAGGCGAGAGAGCTGCGGACACGGATAGGACGGCCCGCACTCCCTGTGAACTCCACTTCACAGCCCGGGGCTGAATGTGCCCTGATAAAATATTTCAACACTCCCAAGTATGTATGTTGAGAAGTAAGCACGCACGCAGAGCTATTAGGTTGCCGCTCAGGCCGCCTCCGTCGTAGGCCAGTCCAAACCAGTTCTTGTTTATCACTGGCACAGTGGCCGCCCTTGTATCAACAACTGCAAGCGAGCGAATGAGACTTGCACACAGTGTCACTGCATTAAATACAAGCATGACTCATTTGCATGGTGCGCTTGAGGTCAAAGTTGCCAAAAAACAAAGGATTATTGTTGCCCTTGCTTATTTTGCTGCTTAATGCTTAATAATTTTGAAACCTCGGATGTGAGAGTAAAGCTTTGATGCAGCTTGATAACAAAAGACTTTTTTTTAGCTAAATTCAGTGAAAAATCAAAAGACTAAATTAAAATTTAAGATGCTAAATAAATAAATATCACAAGCGAGAGACAAAATAATGCTACAAATAATAAAATGCAACTAAATTAAATGCAACCAGTGATTTGAACATGATTCAAAATGTTAATTCTGAAGCAAAAGCAATGCTATGTTTTATTATTTTTTTCATAATATAATTTCACGTTCGCCTGCCCATCCAGTCCTGATGGTTAATGGTAAACGAACTTGGCTTGCTGTCCTCAATGGAGGCTCGAACCCGAGGCTCGACTGCACGGTGCAATGAGAGCTGCTTGTATAGGCTCGTAATGATGATTGACAGGACTGAATGATTAGGCTCCTCCCCAACCTACATTTGGAACTTTATATAATGCAATATAATATAATATAATATAATATAATACAGATTTTGATTATATTTATAATTGATATAATTCGCAAAAGTTATGCTATATTTTATTAGCTTTATTTATATTAAATATTTTTTAATATAAATATTTACTGTACTAATAGATTTATAACTGATATGATTTGTTTAAAGGGGTGGTTTACTGCGATTTCACTTTTTTCATTTTAAATAGTGTGTAATGTTGCTGTTGGTGCATGAACAGTATCTGCAAAGTTGCTGCGCTGAAAGTTCAACGTAAGCGGAGATATCGTCTTTTAAAAATCAGGAAGTTTAATGCCTACAAAAACGACTCCTATGGGACTACAACGAGATACTTCCCGGGTTACATACGAAATAAACCCATCAAACCCCTCCCTCCGGAACATGCAAAAGAGGGGGCAAGGCCATGTTCTGCGGCTTTGTCGAAGAGGAAGAGTTATAGTGGAGAGTTGTAGCCATGCCGTCGAAACGGTGTTATTTTCACACAGCTGTCAGGTCTTCTGTGTTCGGGCTTCCTACGGACGCTGTAGTTCGTCAACAATGGTTAAAATTTATGTTTGATTATGTTCCTGACAATTACAATCCTAATTCAGCTCTCTGTGCTGCGCATTTTACGCAGACAGTTTCCAGAATCTACACGAGTTCAATGCCGGATTCACACAGAAACTGTTACTAAAACATGGAGCGGTTACAACTTTAAAAACAGAGGCAGCAGTTGTAGAGCCACAACCTGTAAGTAAGATTTCATAATTTTAAATGTATTTGCACGTATAATTTCAGACGTAATGTTTTAGTTTTATCAAGGTCGTAAACAAATGCCAACGCTGGCTTTAGTAGCCAGTTAGTTAAATGCTATTTCGTGTGTCTATGACAAACGCGTACAAACATTTTGGACCCGAATTTGTAATTATGTACTAATTTTGTAAATGTATTTTCCATGTATACTTTATGACGTAATTTTTCGATTTGATCAAGAACGTAAACACAAGCCAACGCTGTTTGGTTATAGTGGCCAGTTAGTTCGATGCTATTTTGTGTGTACATAAGACAAACGTGTACAAACTTCAAAAATTGATATGTAATCACAACAGCAAACTTCATTCAGAAACGTTTGTAAGAGCCGTGCTTGCAGAAGTTCTGCTTGACTCTCTTCATTACCGCTTTCTGGGTCTGATTCTGGCTCAAACTGATACGGCAATATTGACACCATTATTTACATTTGACCGCAGCACATGCAACTGTCGCCCGTAAAGGTAATGGGCGTGAAGTTTCCGGACAATGTGCAGTACGCAGTTTAGCCAATCACAACACACCGGCCCAACTGACCAATCTGAGCCCGTCGCCTGTTTCTGAGGGAGTGGTTTCAGAGAATCAGGAAGTCAACCGGTCGTTCAAATGACAGAGGAGAAAGCGGCTTACAATAAAGGTGAAATATATGAAAAATAAGGCGTTTTTTAACAAACGAAACACGAAGACATGTTATATTGCACCCCATAAACACAATCAAGCAAAGAAAAAAAAGCAGTAAACCACCCCTTTAATGTAATATATAAATCATATCAGAATCCTTTCAAAGACTTTGTGCAGGTGGCAGCCAGTCAGAAGCCGATCTGGAACTCCTCCACCAATAGCATTGCAGAATGTCTGTAAAAGGGGGCGGGGCCTGCATTGCTGCCCACTGGTTACTCTGACTCAGCTGAAAGTCGGAGTGTCGCGTGTCAGGACTGACCCCTCTGGCAGCACAGTCACCGACGGACAATCTCTGACTCGCGGAGCACGTCCCTTCTTAGAAACATGTCCCGTCGCTTCTGGCCTAATGTTACAGTTATGAAAGTGTCCACCATTCCTATATTTAGATCCAAAACATTATGTAAAAGGGAGAAAAGTATCTTCACGCACTTCTGTGTTTGCACCTGTTGCGAATGAAAAGCTGCAGTATCATAGGTGAATTATATTTGTTTTAGGGCTTCTTTTTTGATATTTTAAAGGGTTACTCCACCCCAAAATGAAAATTTTGTCATTAATCACTTACTCCCATGTTGTTCCAAACCCGTAAAAGCTTTTTACGGAACACAATTTAAGATATTTTGGATGAAAACCGGGATGCTTGTGACTGTCCCATTGACTGCCAAGTAATTAACACTGTTAAGGCCCAGAAAAGTATGAAAGGCATCATCAAAATAGTCCATCTGCAGTTTAATTTGAAAGTTATGAAGCGACGTGAATACTTTTTGTACACAAAATATATATTATATATATTCTCCAAAATGGCGCTACAGTGACGTGGATGAGACGCGGAGGAGACGAATTGTTGAATAAAGTCGTAATTTTTATTTTCTTTGTGTACAAAAAGTATTCACGTCACTTCATAAAGTTCAGATTGAACCACTGATGGCAGATTTTGACGATGTCTTTCATACACTGATAAAAATTATTTTGTGGTGAAGTAAATAGTACAGAAAAACTAATGTAGTTTCTACATTAAATAATTTAGTTCAGGCAAGAATTTAAATAAAAGAGTAAATTCAAGATTAGTACTCAATTTAAGCTTGTAGAATTTAACGTTTGAACTTATAAGTATATTTTACTTGGAATTGTTTGATATTTTTACAAAGATTGTTTAAGTAAATATCAACGTCATGATCCCGTTGTTCCCATCATGCACTTGGGCATGAATAATTAATTCTTTTTTTTTTTTTTTTTTTTGCTGTTTTCGAGATGGATTCATGCTGTTTTATGGTTGCTTTTGTTGTTAGGTTAAGTAACTTGCTGTTTTGTGACATTAGGAGTTCATTTTCTACTCAAAATGACCCATTCATACTCAAACACTATTCACTGATTGTCACCGTCATCATGTGCCAAGTATTCAGGTCTCTGTGTTCATTCAGTTAATAACTATATTGAGTCAACATATTACATTAAAATGAATAACGAGCAGTCTACTTGCTTACATACGTGCTTGTAACTTAACCACATGCTTTATAGGCGTTTTTTTTTCAGTGCTATGTTGTTTGAGTAAAGCTTACAAACCGTGAAATATACTTGAGTATTGTAGGGTAAACTTAAAATAATTAAGTAGAAGTTACTCATCAAACTCTACCTGGCCATGTTAAATTTATTTATTTCCTTTACTAATTTTAGATAACTTAGTTAAGTAGATTTTACTTAATACCGTATTTAAATTTTACTTAAAAAATATGCGTGCAAAAACTTGCAAAATAAAAATTAAGTAAATTTAACTTCTTATTTTTTTTCAGTGTACTTTTCTGGGCCTTGACGGTGTTAATTGTTTGGCAGTCAATGGGACGGTCACAAGCCTCCTGGTTTTCATCTAAAATATCTTAAATTGTGTTCAGAAGACGAACAAAGCTTTTACGGGTTTAGAACAACATGGGGGTAAGTGATTAATGACAAAATTTTCATTTTGGGGTGGAGTATCCCTTTAAGCTCAAAATCCTTGCTTTATGTTTCAGTTCCTTCACAGAACATTCAAAACAGACATTCTTTCGTCTGCTCGTCTAGACTTTGGCATATGTTCTCTTTCATAAGTGTTGAAGCGTGTACGGTGGTTTAAACTCTGCACACAGAGCGCAGATGACGCAGGCTGATGGTTTTCCTCAGGTTAATCCTGCAGTGCTGTAACACCTGCCACATGCACAGCCTGCCACAGGCCTTGTCAAGTTCATCACCTGAAGTACCTATCGAACATGTCTGGAGACACCTGAATTATTGAGACTTGTCAAGAAGAGCCACGGGCAAAGATTTTACATAATCATCGCGTTCTGTTAAGACACACTTCTCACCCAGTTCTACTTGATCCTCTACTTGTGTGTTGGAAAGAAAAAGGGTGCTGTTTTTGGGCCAATTATAGTGGAGCTAGTTGTCACACTATACCAGTAAAAAGTTTGAAATAATTAAGTTTTTTTTTAATGGCCTTGAAAAAGAGTCTCTTAGGGCAACTAAGGCTGCATTAATTCGATCAAAGTATCAGTAAAAACAGGAATATTGTGAAATATTATTACAATTTTAAAAAACTGGTTTCTATTTGAATATGTTTTAAAATGTAATTTATTCCTGTGATGCAAAGCTGAATTTTCAGCATCATTGCAGTCTTCAATGTCACATGATCCTTCAGAAATCATTCTAATGTGCTGATTGCCCATTGTGTAACCTACATACAGTGTGACAACATTTCCTGCTTTTAGGGCATGTTGTCACCAAAAGTGAAAGAAATTAGTCTTTTTGTAGCCATTACTGAGGTTTTTACCTGACTTTCAAAAATAAACCTCTCCTAAGAAATAATAACTTAAGTAAACTAGCCCTGGTCATTCATGTATGTAAATGTGTACTAAAATTAATTTGTTAAAAACTCTATACAATCCTAGTGATTACTCCGTTGATGTTTATCTGAATCTAATTGACATTTCAAGCTGTAAACTTGAGCATTTTACACTCCATTTACAGCAATGAGCTCTAATGAGCTGAAGAGATCCAGTTTTATCCCTGACCAGCGGAGGGAAAGTAGGTTAGTGGTTCACTTATAGCTCTTGGGAGCAAACATCTGCTCCGTTTGAGCCTGGGAAGAGGAGTGGAAAATATGAAGCGTTCCTAGCGCACATGAGGTCTGTGTGCACACAGACAACGAACTCCTTGTGTTCGGTCAGCATCTGGTCCTTAGATGGCTTGTCTGCTGGAATGCCAAGAGAACGGAAAGGAAAAGACGTTTCCTCTGAAGGGAAGCTGAAGCTTATGAAGCCAAACGACTCGGTGATGAAGTAGAATCATATAAAAATGTTCACAAATCTGTATTTTTATACTGTGGAGGTTGTTTTGCATATAATTTAGATGCAAACATAATGTAAATGCTGGTGGTGACAAGTTGCACAATGAAGTCTGTCAACACAGGGAACTGGTTAAAGATCTCGCCTCGGGATATGTAACACCTGTCTGTCTATTTGCGCTTTGTGTTGTTTTAATCCCATCATGTTTTACCAACCTGGGTCATAGTTCTAGACATTGCAAAGCACATGATGTAACCACCATCTCTGGATCTTTTTGCACTCTTGACATGCAATAACCTTGACTATGATATACAACCTCATTTCCACTTTGTCAAAGTGATTTGTTGCCAGGAGTTTTTGTCTGAGCATGTAGGAACACCTGTGTTTGCCAAATATGTCAAGTTCCCTAGTTTAAATAGGTGTTCTTGAAATATGTTCTAACAAGTACAACTCTAACAAGTAATGAAAGAAAAACTAAACTTTAGTTTTTGTATAAAATGCCATATTTATTTAAACCGACTGGATCAAAAACAGACAAACATACATGTTTTTTTTTTTTTTGCTGTGACATTGTATAGACAACCTACAAAATGGTACAAAAGTTAGAAACAAGCCAAGAATACAAAACTATGTGGAAACACACTGAAAACACAGCGGATATTGCACCGTTCGACTTGGGAGTAGCTTAATACCCATTTCACCCAGCAACCCCTGAAATGGAAAACAATGGAAGCCAGTTTAATTAGCTCTGGACCAGCCTGACTGAAGAGTAACGTTGCTTCCTATATGCAGTATGCATTACATGTTCAGTCTTTATGAGGGTTCTTTAATTCCCTGGAAGTGCATGTTTGAGAATGTTCTCGTAGTATCTAAAATAAAACAATAGAAAAAAAACTAAAAAAATAAACAAACTGTAACAATTTTCACCATGACCCAAAGCACAAACATCAAGGTAAGGATGCATACAGTTCACAAAAAGTACATAGTCCCTTTTTTAGGTATAGGTAAATGTCAGCACAGCGCACAAATTCAGCCATAAACAGTGATAAAGGCCACAGAGATGGTTTCATTAGTCCAAACGTGTAGCTAGTGACTCTAGTTTGTCTGTTAACAGCACATTTATGTAAACAAACATAGCTAAAATCACATGTAAACGTCAGAGCATGTGTTTGTTAAACTTGTGCATCATATTAGCCAAGCTTCGGTATACACTTTGAATGCAATCGATGAAAAGTGCTAGCTGTTGTTGAACAAAAAAAGGCCTACGCCAACAGGCCACAGTCAGAAGAGTAGGAAAAAAGAAAGAGTCTAGTTAGCTCTTAGTTGTACATACTGGAGTGCAGTTCTCTGCGTATATTGTAACAGCGTGAGCGGGAGGACTGATTCAGGAATGTCTTGCATTTCGATGAGAGTCCTCTTCGTTCGCTGTCAATGGTCTCTTTTCTTTCGCCACTTGAATCAGTGCCATGTTCAGTTTGATGCTCTCGCAGTTTCTTTCTAGCAGAAAGGCAACGTGGCATGTCAGAATCCCATCCATAATGCTTTGCAGCAGGTCTTGTTGTATCCACATCTACAGTTTCCAACATTCTTAAAAGGTTTCAAGAAAATCAGTGTGGTAAAGCCACTTCTTTTAAGTCAAGAAATGACAAACAATCGATAAGTCTGTCTTTGTTCTGTTAGAGTGGATGCAGGATGGTGGGAGTTATTTGTTGCTCTTAGAATAATGATCACCAAAAAAATCTTCAAGATGATTTGGTCTGATCATTCAAATAAGTGAAGAATCGCATCCAAAACGAGGCTGGAAATGTTTGGACACTGTTCTCACACTTAGTGGTGTTGCGTTTAATCCATCTTGGTGTCAAGGGCACAGTTTTTCTCCGACAAATCTTGTATGTACTCTTTTCACCAAGGATGGAGGGGGAAGGGAATCACTCAAGATCTTCAGCGGATTTTTAGGGGCCACTGAGCTGGACTCGACTCGGATTGGGAGTGTTTCCTGGAGGATATCCATCTGTGCACCAAGATGGCTACTCATGCCTCCTCATGAAGGAAGAACAAACCCCAGTTGAGGTTGTAGAGTTAAGAGATCCCTGACAGCACTGGTCAGGTGTGGTTACTCGTTCAGCGGGATGGACAGGTATCTGGTCTCCTGTCCATGGAGCCGCACACCTGCTCAGGATGGGGATCGACCTATCAAGGGAGAAGAACAAGGTTTGAGAACCCAGGAACTCGAATGCATCAGCAAGACAGAAGCTACAAAAAATCTGGGAACTCAACGCACCTCAGAATACAGAGGTGGAGGCTGGAAGCGGAACTCATGGATGTAAGCGTAAAGTGGTCCTTCAATCTCATCCCTCACAGCCGGGAGCTCCAAGTTGTTCTGTCGCTCCTCATCGGTGATGATTTCAGAGTAGCTTGGTGGAGCTAGAAGAGTTGAGGAAAGACCAAAAAAGACTTCTAAATTGATTGTTTAATGTCGAATAGTCATGACGTATCTTTAGCAATGGGGCTCAATCCTACTCCTGGAGATCTGCCTTTGGATTAACTGGAGACTCTGGGAATTAAACTCTAAAAGAAGGTGGTCCTCAAGGAGCAGGATGGAGTACCCATAATCTAAAGGGTCTAAGGTAACAAGTTTAGGATTTGTGCCATACCTTCAGGTCTCTCAGGCAATCCCAACCAGCTCATAGCCATGCTGCACTGACTGCTGACAGAAGAGGTGCGACTGCCGAAGGAGTGGAGGGGAATGGTGCCGATCACCAAGGGCAGGTTCAGGGTCAAGTTGACCGCTCGAGGGATGTCCACATACACCTGTCGAGAAGCAAGAGGTTAGTTGCATGGCAGATATTGGCAAGCAGTTTGCTTTGTCACGAATCAAACAGATTGCAGACTCACCATGATTGAATATTCCACATGGATGATGCTGCAGTCCAGAATGGAAGGCGATATGGGTGGGATCTTCAGCATCTTGCCGTCCCAAGTCTCGCTCTTGCCAGGGGGTAGAGGATCTCCACGGAGGTTAGCTACGAGTTGTTTGATCTCCTTGACCTTCCCTTTGGCAAAGAAGGTTTGGGTTTGGTAGATGGCTGCCTTTGGCACGACCACACGGGAAGAGCAGTTTTCAATCTCTGCAAAGATCTGGATGGACTCTCCTACAAAGAAAACCAACCAAATTCATTCACTCTGAACGATAAAATTAGTTAACTGTCCACCAACAAGCAGGTTTATCATCTCACCTGGAGTGTAGCCCTTCCTCTCGATTTTGGCACTTAGTGATACAGGCCCTGAGGTGCAGAACCAGCAGCAAAGGGTTTTGTCCTTTGTGCCAGCCTGAGGAGACTATAAATGAAAAAGTCACAATATATGAACCTCTGAAATCATACAATTCACTCAAGCAAAAATTCAGTTTGGTGATTAGGCTTCAAATGCTTTTCTCTCACCAGTAACAATGGAGTGTTGATGTCAATGTGCTCAAAGACAGTGAACTCCTTCTTGGTTTTCATGGGCAGGAGCCATGGCCTATGAAGCTCCGCCTTCACCCAGTACCGTACACTGCCATGTTTGCCTTCAAAGGATGTCGCCAAAGGCCTGGAAAGAGACATGAAAAAATAATGTCAGCGTTTCAGTCGATACATTATATATGTGTATAATCAGGCAGGAGAGCTACTTACGTCTGGGGCAGTTCGAGGCTGAAGGGAAACTCATGTCGCCCTGAGTGAAGAACGGTGAAGCCCTCGTCACAGCTGTCATCATCTAAAACAAAGGAGAATAAAACTCGATATACCAATATACCATACCTGTAATATTCCTCAAGAATCCTAAACACAAGACAAAGACAGAGATACGACCCACATTGTCTCATTGCATCAATGAATATAGCAATAGAACACACAATTTTAAAAGAATGTTTTAGAAGAATGGGAATAGAAGAGCAAACTGTCCATAATTTGGTGTAGTATGTTTTTATGCTTTTCAAAAGAAAAAGGGGTGAACCTTTATCACTAAAACCTTAAATATATGAACATACAAACAAAATAACTAGTTATTTTGGAATATTTGATCCTTAGACTTAGTAAAATATATTGTTTTTGATGTGTGTTTGTTCATGCAACACGTTGAAGTAGTCGTTTTCATTCATTTTTATTTTATAAAATGCATTTAATGTCTCTCTTCTTTTTATCGCCACCTCAGCAGTTCCACAGCCTGCTGTAAATAACTATGAGCCTGTCACTCGAAGGCAGCCAAGAGCTAGAGAGGACCGGACTGAACCGGCGCGAGCAGCCTCTCTCAGCCGGATTTCCTCATGCATGTATTACTAGTCGGCTGCTGATTGGCTCAACCGAGGTGTTTTTTTTTTCTTGAATACGCCCCCATAAGGAAGCCACATGTGTACTGCAGCATGGTTAAGGTGTAAAAGAAAATGAAAGACAGGTTTAAAAAAAAACGCAAGACGAAAATACATAGAGTTTGACTTAGTTTATTAGTAGAAGTGACTTCAATACAGAAATTCCATATTTACTGATTGTTACAGAGTACATTAAAATCAGTTTAACAACATACCTCAAAATATGACATTGCAGAATATAAACACATAAAACACTAAACTTTTACAGTTGACATATATCATGCTAACCAGTGGCATAGGAAGTGAATTCATTTGTTTTTCTTGCCGTTACAGTTTCTTTACTAAGCCAAAATACTTTTTTAACAAATGCAGAATGATGCATAAGGTGTAGAAGGAAAATATCACATTTTAATGAACTTTCAACCAGTCCTGCATTGTTGCGAATAAGTTGCGTTGCCGTCTTGACACTTGGGCAAAGATATGATATCACCGGGGGCACACGAGCACTTCCACCAATCAGCGAAGAGATAGGATTGACCTCAACCAATCAGCGAGCAGAGGCTCGGTCCGCACACACCCCCCCCCCTCGCCACCAGTTTCTGAACAGGTTTAAACCGCTTCTAACAAAGGCTACAAACTTACTAGAACCGTCTATGAAAGAAACTGTAACTTATAATTTAAAAAACCGCATGTCAGGATATGATTACATAGTGAATGTCGATATAAAAAAACGTTTATAAAGGAAAATATTTAAAGTGCAAGATTAACTGGTTGTTTTGGACAGAAGGGCTTGTTGTTTATAAGCTCCGGTGTTCAAACAAACAACTTAATTTAAGCATTCACTTAGCTGGAATACTTTTAAAATAATTTGTTTTTACATTTATTTCCAGTATTGCTGAAATAAACTCTTTGGTAGCAAGGAAGACGTTTCAACCAAGCATCATCTGCATAAGGGTTCATAAAGAAATGTCTCTTTTTCTCTCGTTTCTCTCTACCTATGCCAGTGGATTAAACTGTTCACATAGTGGAAACTCAAAATGTAAGAAGACACAATGTAAGGAGCATCTGTCATTGCAGTCCCATCTTTCATAAATGAAAAGTGCTTAATTAAAATGCTCCTTACCTCTATTATGTCCAATAAGGACGTCCCTGTGGTTTAAATACTCCACTTCTTCAGTGAAATTCTGTGTGTAGGCAGTGTTGGATCCAGCATTACGAGATTCAGTCCAGCGAACTTTCGCCAGTCCCTTGGCGTGAATGTTCAAAGATTTCACGCGAATTTCTCCGGTTACTTCAATGATCACCCGACCTGAGACAAAGTCCCCACTGGCGAAGACAGGGACGTTACTGTCATTGAGACAGTCGTAGCTGACAAAGAAGTTTTTCACCTTTCCGAGCACCATGGTGGAAATCTTACTGAGCTGTAAGATATGTAAAATAAAAAGAGCGAATCATCTGTCAGATGTTTCTATGAAAGAAATCATCCAAGTGTTTTGCCGTGCAGAAAGGCTGCAGGCAGGTTCAATGCTATACTCGTCTGTTATTCATTGAATTTTGCTGTAACTGCATGTGAAGATGCAGCTGTATCTCTGCGCTCTGCGCTCTGCCTCTGCTTTAATACCTCCGTTTGGTGGAAAAACAACCGGACTGCGCATGCGCAATCGATAAGGCTGCTGCTGCTCCCTTCTTCCGCCTTCCTATGCTTCAGTGCCTGTTGTATTGTTTAAAAGTATCCTGTCTTCACAGACTCGTACATCCAAGAGTTTTACTAATAAACTAGTGAGTGCCTAATAGTATGCGTACATTATAACAGGTTATGTGAATACACTAGCATAGTGAAACAAAAGAAAGTGGAAGTGAATAGAAACAAACGACTAGAATCCAAATGTACAATGGTTCGTGCGTTGTTGGCATCTAATACAGAAGTGAAACTATGCTTAATTAAATTTGAATGTACTCGCATGAATGAAATCACTCATTAGACTTTATAAAACTATTTTAGACTGATGTAGCAAGCTTTAAGAGCTAAGCTAAATTTAAATAATAATTAATCCTATAGATGGATGTATTGTTAATTGATGTTTTCATGTCATGGATTGTTTTAGTGTTTTGTTAAATCTCATCATTTCAAGCACGGGGCTTTCATAGTTTCTCCCGCGACTCTTCACTGCCACCTGCCTGATAAAGGTGGTTATTGCATAATGCAACTTCTTAATTGCATACTTTATTCATTTAAACTGATATCTATGGACAGAAAACAAACTTTTGCTTCAGACTTTGACAGAACAGGCTAAATCTTATGTACTTTAATATTTTGCATAATGCACTGTACAAGTACAATGTAAATTGTATTCTTTTGTAAGTCGCTTTTGTACAACCCGAATTCCGGAAATGTTGGGACGTTTTTTACATTTGAATAAAATGAAAACTAAAAGAACTTCAAATCACATGAGCCAATATTTTATTCACAATGGAACATAGATAACAAATGTTAAAACGGAGAAATGTTACAATTTTATGCACAAAATGAGCTCATTTCAAATTTGATGCCTGCTATAGGTCTCAGAATAGTTGTGACGGGGGCATGTTTACCATGGTGTAGCATCTCCTCTTCTTTTCAAAACAGTTTGAAGATGTCTGGGCATCGAGGTTATGAGTTTCTGGAGTTTTGGTGTTGGAATTTGGTCCCATTCTTGCCTGATATAGGTTTCCAGCTGCTGAAGAGTTTGTGGTCGTCTTTGATGTATTTTTCGTTTAATGATGTGCCAAATGTTCTCTATAGGTGAAAGATCTGGACTGCAGGCAGGCCAATTCAGCACCGGACTCTTCTACTACGAAGCCATGCTGTTGTAATAGCTGCAGTACGTGGTTCTGCATTGTCCTGCTGAAATACACGTCGTCTGGAGGGGAGCATCTGTTGCTCTAAAACCTTTATATACACCTTTCAGCATTCATAGTGCCTCCAAAACATGCAAGCTGCCCATACCGTATGCACTTATGCACCCCCATACCATCAGAGATGCTGGCTTTTGAACTGAACGCTGATAACACGCTGGAAGATCTCCCTCTTCTTTAGCCCGGAGGACACAGCGTCTGTGATTTCCAACAAGAATGTCAAATTTGGACTCGTCTGACCATAGAACACTTTTTCACTTTGAAACAGTCCATTTTAAATGAGCCTTGGCCCACAGGACACGACGGCGCTTCTGGACCATGTTCACATATGGCTTCCTTTTTGCATGATAGAGCTTTAGTTGGCATCTGCAGATGGCACGGCGGATTGTGTTTACCGACAGTGGTTTCTGGAAGTATTCCTGGGCCCATTTAGTAATGTCAATGACAGAATCCTGCCGATGAGTGATGCAGTGTCGTCTGAGGGCCTGAAGACCACGGGCATCCAACAAAGGTCTTCGGCCTTGTCCCTTAAACACAGAGATGTCTCCAGTTTCTCTGAATCTTTTGATGATGTTATGCACTGTAGATGATGAGATTTGCAGCAATTTGACGTTTTTAAAGTATTCCACAATCTTTTTACGCACTCTTTCACAGATTGGAGAGCCTCTGCCCATCTTTACTTCTGAGAGACTCTGCCTCTCTAAGACATCCCTTTTATAGCTAATCATGTTACAGACCTGATGTCAATTAACTTAATTAGTTGCTAGATGTTCTCCCAGCTGAATCTTTTCAAAATGTCTTGCTTTTTCAGCCCTTTGTTGCACCCATGCCAACTATTTTGAGACCTGTAGCAGGCATCAAATTTGAAATTAGCTCATTTTGTGAATAAAATTGTAAAACATTTATTATACTATCTATGTTCTATTGTGAATAAAATATTGGCTCATATGATATGAGAAAATCTTGAAGCTAAATTATCTTTGTGAAATTTTTGTTTAATTTTCTTTAAACAACGTTTGTAAATCTGCCTGATACAAAATACTACAGCTGAAGAAAACAAGAAGAGTAGCTGCCATGACCGATGTTGTTTTAATATTGTTTGCATAGTATTATTGTCACACTTCAAGGGAAGCCTGGGAACCAGGAGACAAGGAACTTTCAACAAACAACATTTATTTCATCAAACGCTGGAACACAGGAGACACAGAACACAAGGATGACAATTAACAGCCGACATGAAGACAGGAAAATACAGGGCTTATAAACAGAAGGAAATCAAACGAGGAGAACTGAAACAGGTGGGAGCAATCAAACACGGAAGGAGACTAATGAACTAATGAAGACATGAAACGAGGACAGGAACGGGAAGACCAAATATGGGCACAAGAGGAGGGGACACAGGAAGCCAGGACTGACAATTATAGCATTTATTCATATATATATATATTTTTTTTTTTTCAGTTTGGTTTTAATTTTAGTTTAAATTTTAGTAATTTTGCTATATGCGTTTGGCATTTTTATTAGTTTTAGGGGTTTTAATATTTAACTTAAGTTTTAGTTATTTTAGTACTTCAATTTACATTTATTTCAGTTTCAAATTTTCATTTCAAGTTTTTTTAAGTTTACATTATATATATATATATATATATATATAATATTTTTGTAAGTATTTTTATTAGTTTTGCATTACACAATAAACACAAAACAATACATGAAATAATAATAAAAATAATAATAACAAAAGAAAAGCACACTTTTAAAAACAATTAGGGCATATAGGCAGTTTCAGTGGAAAATTAAACAAGCACTCAATAGTGGGCATGCAGCACACTAGTTATTACATTACACTGGGCCAGATGATCTAGAAATGGTTGCCATATACTGTAAAAATTATCAAGATTACCCATAACTTCATACCAAACTCTTTCCATGTGCAACATTCCAGTAAGATAAGTTAACCACAGCTTAAACTGAAGAACAATATCCGATTTCCACACCCTTAGAATGACAATCTTAGTTATAAGTATTCCATCAGTAATGGTACTTTGTACAGAGACATTGTGGTCCAACAGAATATCCACATAACGTGATTTCTGTATCAGGCTGAAAAACACGACCATACATGTTAGAAAACCACTTAAATATATCACACCAAAAATCGTAATGTTTCAGATATGTCCAAAAGAGACGGATCAGAGAGCCTTCTGCAGATTTACACAGGTCACAAATAGGAGAAATGGTAGAAAAAAAAATCTATGCAATTTAGATTTGGAATGGTGCAGTATGCATCTCCTCGCATAGAATTAACTGATGCCAAATGATCTTTTCATCTTTGTACAATGACCAATTATATCATCTAAAATACACATTTCTTTGAACATAAAACTGATAATGTAAAAGTCCATATTATTTGTCAAATACTCAACAGCAGATGGCAGCAAAGCTCTATTCAAACTCATGAACTTGATCCATTATTTCAAATTACCAACATCAATTTAAGCACAACTGTTACATGCATGCTAAAAGTAATGATAAATTTAAGTTATTCCCAACTATCGCATGGTCCCTGGAGGTGTAATATGGACAATACATATGTCATTTCCATAGACAGTATTTTAATAGTCCCATATTTTACAGCACAAACTCTATCAATCAGATGTAAAAGGTAAAGCATATATTCTTTTTCAAAGGAATCTGGAGCACAAAACCCCATTCGTTTACGAGAATAAAGATTCTGGAACAATTTCGTCAAGTAATTGATTCAGATCAATTCTCATTGGATGACCATTATAGCTCAAGACAAAGACCCTTTCAGGCAAAGTCCTGTCATACTAAAACAATGGCCATGACTGAGATGATAGATCCATTTCTACCTTTCCCACTCTTCGTTTTATGTAATTCACTGAATGATCTTATCAATTCCATCCTCCAGAGCTGGGACAGGTCTGCTCTCTTCGGGTCAGAGGTCACCGCCAGAGTTCAAAGGTCAAATTTAGTATTTAAATTGAAGACCTTACAAAACGCTGATGGATACGGATAGCTTTTATCATAATATTATTACACTGTTGGCTCTTAAATGATTGAAAGATATATCTAATTATAATTTAAAAATTAAAATTCTATTGAAGTGAAGCATCCACACACACTGACTGATGTAGGCGAATGAAGATTTTACAAATTTACAACACTTATACTTTTACCAATGTATTTTTAATCCATATCACAAATTTGTATTATAACTTTTAATTTATAACAATTAATTCTTGTTTTTTAGCAGTAGGTTCAGTGCCTCGCCAAAGCATAAATCTTCTTGGCTTAGGCTAGTATAATGTGTATGTGTGTGTGTGTGTGTGTGTGTGTATGTGTTTGTGTGTGTGTGTGTGTGTGTGTGTGTGTGTGTGTGTGTGTGTGTGTGTGTTTGTGTGTTTAAGAGCCATGATGTAATGTGAAGACTCAAGTCTTTCCCACACTTGGAGAGGGATCCCTGACAGCCTGGGAAACTAAAAGCTTCCATCTGTTCAACAGGTCAACAGAGGGTCCTGTGACCTTTGACACAGATTTGTCCCCCAGTAAACATGAAGGACCAAGCTGTTGACAGAGTGGTAAACGATACAGACCAGTTCTGTGTAATCTCATCTGAGTCAGACTTATCCGATATTCCGTTGACAGGTCGTACATCTAATTTGTCAACAAAGGGGAAAAAGAACAAATTATTTGGTAATTACATCACTTTTTTTCACCATTAAAAGTGATTTATGAAACACCTTCCCAATTTAAATTTGCTTTTTAAAATTACTTCACTATCAGGTTGGAATGTTCATTGCTTCACAATGCCCAACATGAACTTTTCACACTGTGCTTAACAGTGCTTTCCACACCTGAAATAGTTAACCCTGGGTTATTCTAAACCTGGGTTATCTTGCTTCAGTTCCTAAACCACGAGTTAACGTTCTTATTTGCATATCTGCGGAGACAGTGCCACTGACTGGACGAATAATGCAGAATGTGACCTGTTTACATAACGGCTCTAGCATTGCACATCTTGGTATTATATATATATGTACATACAGTACTATCTATATTTTCCATAATGGACGTTTCGGTGGACTGTCAAGGTAAACATAAAGAACAGTCTCTTCTTACATTTACATTTAGTCATTTAGCAGACGCTTTTATCCAAAGCTACTTACAAATGAGGACAATGGAAGCAATCAAAATCAACAAAAGAGCAACAACATGCAAGTGCTGTGACAAGTCTTGGTTAGCCTCGTAGCAAGTTTTTTTTTTTTTAAAGAAAACAAGTAGATAGAATATAGAAAAAAGAAACCTAGTGTTAGTTTTTCAAGAAAAGCTAGCAGTTAGAGAATAAATATGCAATTGATAGAGGGTCAAGTGTGTGTTTTTCTTTTTTTAAATAAAAAGAAGACAGGTAGATAAAATAGTATTAGAATAGATAGTGCTAGATGGTCAAATAAAGATGGAAGAGATGTGTTTTTAGCCGACTCTTGAAGATGGCTAAGGACTCAGCTGCTTGGATTGAGTTGGGCAGGTCATTCCACCAGGAAGGAACATTTAATGTAAAAGTCCGTGAAAGTGATTTTGTGCCTCTTTGGGATGAACAATAAAGCGTTGTTCACTTGCAGAACGCAAGCTTCTAGAGGCACATAGGTCTGAAGTACTGAATTTAGGTAAAGGGGTGCAGAGCCAGAGGTGGTTTTGTAGTTAACTCTTAACTTTCTTAACTCCAAATCATCTGTTTTCCATCACCATTTGACATTTTCCCAATCAAACGCTAAAATTAATGTACAATGCCACTATTTCCGTGACTGTCCGCGTGAATACGAAGCACCCGATTGGGTGTTTGTTGCTAACCATAACATTTTGTTTTGCTCTTACATTTACAATACGTAAAATCCATTCTGGAAAAACTTGATAATACAGTCTGGAATATATGTGACCCTGGACGACAAAACCATTCTTAAGTGTCCATTCTGAATAAATAAGCTTTCCATTGATGTATGGTTTGTTAGGATCGGACAATATTTGGCTGAGATACAACTATTTGAAAATCTGGAAAAAAAATCTAAATATTGATAAAATCGTCTTTAAAATTGTCCAAATGAAGTTGAAATGCATATTACTAATCAGAAATTAAGTTTTGATACACTTACGGTAAGAAATTTACAAAATATCTTCATGGAACATGATCTTTACTTAATATATCATACCTAATGATTTTTGGCATAAAAGAAAAATGGATAATTTTGACCCATACAATGTATTTTTGGCTATTGCTACAAATATACCCCAGCGACTTAAGACTGGTTTTGTGGTCCAGGGTCACATATAATAGCCTATAAAAATACATTTATATAAACAGGTCTCTTGCTGCATTCATCCAATCAGTGATGCAGACACTGCAAATATGCAAATGAGAATGTTAACCCAGGGTTTAGGAATGTACAGTGTGAATCGTAAACTTATGAATACCCAGAATTAAGCCCAGCTAAAATATGAGCAGTGTGAAACATGAAGCAATTAACCCAGGACTTCGTTTACCCGGGTTTAGAAAAACGTCACCTGACCAAACCGGAAAACAGGTCTCATCGCATCTGCGTGTCGGAGAACATGTTAACAGCAGTATGAACTCATGGTGATAGCCATGTACTTTCTCAAAGCTTAGTGAGCTTAAGAAGACAGCAAGATGTTTGTTTTCCCACCAGTTACACACAGTGACCGATTCAACACTAATCAGTATTTCACAATCAGTCCAGGCTATCAGAAATAAACGAGTTACATCTGGGAATGTGACATACAGATCAAGGGCCGTATAATGGAGGCCCTGGCCTGAATTGCTTTATATCATCCAGGTGTGCTCTCACACCTGCAGATGTGCTGGAGTACATTCAGTCTCTCAGAGATCCAGCTGCACGCATTTGGCTTCCAAATAGCTCAGTCCTTCCAGAGGTCACGAAGGTCACACATCTGCATGTGAAATGCGATGGCCTTTGACACAACCCGCTGCCCCTGAGCCTCTGTGGCCCTTTTGTTACATAAAGTGCCGGCGCTGGTGTCGACTGCTGCGATTTACACACCTGATATTTGCCTGGACTCACTGAACAGAAGTTACTTTATGGTCCTAGTGCAAAAATGTATTATAATATTTATAATATAAAGATCTTTATATATATAATATTTATTTATTTATTACAAATTTGATATTCCTGTCAGAAATGTGTAGAAAAATTAAGATAATAATGTTTAAATATCATTCTAGCACATTGTTTTTGGAGTAGTGACCCTTCTTTTGACCTCTGACCCTGGGCTTTGTCCTTGTCTTTGCTCATTGTATCGCTTTGACCCTTTAACCTGCGGCTCCTACAACCTGTTCACAAACATGCCACCGATCACGTGACTCTGCTCCATCCAGAGCATCGAGGTTCACCAGCAACTCAAAGCAAAACGCTGACCCTTGAACTCACTGAATTATGCATGAGTAGAATAGTTGCTGCTGGAAGTGCAATCACTGTTATTAATAATATCTTTAGACTATAGCTGCTCCTATAAATACCTTGGATGTTTATATTTATAGGCAAGACACTACAGGTGAATAGGATAACAATTTTACACTAATAGATCACTGTCCCTTGTTGATTAATCACAGTACATTAAGACACTTGTTTTGTTTTACAAGTTTCCTAGAATGTTTGAATATGCAAATTAGACATCATCTAATTAAATATGCGCTAATTTGCATACATTTACAGAATGGAAGTTTCAAAATTCTTCTTTCATTTTGTTCTCATATGAAATGTTTTGCACAGAGGTTTTTTTTGGATCTCTCTTTTTATCACTCCATAAATAAGAAAAACTGCAAAACTGTCAGAAAGTAAATATAATTTTTCATCATATCATTATTAGTAGGCCTAATTATAGGCAGATTACATATTAAAACACCTCTGTGAAATCCTTCAGAATATATGGGGAGCTCAAAATATCAAAATTGACTAGCTCCTGAAAAAAAAAAAAAATTTAATATTATTTTTAAGTAATAAAATAAAAAAAAGCTATTTTAAAGTAATAAACCATTATGTTATAATAGAATTGTTCTTTTCACACTAGGTGGCAGTCCTTCTATTTTTCTACACTCCTGAGCATCAGATTAGATATTCTGTTGCCTACTAATCAATTGCAAAAATGATAAATGATCTACATTGATTATCAGATTGGAGAATGAATATAATACAGATATTATAAAAGCATAATAGCTAAAACGTTAAATCCTATTCTTGTCCAATATCAGAATCGCCAAGTATGTTTACACACACAAGGAATTTGACTTGAGGACAGGAGTTTAGTGCAGAAGAAAGTACAGCCATAGTGCAGACATACCTGATACTGAAGACATAGGAATAACACAGTAGAGATGGAATATAACACTAGAAAAAAAAACAGAAATTAAATAATATACAATAAATAGAAGTATAGAAGTATACATATAAATGTACAGATATGTTATAAGTGTGCAGACATGTTATTTACAAAGTGTGCAGTTTACAAGTGTAAATATGAGAAAAAATACAAACGCATAAAAGTCTCAGTGTTTGCTAAAAGTGACTTGAAGCACATAATTGCATCCAGCCGCCTTTGCAAAGATGTGAGCTAAATGGCCAATCAAACAGAGCTTCCGAGCTTAAAGGAGCCGCCCACTTCTGTGCTTTAGTACCTGATGGGGTCTATAATACAGACCATTCAATAGACCACCGCTGAAGCGCGTATAAGACCAAGTGAAGGTGTGGTCATTTGGATCAGCATCATGCCAAAGTTGAGTCCGTTCAGCTCTGTTCTCACGGATACTCCTGTTTTTAGTTAAACTTGAAGTCTTCCATTCATGCTCATGTCAATCATGCCAACAGAAGGCTGCGCTACGCCGCGTCTTTGCTCTGCTCGGATCTGATTCATTTGGGGTTTCCGATTGTCCCTTTTACGCACGAAGACACCACCAGCACGGAGTTCCGGCGCGATTGTTTCATGTCCAATCTGGCTGTCTGATCTTGTTGGACACATAAGCCTATCTCCAGTCCCATCGATGCGCTTTCCATATCAATTGGCTCTTCTGCATGGATAAAACACGACCGGCCTTCTTCATCTTGAATAATACAGGAGAAGACGCGTAAAAGGTTCGCAGTCCAGCCATGGCCATGGTGGTGAGCGTGTGGAGAGATCCGCAGGAGGAACTGGCACCGGCGGGATCTCTGGATGATCAGAGCGGAGCGGAGAGAGACCACCACCATCACCACCGCCTGAGCGCAGCCGCGCACTCTCCAAACACCGGACTGCCTTCCGCGGAGGATAAAGGACAGAACTCGGCGCAGAACCAGCAGCACATTGAGTGCGTTGTTTGCGGAGATAAATCCAGCGGGAAGCACTACGGACAGTTCACCTGTGAGGGATGCAAAAGTTTCTTCAAGCGGAGCGTTCGGCGGAACTTAACGTACACGTGCCGTGCCAACAGAAGCTGCCCGGTGGACCAGCACCACAGGAACCAGTGCCAGTACTGCCGCCTGAAGAAATGCCTGAAAGTGGGCATGAGACGCGAAGGTGAGTGCGCAGTGCATCCTTCTTTTGTAGCCCACATAAAAAAAAATACAAATTAAAAAATAAGTAGAAAGAAAGAAAGAGAAATTGGCCAAAATTAATAATAAAAATAAAGAGAGGTATTTAAAAATGTTTTTCTTCATATTACAAATTAATATAACACAACATTAATAAACTTTTATATAGCCTACACTAGCCTGCATACTGTACAACTTGTAGCTCAAGGCCAAAAGCAATTTAATTAAAGCTTTATGATTTTGCTTCTGAACATAAAAAGCTCTTTAAAACATTTAAAAAAATTATTCGTCTTGTAATAACATAACCTTATTTACAAAGCAACTTTTAGGCAGGTATACTAACTAGACCACTTATTTAGTCTGCATTCAATTACTGAACAGGAAAAGTTGCGTTATTGTATCAGTAGGACAGATTTCATGTTAATATCTTAGTGTAAAATCTATAAAATATTAAGAGTATTACAGAGTATAGTTTCTTATAGTATTGTTTTCATATTCTAGATTGATTGCACTTGCAGTTAATTGTGTAAACAGTGTGTTTAGATAGATAGATAGATAGATAGATAGATAGATAGATAGATAGATAGATAGATAGATAGATAGATAGATAGATAGATAGATTATTCCCACTATTGCAGTGCATATACACTTTCAGAAGAAAAAAAGGTATAAAAACTGGTGCGGTACACTTTCAAAGGGGCAGTTTGTCCCTTATTTATCACTAAAGAATGCATATTAATACATTAAAGATACATATTTGTACCTAAAGTGTAGGCCTACATATTAGCACCTAAATGGTAAATATCAGTACATTTTGAAAGGGTACCTCGCCAGTGACAGCTTTTGTACCTTTTTCTTAGAGTGTAGGCTACATGCAGAAAGATCAGAGATGTGATTATTCACGATAATATTATACGTTGTTTCTACGCACATTTCTTCTCCGTCTAATTCTGTTTTGATAGCGGTTCAGCGAGGAAGAATGCCGCCGAATCAGCCGAACCCCAGCCATTACGCGCTGACCAACGGAGACCCGCTGAGTGGCCAATGCTACCTGTCCGGATACATATCCCTCCTGCTTCGGGCCGAACCATATCCAGCCTCCAGATACGGAAACCAGTGCATGCAGTCGGGTAACATCATGGGCATTGAGAACATCTGCGAGCTGGCGGCCCGTTTGCTCTTCAGTGCTGTGGAATGGGCGAGGAACATCCCTTTCTTTCCTGATCTCCAAATCACGGATCAGGTGTCTCTCCTCAGACTCACCTGGAGTGAACTTTTCGTTCTGAACGCTGCGCAGAGCTCCATGCCTCTCCACGTGGCTCCTCTCCTCGCCGCCGCCGGGCTTCACGCGTCCCCGATGTCCGCGGACCGAGTCGTGGCCTTCATGGATCATATCCGATTCTTCCAGGAGCAGGTGGAGAAACTGAAGGCCCTGCAGGTGGACTCCGCCGAATACAGCTGTGCCAAAGCAATAGTGCTGTTCACATCAGGTAGGCCCGAATCAAGATCAAGCAAAACTTACTGTACAGTTCAATGAGCTTGTCTATAGCATAATCCTATTTGTTCCGCGAAGTTTGTTTCGAATAATGGACCGTCAATCTGTCAAAAGTACCATCTGCGCACAATCAGATTAAAGGCGTGGTTGTTTAAAAATAATGGTAGTTCGATGATGTCAAATTTTGAATAAGAATATAAAATCAGCATTAGGCTGCTCAGTAATAAAAGTTAAATTAGATCATATTTGACAAGTTACATATGTACACATACCCTATATATATTTTAAGTAACATTAAAGTTTTAGGTATAAATGATCAAATTAATTCATTTTAAAAGTAGGCCTACAAATATGTCATTTTTAGTCCTTCAGAACTGCCTACATTTATATGATGGAAATTCGCATGCTACACAACCCCACCCTCCATTACGGCTTGAATCGTGTCAAAAAATAAATAAATAAATAAATAAAATTAAAAGGTCTTCTCAAATGTATTATTGAAAATAATTAGGCTATGCTTTCACAACCTTTAAACAACGTTTAAGCAACATTCAAACAACGTTTACGCGACCAACATTCGTTTCAAGTTTTAAGCAGAGCGCGCTAAATAGAACTTGAGTTACTAAAGTTCGATAACAAGTTTTAAGCAGAGCGCTAAACAGAAATTCGCAAAGTCTGCGGCGTTACTATAGCAACACTACGCAGAGACTGAAGTCCGCGAGCTTTTCGTTTCAGTTATGGGAATCATCGACAAAACAGATGTTGTTTTACTTTTAATTGTGTTATAAATTTACAGACTACAAATATACAACAAATATATTTTGTTTTGATTAAAACCGTGCCACAAGACATGCAATGCGCCAAGAACATAGGCTAATGACAGAAAAAAAAAAAAAAAAATTAAAAGTCACACGCTGATATCAAACTTTCCAAAACTGTCCAAAAAGAGTTTTAATATACTTAGGCCTATGTAGCCCACACAGGCTGGTTAAAAATACCGAGTCCTCCTCTATAAAAGTCGAGAGTTCTTCTTAGTTTTAATTACTCTCTAAGGCGTTTCTATTGATCTTTCAAAATATAGCATTCAGAGCTTAATTCGTTTCGTTAATTCGTTGTATCCAAGCGTAGCCTATTTAATCATTTATTATGAGAAATAAGATGAAATGCACACGGTATATTCGTTTGGCTAATGCTTTCTTGAATTTAAAAAAATATATATTTGTCTACTGACTTAATTTAGGTTGTAGGTCAAACTCCATCGAGACAATTAGATTTTCAAATGAATTAATTCTGTGTTTATCTAAGGAAATAAATGAATGCTAACGCTTTATATGCCTGCTACTATTATGTTAAATAAGTTTACTGTGCATACAGTGACATATGCATGCAACATAGATGTTATTCTATTGAATGGCGAGTGTTTAATGGCTATATTCATTTGCATGCAGATGCATGCGGCCTTTCAGACGTACCGCATATAGAAGGACTTCAGGAGAAATCTCAGTGTGCTCTGGAGGAGTATGTGAGGAGTCAGTATCCGAACCAGCCCACTCGCTTCGGCAAGCTGCTGCTGAGACTCCCCGCGCTCCGGATGGTCTCCTCCTCCGTTATAGAACAGCTTTTCTTCGTTCGACTGGTGGGTAAAACGCCCATTGAGACGCTCATCAGGGATATGCTGCTATCTGGGAGCAGTTTCAACTGGCCCTACATGTCCATTCAGTGAGAGGAAGGTGAAGATGTGGGGACGCTTGGTGAGCATTTACAGACATTAAAAACTAAGCAGTCACGGATGATGCAGAAACTCTCTCTCAATGTCGGTTTATATAGCAATGATATTCGTGAAAATGTGAAGATATCTTTACTGTCTTTCTCCTGATGTTTTAACAGTCAACCATGACATGTGCCATAAAAAGACTTTTGATTCACTTATTCAAGAGTGTAATTGTCCATTTTAAATGCAAAAAACGTCGTAATTTAGTTTTTTTTTTTTTTTTTTGAACGAAGGGATATGCATTGATCCAAAATAACAGAAATAATTGGTGTTACCCGAAAAACGTTCAACAAAAACACTACGTTTGTTTTAACTGAGAAGCGGAGACAATGGATTTAACAATTATTTATTTTGCTGTATTTATTTTACTGCTCATCAACTTCATGTATCGAAACAATCAACCACAGCACTTAAGGTTTTCTGAGGCTCGACAATAAATATTATTGGTGTATTTTCCAACATTTCTTTTCTCGGTATAAAATATTACACTTCAAACCTGTTTTTGTTTGTTTGTTTGTTTGTTTGTTTGGGGCTGTCAGGGTGGGCGAGGGGGACTGTTGGATTTGTTGTAAGATGCAACATTTGATTAAACAATTTTCATTAATCATTTCGTGCGTAAATGTGCTTTTGTTTGTACTTTTGCTAATAAAGATAGTTTTCATAACTTTGAGGGACAAACTGATGTTCATTTTCGGTCTTGTCATGCTTGAAGCGCTTCTTTCTGTTTTGAAATATTTTGAGATCTTTTGTAGAAACTGTGATGCACAGAGAATAGGAGACCGTTTTAGTTTTACCATTTAGCTTTAAATATTTACACAAAATGGATTAGTTTGCTTTATAAGCAGTCATTTAATTCACAGTTTAACACAGCAAAGCAGCACAACATGCAGTTTAGTCATAACTATGTTTATTATTCATTTTATGCATGGATTAAAACTAAGGTAACTCAATCTGTGAGTTCTTCATATGCATATAGGACATTTTTAGACAAGTAAGAAGACAGTAAAGTCATGAAATATAGCCTATACATTTATAAAATATGTTGGTGGATTTGAATCGAGTGAGAAATATAAATTCGCAGTGTCATAGCTTGTAAGCCTATAAATAGCCTACACAAATGCCACATTTAAAAATAGGTAACTCGCATATCTGGGAGAGTTTTGACTGGTCGTTTGGGCTGTAAAGGCGTATGTTTACCAGAAATATTGTAATTTCATCTGATAAATAGAGACAGACAAAACAGCCCGATGATAACCTGGACAGGTGAGATGTGTTTTGTACAGAGGTGTCAGGAAAGCGCTGTGATCTTATCACATCAGTCAGATCAGCCTTCAAAGAAACCTGATTCATTGTAATTGAACTATAAAGTTTGTGTCCTTTCTTATGTGCTGGATTTCAATCTGTACTGCCATATCTCATCATTCATATTCCAGAGACAAGCAGCAAAGAAATTCGTTTTTATTTATGATGGCATATAAATATATTATGTTTTATATGTAATAAATAATAACATATTTGCAATATTGAGCAGTGGGTTTGATACGTTTTTTCTGACCAACTCAAGCATTTCCTTTCAAATGACAATTTCCAGCGTGAAAAAGAAAACACTGAAGTCGAAGCGTTTTATTTCAACAAAAGCCCACGTTCATCATCTACGAAATGAAGCCTATACAAATAAATGCTTTTAGACAAAGGCAAAAATAATTTGTCGTCACTTGTTATGAACTTAATAAGGCGTCATTTTTAATTTCTCGATTAAATGTAACCTGATTTTTGCATTCTGACCTTTATGACAGCTCTCATTGTTATAGGCACGTCTGTCATTTAATGATTATATCGCGTATAGAAATACGCATGCGCGAAACGAAACAATTTCAAGAAATTTCAAGACTTTTAAGTCCTTGTACTAAAAAATGCAAGAATATTTGGAATTTCATATTGTCCTTGCTCTAAAGCATGCAACAAAATCCCGGTATTTTTAATCAAGGAGTTTTCATCTCATAACAACAGGCTATTTAAAGCTTTTTATTTGATTGTTATCTCTGTGTGGATTTACTTAACTCAATCTGGGAACAAAATTGTCTTCAGAATTGAGCTAAAAGCTCTTTTGGAGACAACTTTCAAAAAAAAAAAAAAAATCCTTTCAGGCAGTCTATAAGTAAAGCTTCATATAAAAACAACATGTCCATGGCATCTCTGTTGTACAGCTAGAAAACAGTGTGTGTTCCTCCGTGTTTTCGGTGTGGAGTCTGACAGCCAGAGTCTCTAGTTATTGTGAACTCCGTGACCCCACACTTCTCTCATCATGTGCGGATCTCCTCCTGAGCTGAGGTGTATCATGAACTCGTGGCATCTCAGATGAATTGCTGACACCGTGCCTGGGTTAGCCATGACCCCGGCGGTGCCTGGGGACCCGTGAGGAGAACTGGAGCTCGGAATAAAGCGCAGGCTCGTCCACAGGGGGATTCCTGATGGCCACGAGGAGGGTCTTTGTTGGACGTTAGTATCATAGGATACGTGCTCGGATCAAGGGTACAGCTGTTAGAGGAAACTCTGTCCAAGCTGCTAGTGTGGGAATGCAAACATAGACACTTGTGAGGAAAATAGTGCTGAGAAAGCAATTGTTTACGTGATATCCTGCAAATATGGATAAAATAGTAATTGAAAGGAAAGGTCAGGTGGGCCCCGATGAAGGCCTTCCTGTCACGGACAGCATTATAGTCTTACTGGTTTTAGCTGGATTATCAAGCTGTAAAGACACTGCATACGAGGAAAGGCGATTACAGCACAGTCTGGAGATGAGAGTGCTGTCTACCTGAATCAAGCTAACACAACGTGTCACCTATAGGGTCCTGGATCCTCGGTAATGGACAATAGGCTTTCTAGAATGGAAATGAAGGGGAAGTCCAAATCCTGGTTTAAGACTTTAATGCAGTCTCTATTATATTCCTCGTCTCAGCTCAATTAGCTCACTCACATCTAGGTACAATATTGTAAGTGGATTTGAGCAGCACAGCCAGCTGTCATCTATGAGAATGACTTTTAAAATACAGTTCATTTCTGTGTGAAGCAATAAAACTGTTTTCAACATTGATGATAATGAGTAATGTTTTTACTGTATTTTGCATCAAATAAATGCAGCCTTGGTGAGCCCAAACATTCTGAACGGTGGTGTAAATATATAACGGTTTACATAAAATCTGAATTGCAATTTAGTAAACTTCCTGTCATTGCAGCTGAATGTTCTGTGTGTTGTGGTTAATTCATCTTATATTCTTATTCATCATTAAAAGAGGCCATTCTAAAAATCCTGAACTTAACAAGCGAGCTTTGATCAACAAGGTTAATTTGACTTTGTCTCTCAGACGATCAGAGATGGTACCTGCTCTTTTGTTGCTCGCTGATGATCAGACATTGTCTGTTCTTCTCCCAGTCAATTACGTCCTGCTGGTGTAATTGCAGAGCACTTCACTGTCTGGCCCATTATCAGCCTTTGTTCCTCTGCAACCTGGCCTGAATGCATATTTGATACAGGTTTTTAATTGTCCAAGCGGTCTATTCAAACATAATCAGTTTTACAAGAAGTTGCACATATATACAGAACTGGGGCTAAGATTTGTGGAAGTTGCATAATAGTAGAATATATACAAACGTGCATTTAAAACATGCATGAATAGCGTTTTGAATTCTAAATCAAATTTGGGAATATTTAAAAATAGCACCTTTTGAATTCATCAACTTAAAAATAAAAAATGAATATGCTCGTGTGTATTCGAGCGTTCTGCTCAAACAATCAATTTTACAAGATACGGTACACAAAGACATGAACAAGACTGACACTGATTTCTAAGTTGCATAATATAATTTAATTAATATAAACATATGCAAAAATAGCGTTCTGACTAATGGGTCATTCTTGTTATGCAGCACTTTTTAAATTCTGCAACTTAAAAATGTAAATAAATATGCTTGTGTTTAACCAAGTATTTCCATAGTATGAAAGTGAACAAACTTTCAGAACTCACAGAATGTGTCAAATCCATTGGTAACACTTCCTAATGCTTCTGCGGTTGATTGGTCACTTCCTGGAAGATTATATCATAAAGGTTTTGTTTTTTAGTTAAGTGATTTTACAAATAAATAGCTTAAAATCCAAATTATGAAATTATTGTTAAAAATCTTTTTAAAAATTCCCATCTTTAACTCACAGAATTCATTAAATCCATTGCCGCCAAAGTGATGTCACTTCCTGAAGGGATGATGTCATAAAGGCTTTTGTTAGTTAAGTGACTTAACAAAAGAGTAAACAGCATAAATTCTGGCTAATTAATATTAAAACGACTATAAATTCCCTTATCATTTTACGTGTAACAAAGCTTACATAATAGAATGCTGCGATTGTGTATGTAACCATCTGTGAATTATTCATTTGCCAAACGACTGTAATTTTCTGCAAATCTGTGCCAGTTATGGAGAGATCGGGGTGAGCGGATCCACAACAGCTTTGGCGCCTACGCTCTACGAATCCTCAGTTTTACGCCACATTCTCTTTGGTTTGTTGGCATGTGGGTGATTTCATGCACAAGAAAAATTGTCCGCAAATTGCTCCAAGCAGAAAAATGCACAGTTGCTGCCAGATCTCGATGACCAAAAATCACATCGTATTTGATGCAAATCTAACTCGACTAAATCAGTTTTAAAAAGCCGCAACTGTACATGCTTTCTCAAGCAAAACCAATCAGGAAAGTTCACTGAAAATGCATCTTCTTGTATTTTAGCAAGTTATCGCTCGCCACTGTTAATACTGTGTATTACTATTAAATACTGCACACTGATAATAAGTGTTGATAGAACGCATTCTCCACAGACTATAGTAATCCTCCTAATGAAGTAAACATGGATTTCCCCGTAATGCACATCATCCCTAATCCACTCCAGACGGCCTGAGGATGACATGTGTTCCTATGGACCAATCAATCCAAGCACAGTTTGGGTAGTTAGGGTCTCCACAAACCATATAGAGTCTTTGTGAACTACACTTCAGGTACATTTGGCCAATTTTGATCATTGAAATCAATGGTAAAAGCAGCTCAATTCAACTGGAGAGTCTACAAATGTATCAAATACGACACTCCAAAATCAGCGTGTTTTAAATGATGGTGTAGAGTATAATATTAAGGTACGTGTGTTGTTGGGGTCATTGCAGGGTCATCATATCACACTGCCGCCCCCCAGCTTTTTAAACAACAGCTTGTCGACAGCCCACTCATTAGTGTCTCAAACACGCACACACGCGTGCACACATGCTCAGACATCAACTCCAACTGACACCACAGAGAGGGTGATGATAGTGTACTGTTAAAATTTGCTTTTGATTTAATTATGATTCTCATTCTAAGCTGCAATCTGTCCTCATTATCACTTTGTATTTAATACATTAGCATTACATTTTATTCCAACACATGACAAATACACGTTCAAATAGATCATTTTAACACCTCTTTTTTTTTTTTTTTACATTAATTAATTCCTAAAACAAAGATCATGAAGTTTGCGGGAAACTTTTATAATGGATTCACATTCACCTTTTCTGCTTCTCAGCACGGACATGTATGAATCCACTTTATGCTTCTTTGAAGTCGAATCTCTTTCTAATTAAGGAAGCACTGGCCTTCAGAAGACCTCATTCTGAAGTCATGCGGTATCTTCTATGCGACTTGACTGAGAAATACATTGGGAGTGATGCAGTTGTCTTTCTCTCAGAAATAAAACTATGTATGGTAGCAGTGTAACCACCACAAAGTGTGAATTTATAGCAATGCCAACACAAGTTGTAGAATGACAAAAGAGACGTTTGGATATCCCAAGAGACAACATCCCTGATGCATAAAATGCATCATCCAACAAGTGCGTTTGACTTATTTTAGACTAGTTAATTTAGATTTTGCCACAAAAACCACAATTTTTAGGTTACCTATGAGATGCCTACTCAAGTCCCACCATTATTTATTCTCTAGTTCTTAAGTAAGTCATCATGTTCTGGTGTTTTAAAGAACCAAAAAAAAAAACACAGATTTGAACAAACCACTGAAATTGTGCATATGACTGCAGGTAATATAATGCATAATATTCTAACACTATAAAAGTAAATATTTTACAGTTTACCAAATATCCAGTACAAGACCTGGATTCTCGAGTTCAGTTATAAATAATGACTTTAAAAATTTTAAAAAGGAGCACACACACACACACACACACACACACACACACACAAGCAAAATAAAAATAAAATTTAATCTATCTATCTGCAAGGATTTTTTTTCCAAAGTTGTAAATAAAGATTATTAGAGTACTTTTTACAAGAAAATACTATTTCAGTCTCTCTACTTCAAAAATTCACATTTAATTCAGTGTGTTATTTACTGTTCCTTTTTAATTAATTGTCAAATTTAGTAGTGATATCTGAGTGAAACTAGTTTCTATACCAAGAATCCAAGTCTTGTACTGGATATTTGGTGTATTATACTTTGTAGCAATATTACACATTATATTATATGCAATTATTGCATAATCTAGGTGTAATGACATCTTTAATACACCAGATATTTTTCAGTGGTTTATTGAAATCAGTGTTTTGATTCCATGGGTTCTTTAAAAGACCAGAACATGATGGTTTACTACAGAATAAAGAGTTCCTGCTGGCATCTTATATAATGGCAACTTAAAAAGTGTGTTTTTTTTGTGTGTGTGTGTGTTCAAATCTAAATGAACTATAGTCTAAATGAAGTCAAACACACTGACAAATGGAACTCCATTTGGGTTCACCAATGATTCAATAAAGAGTTGTTCACCAATCTGACCAATACAGAAAATTTGTTGGTAGAACATTAAGATTCCTCAAATGCAAATGTCTGGAAGTAGTCTGCACATGCTCTGTGCGGTCGAGCTAGTTCTTCCACGGGGTGAGGATATTATGGAGTCTGCTCTCTGAATGAACCTGTGCTGTCTGTTCAGCCGCAGGCTCTCTGAAATGGATTCTGTACGTCTGAAGCAGTCGCACCACACACTTGTCCTTGGGATAAAAAAGCAGGGGATTTTTTCCCTTTAAACCCACAAAGAGGTTATTATCAGAGCTTGTGCTGTTAATAGATCCGACAGACACCTACAGACCGATCCGCCTCATTTCCCGCTTGCCTTTTTGAAGCATCAGAAATGAAATATAATGTGATTTGATATGCGTTCTGCTACATCTGTCACGCAGCTACGACACTGATATAATTCCCAGAGGAATGTTTTATATGTTTTATACAAAGTCAATAGTATTTACCGTCTTAATACACATTCTTGGGCTTATTGTGAACGATTCATCGGTGCACGTTGGAAATAAATGAGGATGAGGCATTAAAGAGATCTTAACTGTGATTTTCTTTGTATGCGAGCGAGCTAAATGAACAGCGGTTCGTCTCTGTGTAGTATGGGAGCTGTCAGGGCTGAACTCCGTGTGTCAGTGTCTGTGGGAGCAGCAGCAGTTTTCATCACACCGAGGTGAGCGGCCCAGCCAGATCTACGGATCACTGCCAGAGGGAAACTTTGCCCCGGGCGATGCAAATGAAAGGCCCTCCAACAGATCACACATGAAGGAGACAATAAAGTCATGACGTGCCACTGTGTGTGTGTGTGTCAATCCAAAAAAGATTTGCAACACAAAATACAGTGCGTTTTTATACCTGACATCACATTTCAATTTATTCCGGGTGAGTTTAGGAATATTTATAATTTTACAAAGGATTGTTTTACTATTGAAATACGTTAGCTTTAACTAATTTGCTGTGAAGTACAATGAGCACTATTTTTTATGTTTTGGAATAAAGGCATTTATTCTCAGTAATGTTGCATGCATTTATTTGATGAAAAATGATTTCTGAAGGATCATGTGACACTGAAGACTGGAGTAATGATGCTAAAAAAAATAAATTACATTTTAAAATATATTCAAATAGAAAACAGATAAAATTATGAAAATTTAATCTTATGAAAATGAATGTTTTTACTGCATTTTTTCTCAAATACATGCAGCCTTGGTGAGCAGAAGATACAGCATTTAAAAACATTAAATTGCAATTGTAATTACTCAAAACTTTTGACGGTGGTGTAATACTTATTCATATAGGGCTGGGCCAAAAGAATTATCCCGTAAATTTTTTTCATATCAGTCGAAATCGATAATTATGATGATAAATGTCAAATCTTTATTTATTTCACGTTTAAAAGCCAGATTTTTGCTCCAAAGTTAGTTTCTGCATGTTCTAATGAGTGATATTGTTTCAAGTCAAGAAACAGGTTTGTGTCGCCTGATAATAATAATAATAATAATACTTTTTTGTCTCTTAGAAATGCACATTAGATAGTAGCAGTAGCTTGAGTTAGGATGCAGATGCAAATTGTTATTAATCAAAATCAGTAATATCTGTAAAAATTGTAACAACCTTATTTTTATATGGTGACATTTTTTTCATTGGTCTTGCATAGTAGCATACATTTATGATAATCACAGTTAAAACCACACATATAGCACCTCAATACCATGGTAAGAAAGTGTCTTCCTACATCTTTTGTGCTCAAATTGCATGACGTATTGAGAAAGGTGCAATTACTTTTCATTTTGGACTTCGGGCGAAAAGCAACAACCTCTAAAAACCCTAGCAACCACCGAAAAAAAAATCTAGCAACCACCCAGAACACACTATAAACCATTCACAGCAACATCTCAGCAAAGACCACTGGCTGAAACATGTTGAGTCACTTAAAAAACAGAGCAATGTTCAGATAGTCCCACAGTGTTAAAGTACCTATGCATAACCTGCCATCTTTCTATTGAAAATGCACTCAAGAACAAGTGGGGACTAGACTGCATTAAAAAGTGAAATTAAATCATATATCACCATTCATGCACACAATACATATTCTAGCAGGTTCACACACACACACATGCGACTTTAAAATAATGTCCTGAAGGACCACCTGTTGTCCATTATTGTGAAATATTTCTGAGGCATGAATCATAAGGGTGAGTAATTAATCATGGGCTGTCAGAACGGAGCGCAGGGGTCTCGTGGGAGGGTGAAGAGTCACATATGGGCAGATGGAGGTCAGAGTCACACCGCACACGCCATCGACAGGTTAACATGAGAGAGAGCCAGAGAGCCAGCAAGTGTGAAGACAAAAGTAAAAACAGATGAGACGAGGGGAGGTGATAAATATAGGAAAATAGCAACTATATATATATACACACACTTATATATATTAAATAATATTAAATTTAAAAAAAAATAATGGAAGGAGATTTTAGCACCTTGAAATGATACTGCACAAGTCAAAAATATTTTTAAATATTTAATAAAAATATAATTGTATTTAATGGTTTCATACATAGATTAAAGATATATCTTCATTTCTACATTTAAATGCTGCATTACACTATAGGTGAATGACTAAATCTGCAAAATGTAGATTGATCATGAGATTTAACCATTCTGTTCTGTAAGATTGTTATAATATTGTTACAAAAAAAAAAACCCTCCCGGCAACATTCTAGGAAGGTTAGTTTATGGTTTTGAAATTAAACCTGAAATTAGAGAATGTTCTGTATCTGTTCCTATTAGGCTGTCAAAAAAACCAAAAAAAGAACATTCCTGTAACTTTAAGCAGCTGAAGAAGGGAAACAATATGCTTTTGTTACGAGAACATTTTGTGTTTGATGGGATACCATTTGATGAGAAATGTTTGCGTTCAAAATTGAGATCTACGACTTCTGTTTGCCGATTTGAGACACTGTTGAGATCTCTTTTGAAACTTGTGAGATTACAGGCGTCTCTTTCTCAACAGAAAAACAAGAGAAGCAAAAGATAATGACATTAAATGAATGAACTGTTGATTTTATCTTTTGCTGTATAAATTACTACAACAAAACAAAACAGCAAACAAACACGAAATGCCAGCATGTGGTTCCAGTACTGTTTGAATCCCAGCTACATCAGCTGAATTACACGTTTAAAGGTTTTGACTCATTGAAGTCGTCATAGAGCCTGAAGCCGGCGTGACGATCCTTCACTCCTCAGTAAACTCGTGCACTGTCGCCCTCTGGCTCTCTCCTCTCAAACACTCAGAGATAATTACCACAGGCTGTAGGCTATAGCGCGTCCCATTTTGATCTGCAGTACAAAAGATCTGAAGCCACTGTTATGTGTTCCTTCTCTACATAGACACTATCAGAGTATTTGAAGCGTGTTTAGAGCCACTTCAAGCATGTTTATTCTCAACCACATTTTACGGTTTTAACTTAAATTTACAGTTAAATACCATAATTTCATTAACTGATATAATGTTAATATACCAACCTATTGAAGTACTGAAATCTGTTTTATACCTTTGAAATACACTGATAACCACCAAATGCAGGCGGTGATGAGAAAGTCACATGATGAACCAAAGCCCATCACAAGCAGCTTTTAAATAATAACATATATAGAAGGTCATTCGCACAAACAGGTCACAGTGTCATTCGCACAAACACTAAACACCATCATGGTGAGACTCATTAAACTGAAATATGCAAAAAAACCCATTAATTTAACAACATTAGATGTAACATACAACCCTAATAAACATAACTGATAAGAAAAAAAACAAGAAGAAACAGTTATTTCAAAGAAAAAACATCAAATTCAAACAAAATGCAATGCAGGGAATTCTGGGAATGTCAGTTTATGGTTTTTCCCTGTAAATTTTACAGGAACTTACCGTTAACAATTTAACAGGTTTTTACTGTAGCATTATCACAGTTTTTTACCGTTAAAATCACAGTCATTTTTTACCGTGAACCTTCAACATCCATGGAACTATTCCACTGAACAAAAGGTTCTGTATAGTGGAAAAAAATTCTTCAGAATCTTAAAAAAATACAGTTCTTTTAAGAAATCACTCAAAGGTTTTTAGGGAGCCCAAAATGTTTTCAATTGCATTCACTCTTAAAAAATAAAGGTTCCAAAATGGGGTTTTCATAGCAATGCCATAGAAGAACCATGTTGCATCTTAAAAGAACCATTTTTCTTAGTGTGAAGAACATTTTAATCATCTAAAGAACCTTTTTGCACTATAAAGAACCTTGTAAGGTTCCATGGATGTTAAAGGTTCTTCACAAAAAGCCAGTGTTTGCTGTGAAAACCCCCTTTTATGGTTGATTGTGTCTTTCCTTCAATGCAAATTATTTTACTTGTTTTAAGGTATCATTCATGTCTGTAGCAAAAACTGCAATCTATATAAAAAAAATGAGGAATATTACTCTTAACAAATGCTGCTAATTATACTTATCAAATGGTTGCATATTCTGTAATATTTTACGCTATTATGCACTACCAAAATCTGTTTTGAATCTCTTATATGCTCTGGTTCACTCATAATGCATTTCATATCATAAAGATGCACATGCAGTAATGATTTGCCCCAGAATGCGACAGCATTTCATATGTCTGAACCTCCGAATGACCCACTTAAAGTGGCACTGATGCCATTAATACTTTCTCAGGTCATGGCACCTTAGGATATTCAAAACACTCAAAGAGAAAGAAAGAGAGCGAGAAAAGAGAGAAATCTTGTGTGTCTCTCAGGAATGCCCTCTATATTAAATCTATAATAGAGTCGACCGCCATTGGCTATATCTAAAACACGCTCATTTTCCTGTGAACCTCAATATCCATGGGAAAACACTTTTCTCCCAATGGAGAAATCCAGCTTTAAATAGGAAAAATAATCTAAAGTTTTAGCTTAAATCAATTCACGGTTTAGCATGGAAAAATGTTACAATTGATTAAAGCACAAAAACAAGTAGGCTCATACAGCAAATTATGAATTCTCTTTTCTCAAGACATTCGGACATTTTACTTTTCAGCTTTTTCTCATTATTCTCAGTGGCGAATCTCATTACTGTAATACAGTATTATTTTAGTATCACTGAGATACTATAATGGTTTTAATTAATACTTTGAATCGGTTTTTATTTTGATATTTTCCATTTTCATTTTAATGTTAGTTAATTTAGTTTTTTGTCATTTTTAGTAGTGTTTTATTCATTTTTGGTTATTTTAGTACATCAAGGTAAACTAAATTAAAATGTTGCCTTGGCAAATAGCTGAAATATTAATATTATTTTATAACAACAACAACAAAAAAGGAACCCTGCTATAATACTGTTTTGGGGTAAAATAAAGATTTTTATTTTATTTGAATATGTATTAATTACTATGTGAAGACATACTTCAGTTATGCATACAATTCAAATTATGTATCTTTTACAGAAATGAGGTTTTATCAACGGGTTAATGAAAATTGGGGGGTTTATTTGACATTAATTCAAAGAAATTCTAAATAATATTGGCTTTAAAATGGGCTTTACTTTTTTTAAATGCAAAAAATAATTTCTTATTTTTCAATTTTGGGTGAAATATGTTAAGTTTTAATCATGAGATTTAACCATGTATTCTATTTAAAATTCCATATGTGCTCAAGAAGAATAATACTGGAGTTAACATGTAAATAAACGTTTTTAGATGTCACATCACAGCAACTACTAATAATGACACAAAATAGGGCAAAATTAGCTGTGAAGGCACAACAAATTAGTCATGCATTTGGGTTTCTGTGTTGAAAACTGATTTCATTGGCCCGTTGATGAACCAATGAAATGAAAAAGAGCCTCCACGCTCCTGCTCTGCCTTTCCAGTCACGTCTCAGCGTGGCATCTGGAGCGTTGTGGCAGGGTCAATGTCAGCGAAACGCTCGAAACTCAACGCAAGCAATCAGTTTACCAGAGAGATGCTAACTCGGCGATGAGAAGAGAGGGGGGCGCATCAAACTATGCCTAATTAGCCACTAGCATGCTCTCTTTAATAATGAAGCATTAAAAAAACCAGGAGGACCACACACACACTCATACACTCATGTTCACACTACAGTGGGGTTCACGCTCATTCAAGTCTCAGTGGGCCCCAAAACTCCACAGCACAAGCAGAAGGAGTTCCAGCAACTTACCGAACAATGGTAATGAATAGAGAGAGAGCATTTTGTTTGTGCAATACTCTGAATTCGTGACGAGGGAGTTGTCAAACGACAACCATCACGCTTGTGGCTGTATGTCAGGCGCAGTACTCACTCAGGGGTGGACTGTCAGCGAAAGGCCCCGTCTCATTACACAAAAGCTGTGCGCTGGTTGGCTCCCTGCATCCACCGCTGGGGCCAGTGTGGGTTCCTGTGGGGCCAGCATCTGCGTATTGACAGCTGGCCCCGAGCTCCAGGGAGTGTGTGACGTCTACGATCCCTGGAGCTCGGTACTGTGCGGCTGAGTATGCAGACAATACACAGACACAGACCTCTTCTGAGTTCCAGCCTTGAAATAGCATCACGCTACTGAGTTACATTTAGAAGAAACAAAGTTCTGTATGTTCTTATCTTATTGATCTATTTATGTATTACTTATCTAATATGGAAAATCCTATGAAAAACAAGTTTAAAAATAATTTATGACTAAAATAAAGTTAGTAGAAAATTATATAAATAAAACATTATAATGTTACATAAAATATAAATAATGTCCATGTTAAGTATTTCGATTGTTATACATCAAAGACATATTAAGCTTATTATCTTAAGATATCAAAGGATCTTAATATTATTGATTTTATTTTTAAAATAGTGATGTTGACATACATGGTTTGTAGCCTGTACAGATTTATATTATATAAATAGTAAAAAAGTAATATAAGTAAAAACATAATAAAGATCCAAAAGATTTTTTTATATTTAAAATTTTATAAAACATTAGGCCTACCTTAAGATCTCAAAAAAAGTTATTACGATTTATTTTATTTTATTTTAAAATAGTGATGTAATTGTGTTGATTTTTGTAGCATACAGAGTTATATAAACAGTAAAAAAAAGTTATATAAATGTAAAATATTAGGCTATAGTTACATAAATATACATTTTTAGAATTTAAAATTTTATAGGCTGCATAAAAGACATGCAACACTTATTATCCAAAGAATTTAACAAAAATTATGCCATCGTGTGACGTTGACCTACGTAGTTTGTAGTCTGTACAGCGATATGCCAGAAAATGTAGGCTAATTGAAAGAGATTAGTAGGGCTGGGTTTTGACACAAATTTCACGATTCGATTCTCATTCACAAGCTTGCGATTCGATTCGATTGCCAATTCGACTCAATATCGATTATTTTGGATATATATCAGGTACAGTACATGGCAAATATTCTCAAGGAAAAAAAAAATCTCTCAACTAATGCTGTAAAATATACATGAGAGTCAGTTGGTACTACATTACTATAATATTGAACGTTAAAATTGACTGATTTGTTAAAATTACACTTAATGAAGTTTTTAAAATAGCCTAATAAAGTTACAATTAGCCTACATAATATTTCTACTTCAATTAGTTTTTTTTTAAATATAAACATAATGGTGGCAGTCATAAAAACTTGATGGATTTATTCAAACATAAATTAAACACTGAAGAACAGTAAATGAATATGGTGCATATATTTAGCAAAATACCCCTCTCTACAGTTTATTTGTCTTTGTTTTTTATTTTATCTGGGGTTTATGATCACCAAATATATTTTTCTGAGGTAAATGTGATGTTATTGTTTACAAGCCGTTATATTGAAATCTTTGCGCGGCTGAAACACTGATTGAGCGATTACATGAGACAAGATACGGATTGTAAAGTTGTACTCTTTCTTTTAACTTACCTTCGGATGTTTAGTCATGTTTATTTTGTGCTGAAACTGGTATTAATGTGGAGGATACGATCAGTTCACGTGCAGTCATTAAACAGCGCCAAAACTGCATTTATTATTTGAATACTGCAATACAATGGACAGAATTTGAAATCCGAGACTTTGTTTCATATTAAAAGTACCAAAGCACAATGCTTATTGCAATATATTGGGTGGTTCCCTTCAACATTCCTTCCATTAACTGAAAACAGACTAGACTAATCGATTCTTGGGATTAAGAATCGATATAGTTCCGTAAAAATGAGAATCGATTAACATCAAGATATTGATATTTTTTACCCAGCTCTAGAAATTAGTGCTGTCAAACGATTAATCCCATCCAAAATAAAAGTTTTGTTTACATAATATATGTGCGCTGTGTATATTCATTATGTATATATATAAATACAAACACATCCATGTATATATTTGAGTCATGTTTATATAATATAATATATAAGAATATAAATATATAAATGTATATTAATGTAAATATTTCCAAAATAGGTGATGTATGTGTGTGTATCTATAGGCTTACATAATAAATATACACAGTACACACACACACACACATATATAAACAAAAACTTTTATTTTGTATGCGATTAATCGCGATTAATCGTTTGACAGCACTAAAAGAAATGTATCTCGTTATAAATGTACCTGTTTGACACCGACTGCTTAATTTTTAAATGTAAAATTATGAGCATTGTTTATAGACCATTACTTTTACCAGGTTCGCACACATCGCAAACTGACTGTAAATGAGCATAAGGTGAGGCTTAATTTGAAGGCTTTAGTGATGGAGTAGGCCTACATCCACGCTGGTCCAAACCAACACCACAAGTGTTTAGGCTACGCCTTTTGAAACAACTCTACCTGAGGTACACTCACCTGCACTGGCTTCACTGAAGACCAACCGTATACATAACATGAACGGACACAACATATACATATATATGTATATGAACACAACGTATACATGAACGGACTGCCATCCTCGGTCCATACAGGTCCATCCACCTCACTGAGACGAGGTAAGCACTAACAGGCAACAATCAATTGATATGTTTGGAATGGATTTCCAGCATAGGCCCTATACTGCATACTGCGCATACACTGCATACCTTTCTTTAACAGTATAACTACGTATGCTATAAACAAGTATGCTATATTGCTTTGTTGATGTTCCATATATCATACTAGTAAATGAAATAAAGACATTGTAGTCATAATTTCAATGTGTAGATATGAGATATATTAAATTGACATTTTTATATACAGTTTGAATGTGGTTTATTCAGACGTGATTATGGCTCTGGCTACAACCACATGGTGATGAGGGTTTTCACAGCTGTCAGATATGGGTTTATATAGTCTTATATTAGAGACACCCAAGAATTAGATTGGAAATAATGTTTTTTGAAGTTGTACATAAAACAAAGATTATTGAAGTATGTTTTACATGAAAATACTATTTCAGTTGTTCTACTTTAAATTTTCAACTTTAATTCAATGTCACTGGCCATTTCTTTGTAATTATTTGTGAAATTTAGCAATTACTGAATGAAAATGGTTTCTACACCAATTTTAGTAAACTTTTTCTCTTGTTTTTCCTGTTGATAATTTTATGCTGTAACATTAAGGCACTTAATTTATTCAATAATGATATTCCATATGATGCGATTGGCCTCCAGTATGGGTGATTTTTTTGGTAAGGTAAGCTATAATATTCTTCAGCAAGCACACAGTGTAGTTGCCCAGGTTCCCGTGATGCTAGAAATGAAACGGGTCCATCAGAAGTTCATCTACTTTATTAACATAGAAAGAGTTAGCAGAGAGTTGCTCTCCAGAACCCACTGCCCTCGCCGTGATCCGCACCTTGTGCCAGCGTCACCCTAGATAGAGACATTCTTTCTCTCACCCTTTTTATACGCCCACAGTTTTCATTTTGCATTCATTTCATTGCCTGGAGTCATGAATTTTTCATCACTGGTTTCATGATGAATAAAAGATGAAAAAGGGAAGGACGTAAAGAGCTGGAGCTACTGTGTGTTTGTGTATTGTAACTATGTGAGTCCACAAAAGGCACTGATAAAATTCTGTCACCACGCTGTATTGCTCTCTAGAGTGATGAAGTACATCAGAGTCTTTCCTGTACAAATGTGACTCTGATTGCGCCATAACTGAGACTAATGGGAAGTTGTTGATAAAATTAGTTTAAGAAGGAAGTGACAGCATTGTGAGGAAAGTCTACTTTACAGACAGAATGGCGAAAAACTCACAGCACTTTGGTTTCATGGTATAAAAACTTGGAAACAAGTGTTTCTTGTTACATTAGTATACAATACAATTTCCCCGTGTAGTTAAAAATAGCAATATACTATATTTAAGATGTTTGTCGTTGTATAAGCATGACTGGTAATGTAGTTCTAGAGAGTGTGTCTCATACTGATGGCAGAAAGTTTTCTTTCAATCTATTTCTGCTCTGAAAAAGAGTGTAATCACAAAAATAACTTAAATCCAGAGTTCTGGCATGAAACTCTAGATGGCGCAGTCTGATAGTTCAAACTCAATCTGACATAATGACCTCATTATCACATGGCTCAGCTGATTGGTTCTTTTTGTATCAGCAGGCAATGAGCTTCCAGCTCAACATTCAAACATTCAAATACTTGGCTAGTGCTTGCTGTAGTAGTTGCAGTGTGCTTTAGAAACCCTCCACCTTCCCCAGCTCCACCTCTATAGATCTGCTACAGAGTGATTCGTGTATATGTTATGTGCAGCAGCAGTATTTCTTACATGCTCACAGCAGCATGTTGTGGATATGTTGGCCGTAGCAAGTGTCGGTACTTGCTCTCCTGTCAAACGATTAATCACGATTAATTGCATCCAAAATAAAAGTTTTTGTTTACATAATATATGTGTGTGTACTGTGTATATTTATTATGTATATATAAATACACACACATGCATGTATATATTTAAGAAAAATGTTACGTTTATATATTAAATATATTTATATATGATATAATTTATATAAATATATACACATAAATACATGTAAATATTTTCAAAATATATGCTGTATGTGTGTGTCTTTAAATATACACAGTACACACACATATATTACATAAACAAAAACTTTTATTTTGGATGCTATTAATCGTGATTAATCGCACTACTGCCAAGACCAAACACATTAACACTGTCATGTACATTACCATGCCAATCCCTCAGAGAGTAGTCATGTCAGAAATTACTTTTCTTAAAAATGAACATTTTTAATAATGTACCAGTTTTAAACAATACATATACTAATAAGAATAAATGTTAAAAGTTCTCCAATGTGGTAATCACAAACAGTTCAGTAGAAGGAATCTTAACGGCAGAAGTGTTTCAATCGAAACTACTTATTTTGCACCGAATCATCGTCCGCTGAAGTAATTTGTAAACAATTTGCTTTGCACACCTTGACTCTCAAGCCTAACTGCGTTTCTCAGACTCTGCCAGAAAAAGCCTTCTGCCGCAGAGTTTCTGGGCCACTCCAACACACTGTGTCCACACAGGCAGCGCCGCAAGTTTAGGATTCTCGAATGCCGAAGAACCGGTTCCAACAAGACCAACACCATCACATCCACGCCCTCTTCAAGCAGCCTTTGTTGCGCTAGGAAAGCTGCCATCTTGAAAATCGCACTGTGAACAAATCCCTCCGTCAGCACAAATATCGTCTTCCTACTCCGGTTGACGCTTTGGTTTAGGTTATCCATTATCGGTATGCCAGGAGTCCAATCTCTTTCCGCCAGACAGAGCGGATGAACTCGTCTTCCTCTATCTTCCAGTTCAAAACGCAAGTGGTTCAGTACCCATTCTGCAACCATCGGATCCTTGGTGTCGTACATAACAAAGGCATCATAGGTGCAGTCATTCATCTTTAAGTAATAACTTTTTATTTTGGCTCTCCAGAAATTATAAATGTACGATATGTCCCAGTAGAACACGTGTATCACGATAGTTGTAGACATCATGACAGTGATGATGGATGACGTGAGCACATATAGCATTTGAGCAATACTGTTGTTGATGCAGGCATTTTTTAAGTCCAGACTGACCATTGGATGCCCCCTTTTGGATTCCGGAAGGTCGCACAAGACGTCTGTTGCTAGACGAGGAAGGACAATCTCACTTTTCTCTAACCAGAGAATGAAGTCCAGAAAGTCACAGGTGCACAGGATAGGGTTTCTCTGCAGGTTCAGCATGCGCAGGTAGTGATCGCTACCTGTCTGGAAGGATGCCTCGCTGATGTGCTGCAAGCGGTTGAAAGCAAGACTGAGGATCAGCAGGCTTTTGACATCTTTGAGAAAGCTCTGATGCAACTTGAAGATCAGATTATGGCTCAAGTCTAAGACCTTCAACGAGCTTGTATGCTTTGATAGTGTTCTAGCGACCTTACTCAGTTTGTTCTTACTTAGATCCAGAGTCTCCAACTGGGGCAAATATTTGAGCTGTTCCCACTCAAAATTGGCAAGAGTGTTCTTGCTCATGCTAAGATATGTTAGCGTCCTTGGAAAATAGCTGAATATGTCGTCTGGTATTTCACTTAGCTTGTTATATGATATATCAAGGTGCGTTAGGTTCGAGAGAGACTTAAAAAGACTTTTGAATCCACGGTCCTTCTTCCACATTATATCCAGTCGATTGGCTTGAAACTGCAGTTCCTTCAGTGAGTCGCTCTTCAAAGTCTTGTTGGTTAGCGAATTTATCTCATTCCAACTGAGGTTGAGCACTTTGAGGAACTGAAGGTTTTCCATGAACGCCAGACTGTTCCTGACACCTGCCACCTCAAAGTAATGTTTGTTGTGACTTAAATCCAAAACTTGTAATTCTTTCAGTTCATTTAAGGCAGAATCTGAACGCATGTAGACTCTGTTGTGAGACAAGTCAAGGTACTTAAGCCTGGGAAAGTGAGTGAACTCGGTACCATTGAAATATGAAGCAATGAAGTTGGAGGAAAGATTGAGGCAAGTGATGTTCTCTGCTCCTGTGAAGAAAATTTGATTGATATGGTAAATGTTGTTCCTGCTGAGGTCCAAAACTGGTCCTGTTGCCAGGCATTCAGCTTTGGTAAATGGAGGATAATGGCGGAACTGTTCATTTGTGTGAATGTAGGGGCCTTCACGGCGGTCCCTTCAACGTCATTAGAAAGGACGTCACTACACTCCTGTCTCCGAAAAGGACTTGTGAATGTTAGCCTGTTGTCAATCAATGAAATCAAAGACAGGTTGTGAAAGTTCCTGAACACCGATAGATTGAGATTCTGGAGAAAGTTGACTCCCAAGTTTAGAACGGATAGGTTTCTCAAACCAAAGAGAGGTTGGAGATCTTCCTCACAAAGATTGTGGAAAATATAGCCTTCTAGGTGAAGTGTTTGTAGTGATTCCAAACTAGCAAAAGCTTTCGAGAGTTTCAGTCTATGGTAAAATCTTTGAGACGGATTATTGTATGAGAAATCTACAACTTCCAGTTTTGGTAGAACGCTGAAAAACTGGCCGCTTTCAAGTTCACTTATCAATGAGTTGAAGGAAAGATACAAATACTTTAACATGGTAAGGTTCTGGAGCCACGATGGGTTAATCGTTTGTAAAGAATTTCCAGAAAGCCGTAGGTCTTGTAGTTTGGATAGTTCACTAAAAGCATCCGGATGAATCTGTAGAGCGTTATTCTTTGTCTGACAGGTAGTGCATGGGAATGGAGCGGTGAAACAAAAAGGGCAGTTTCCAGATAAATCAAGAATTTGCAGGTTTGTTAGGCTGTTCAGGTCTGAGGCATGAACGTAATCAATCTTATTTAGGAGAAGTGAAAGTTTGCAGAGGGATCTGGGTAAAGCGGATGGTATTTTTTTCAGTCCATTTTTAGACAGTTCTAGCTCAGTTAGATTTAAATGTTTAAATGTTTCATTGTGAATTGTCAGTTCTATACTAAAATTATGATAGCAGTTCTTATTTAATGACAAAACTTTGAGTTTCTTTGTTCCTGCCAAATCTGATGGTCCAATTGTCTTGATATGGTTGGAATTGAGGCTCAGCCATTGCAGTCCAGGAGGGAGATCTCTTGGAAATACTGTAATCTTATTATCATCAAGAAGCAAAGTCAAAAGATTAGGCAAACTTGAAAAAATCCCAAGATCATTCTCAAGACATTTTTCAATCTGATTCTTCCTGAGGTTTATCCGTGTAACATGAGTCAAATTCCAGAAGGCGTCCTTCAAGAGGTATTTTATTTTATTGTCCGCCAAGTCTAGTTCAGTTGTATTCCAGATCAGGTTTTTCGGAATTCTTTTCAAAGATCTTCCCGAACAGTCCAAGGCGACAGAGCGGTTGGACAGTGTCACATCACATGGAAGCTTTCTCCAAGCCCAGATGAGGCCTTGAGATGAGTGGACAGTACATATCAAAATCAACACAAGTATCATTTTCTTAAGAGTTTGGGGACTCCTGTGAATGAGAGAATGCATTATTGGTTACTTTCTGAAGCAAATTGGGTATATGCCAACATGGACAGGTTTTGTGGACTGCATGGACTGCATTTATTTGATGAAAAAACCCCCAGTAAAAATAGAAATATTTTATAGTTTAAAATTACTGTTTACTATCTTGACATATATTTTAAATGTATTTATGTGATAGCAAAGCTGAACTCTCAGCAGTGTTTTCTGTGTCCACATGAAATCATTCTAATATGCTGATTTACTGCTCAAAAAACATTTGTAGTTATTATCGACAGTTTTAAAAATATATATATTTTAAAAGTTAATTTAAGGTTTCTTTGATGAATAGCTCAAAAGAACATTATTTGAAATTGAAATCTTTTGTAACATTATAAATGTCTTTACTGTCACTTTTTGACAATTTAATGCGCCTAAAAATATCATTATAAAAAAGTGAGTGATCCTAAATGGTTGTAGTTGTAACAGAAAGCGTGCTTACCAGAGCAGTCTGTAGGAGAAGAGCATGGTTAAGGAATATCTGTCAGCTTACATCGATTTGTTTTGTTTTTTTGACAGTAGTTTCCTCTTTCAAGTTTCAGAATGCTTCCTTATTTCCCTTCCAGACAACCAAAATAAATGCACAAATTTAATCTGTGTGCCTTAAAGGGGTAGTTCACTCAAAAATGAAAATTCTGTCAGTGTTTACTGACCTCCATCATTTGCATTATTATTGATTTTGGATCCCATTCACTTTTATTGTATGGGCAAAAAGAATGAGACGCTTTTTGTAGTTATACGGTGTAACTTCAAAATTGTGTTTATTATTTTCAACAGTATTATATGTTCCAAGAACTTGCAGAAAATAATTGCAAAGGAAACATAGGCAGTCATAGTTGTACGACTGAACCAAACCAAAATATCAAAAACAAAAAGAATAGTAAACACTCGACTCAGTAGCAGTCCTTTCTCAACCTTCTAATCCTACTTGATCCAATACGTCAGATCTACCATCTTCGACTGAAACAGTGACATTGTGACCCTCGCCGGCAGATCTAAACAATAACCTGATCTGCAAACATTCAGCAGTTTATTTCTTCTGTTTGCACGGCTCTCCAGCAATGGCTAAAAGCCCCCCTAATCAGCTCTACAGACACCAGGAGTATGCAAGGCCAGACTGGCACTCATCGCATGCGGAGCTGCGAGTGCATTAGTATGCCGTGGAGAAACACGGCGACTGTGAGTGGACACTCCAGCAATTAGATGCATAGCACTTTGTGTGAACCCGCAGAGGTGCCAGTGCTCATATTCTGCTCAGCACCTGGGGGCAGCTTTCATGCATTGCTTTCCAACCGCTGCTACGTGTTCCACATACAGATCGGACCATTATTAATTTTAAATGTGTTGTATCCATGCCACAGTCTTTGGTATTTCTGATCAGTAGGGATGAGGTATGGAGATGAACAAGGCATGGTTCATTATGTAAGCGTGTTTTACGCTGTAATTTGTTGTTTTTCTTTTTTGAGCATCGTGCATTGTGTTAGTGCTGGTGTTTAGTTGTCGCTGTTATGTGTGGTGGAAATCTTGAGTTTGAAATTAAAGTCTTATAGGACTTTGTTTACTAGAAATTCTTTCTGATTGCACAAGAGTGTGTGAGAGAAGTGCTCATGCCTGGTCTGAGACACTAACAAAACTCATGAGATGTGCTTCTGCTATACTTCCTTCAAAGTATGAGCAAAGCCTTACACTTAACAATGAGACACAATAAGTACAATCTTGACAATGATTTCCAGGTTGCATCCTGCACTTTTTACCTTTTCCGCCCTTCATGATCCGGTGGGGTATCTGAGCCTGAGGGGGTGTTGAATTCTGCCCCGGGCGTAATGTTTGAGCTGCGAGGATGAGCTTCAAGCTCTTGAGGAATAGTGGACTGCAGTTCAATAGTATTGGTGATTTGCACAGGAAAAGAGTCACTTTTGCTTGCACAGAGCTTTGTTTTTGTATTGTGTGTGACTGGGTTTCCAGATAGCATATGATGATGAATAAACGTGATTGATGACTGCTGCGGACTATTACAATGTTTATTATCTGGGTTGTCTTTTGTCTTGTTTGTAAACTGAATGTTAATTTAGATTTTCAGTATGGCTTGGATGGGAGATTCTCACAAAATGTCTGGGTCATATTTCAATCCAAAAGAAAAAAAAAAAAGTGACATTATTTGACATTATTAGAATTATTTGAAAAATATTCTTAATATTAAATACAAATAATTTACATTTACATTTAGCAGATGCTTTTATCCAAAGTGACTTACAAATGATTATTTGAAGCAGTCAAAATCAACTGAAGAGCAATGATATGCAAGCGCTGTGACAAGTCTCAGTTAGCCTAATGCAGTACACGTTGCAAGGTTTTTTTTATTTTTATTATATAATAAATAAAAAGAAAAGAGATAGGAATAGAAATATAGAAAATAGAAAAAGTACAGAGCAAGCTAGTGTTAGAGGCCTTTTTTGATTTTTGTTAATTGTATAATAAATAAAAGAAAACAAATAGATAGAATGTAAAAAGAATAGAGAAGCTAGTGTTAGTTTAAAAAATAAAATAAAACAAGCAGTTAGTAAATGAATAGAGTGCAAGTCTAAAAGGGGCAAGTTTTTTTTTGTAAAATAATCCAATAAATACTCTATTGCAACATTTTGTTGATGCAAAATACATCTATTATTTTTCTAAAGTTCTGGGAGGAAATGTGACTTGAACATTCACCACAGATCCCTGAAAATGCAAAAACTTACATAGCAGTCGAGTCTTTAAATGTTGATCTGTTGTCGAACTTGAAATCGAGCAATTGCAACTTCTCCAATTTTAGGGCAATCATAGCTTCGACTGTAGATTAAAACAGACATTTGTTCTTTTGTTCAGTCATTGTACAGCTATAGTATATATGTTTACTCAACCATCTTAAACCATCAATGGGAGCACTGTGGAGCATTACATCGGTCTTTATTGAAGTGAGAAGGGAAACCCAAGACCGTTTTAAATTCTCATTAATCTCTTTTAAAAGCCCAGGCCATGGGAGAGACTGCTCTTTTGCTACTTTAAAAAGATGCCCTTCATAGCTCAATTAGTCTGTCCTGATTCCCAAAGAAGCATTTATTTAATAAGGCAGAGATTAAAGAAACTAATTATAAACCTTTCATTTGTAACTGGGAGATGGACCTTCCAGTTGCCCATATGAACGTGTTAATGTAGACACAAAACTGCACCTGATGACTCATTCATTATCTGTTACTGTCCCTCCTCCGTCCCGAGAAATGCATCACTTCACACATACTGGAGCTCTAATCTGGATTAGTTAATTGGATGCTCTTGGACAAATGATTAACAATCTACATTTTACACAAGGAGGAAATACTGGATTATGCAATGCCATATGCACTTAAAACCCCGTGGCACCGTGTTTAATTGCATGTATTAATTTGTTTTTAATGAATGAATTTCTTTCTTTCTGTGGGGTGTGGTTCTAGTCATCATGAAATCAAAAGTGACCCTTTTTTCTCGTCTTATTGTGAATGATTCACTGGTGCACATTATGCCAAATATAAAATAGTCATAAAGAAATCCAATCAAGTCCTGCCCTACATTGCATTTTGTAAATTACAAGTACAGTGCAGAAGTAAAATGGATTGCAAATGTGATTTCATCTTTTAACACTAATAAATACAAAAAGAAAGAAAGAAAAAAAGGCTACTATTTCATAGTTTTGGAAAATAAATAACTAAAAGATCACAGAAAGAGGTTTTCATTGGTTGGTTTCAGCGCTGTATAAAAACATGCCTTTTTTTTCCTTCTTTGAATTGGAAATTTGATAAATTCTTCCAACTAACAATTTATGTCCTTGAGTATATCTGCTTAACAGTTGCATGCTCATAGACCATTGACAAATCATTAACAAGCAACACAATGTACAAATATTACAATTAAACACCATTTGATCATAGCATATGGCATCCGTCATGGGTAAACATGTCCAGATCAACACAAAAAATTTTCCACATTGTATATTTACAGTCACTTTTTTTATATGCACGCACACATACATTCTTTCCATCTAGATGCACAGCATGCAGTTTCTCCATATGATATGTGCTTGTGGATAAAAATAATTATCCAAAGAAAATTATTTGAAGAGTGACCTCAAAGGTGCAAAGTTCACTGTAAAGGTTTGGGGGAAACTGCTGTGGTCAGACCAGCTGCATTTAATGCATTCAACTGTGCAGATGTTTACAAAAGCTAAACATTTTCAGGCTGATATTTTTGCACCAGAAACCACGTTATATAGTTTCAACTGTGACCAAGTGTTAGGCACATGTTTTTTGAGCTATGGTGCTCAGGTGGGCGACACAAGTTTGAATCCGGTTTGCAGCATTTTTCTCCACATAAATCTCAGAATAAAAATGGGAATATAAATAATTAAAAGCACATCTTATGAACGCTTGAGTTTTGTGCTATTATAGTTGTGCAAGTTTGCATAAATAATGCTCGAAATATTTCTTTCTTTTTAAAACAATCTCCTTTTTAAAGTCTTTTCAGCATTCACAGTGTTTTGTACGTGAACAGTGCTTTGGAGGCCGTTGATTTAGAAACGTAATATGTCACACTTCAAGATCTATCCGGGGTTGTTCCTCCTCTTCTTGCTGGGACTCTGAGAAGTCTCCGGTTTGAGATCTTTGTATTGAACCTGATGAGCAGATTTTGCACAAACGTGTCGTGAATCATGCAAAAGAATGAAAATACGTCACTTATCATTGATCACTTACCAACTGGACATCTGATGGAACTCTAGACAGGAAGTCCAGCAGCTCGTTGTTCTCAATGATGTAGGGGTCTCGTAGTTTTTTGGTGAATTTATTGATACCTGTGTGGGACATGCATGTTATATCCTAAATCATGCATATCCTAAAAAATGCATCAGATTATGCCATTTGTTATTTCAACAAGTTAAGAAATAATCTGAAGAGTAAACTGTTGGGAAAGCGTTTAATATACAAAAGCAATAGGCTTTCTCACCCCAGACCAGCACAATGTATCGTAGTGGGATATAGTATATCAGCGTGGCACCGGCACATAGCACCGTTACGGCTAAGCAGCTCAGAAAAGGCACAGACCAGTTAAACGTGCTGAAAGAGAGGAACAGCATGAGCACGAATAACCATGCATTCGTGACACAAAATGAATGCTACTAAAAAAGGAAGCTTCGAAACATCTCACTTCTTCACTCGTTCCCCAAAGCAGGCCACTTCATCCAGAGCGCTTTGAACCGTTATGATCACATCTTGAACCGCGTAGAATTTGTCCAGGAAGCCCTTTTTCTCTGAGTCCTGTTGTTTGAACACACAAGCACGCAAGGCAAGTTACTCAACAGAATTCATTTTGTCATACGTACACAGGTTTTGAACAGTTGTGCTGTGGTCTGTAGGAAATCTTCTAGTAAGGTAACATGAGTTGTTTAGTAGCGTTATGAGAAATGAAAGACGTGGGGGTGGGGAAGCTTTTGTTTGCTGTCTGGTGTCTCTTCTCTTTAGACTAAAAGGTTAGTTGGTGTAGCTTAACACAAAAGCAGCGAGTCTCCAATCCCGAGCGCAGCTTCATTAATATGGAAAAGAGGGCCTCTGAACGACACGATTCCTTGGAACCAAATGGAATAATGTTAAACATTAGATTTAAATTGATCTCAATCAAATGTCAAAAGTTGCATTTAAAATATTGGCAAGTCAAATTCAAATTCATATTCTGGTGCCTATGTTTCTAAATGTTCTTAGCGCTTTTGAATATGTTTTGAGAGTTCAGATTTACAGTTTTCTTACTGGATAATGGACCATAAATACTGAAATATTGTTCACGTGGTGCGTAAATGTTTTTAAAAGCAAGTAGCATAGTCAGGATGATTCCATTTTCTAGTATATGTCTATATAATAAAACTTCCCTGTCCTTTCATACCAATAAACAAGTTACTATAAATCACTATGATAAATATATCTGCTAATGTTTATGAAGAAAAACACAGTTAACTAAATTAATAAATAAAAAAAAACATGAGAGGCAGTTAAGTTACTCAGTATTCAATAAATAATTACATCATTCAAAAGTTTGGATCGTAAAAAAATGCATACATTTATTCAGCAAGGATGCATTGAATTGATCAAAACTGACAGTAAAGATTTAGATTTCATTTTTTTTCTATTTAACTAAATGATTTCATTTCTACTCATCAATGAATCCTGAAAAAAAAAAAAATTGTATCACAATTTCCACAAAAATATGAATCAGCACAACTGTTTTCAACACTGATAATAATCAGAAATGTTTCTTGAGCAGCAAATTAGCATCTTAGAATGATTTCTGAAGGATCGTGTGACACTGAAGACTGGAGTAATGATGCTGAAAATACAGCTTTGCATCACAGGAATAAATTACATTTTAAAATATATTAACCTCTTAACTGTCACTGTATACGGGACAGTATACGGGACACCTAAGTTTACTTCACTATTTTACAATTAAATCCTAATCTAATCATGACAAACTATATATCGTTGGAAAGGTCTAAGACTCCTAAATAGGTATTTTACCACTTTTTCTGTTAAGAAATTATGTAGGAAAAGTAATAGATTAATTTATGACAAGAGTGCACCTGAAAAAAATCTACATCATAACAGGAGTTCTGACCTTTGTCACAGAAAGTCTTCTTAGTTGCCTTTTTCTCTATCACGAATTAGAAATCAGAAGAAATGATTTATCAGTAGAAAACTTAAAAACTCAAAATTCATCCTTTGAAACCCATTTTAAAATCAGACATTGCATTACCATGGTAATGGTACATTAAAATCATGTTACAAAATATTTTCATTCATGAATTATACAAATTTAAGTTTGGATAGTGCACTATAATGTCTCTGTTCAAAACTGTGAGTGACAGTTAAGGGGTTAAAAAAGAAAACAGATACATTAAATTGCAATAATATTTCACAATTTTACTGTATTTTGATCAACTGAAAGCAGCCTTGATGAGCAAATAATACTTCTACCAAAAACATTAAAAGACCGTATCAAACGTTTTCAAATTAAAGTCATTTGACTATTAAAAAAGGAACAGCCCTTCAATATGTCCCATCCCAGCTTCCTGTGTCAACGGGAAATACGAATTTTAATTACACTATTTTATGGAGTAAGTTATGTTTGATCTAAATAGATTTTCATTTTTCAATAAAATACTGGCGAATCAAACCATGCCAGGTTGTGTTTTTCCTTGTTTGATCGTGGCTGGCAGCGTTTATTCTGCACCCCAGGCCTCACCTGTGTCGGGTCGGATGGAAAGTCAGTGGGACGGGCTGCAAGTTGTGTTATTCTTTCCCCAACAACTTACAGAGTTGGGGTTCAACAAATCAATTGTCCCCATAAATTAGCGGGAACAATTTCTGAAAGCTTGGAGAGCGATACCAACCCTCTGCGTATTTTCATGACCAGCCGGCGGTAAGCTAAGTGCAAACATATGTCCAGGCTTAGCCTGGGCCTATGAGGGGTCCTTATGAATGGAAAACAGGTGTCTGGGTCATTTGTGCCAAAATACCCAAGTTAGCTCCCAGGGTCAAAGGTCAGGCCGCTAATGGCTGCCTTGTGGCGCACAAAGGGTTATGGGAACGCGAAGAACGGCTGGAGTTAAACATCTGGGATATGTTGAATATATTTGGCAACGCAAGCCTCAGGTGCAATTAAACTAAAGCACTGACACATATATTAAACTGTGCGTCCGTACGCCAACCTTTCTGCTGTCCCAGAGAGCTTCAGATAACACACAAGACCACAAACGATAGTCCTATTCTACATAGAAACGAGATGGAGGGTAGATTTCCTTCAGCCGTGCATGTCACCGAGAGGAAAGAAGAGTCTTAATGAGCTGATAAGGAAATAATGAGGCTACCTTTCTACATAGAAGTGTAGCGTTACCTTGTCATCTTTGTCAAAGTCTTCATCCACATCCTCAAGAAGGTCTTCTATTGCTTGCTATGAAGCGACAAGAAGAAAAATCACAAATGCGATCTTTTTAATATGTCAGAGGTTTATGCTAGAACGAAAGCAGCAATGAGATCAAATGGAGAGAAAATAGAAACTTCGCTCTTCTGCTTCTCCCAAGAAATATACCCCAGAAATATCACAAGTTTCAGAAGAGATCTTTAAACTTTGTTTGCCAAGATACCAAAGTCTGCAAAAGCCAATATGTGACCCTGGAGCACAAAACCAGTCTTAAGTCGCTGGGGTATATTTGTAGCAATAGCCAAAAATACATTGTATGGGTCAAAATTATCCATTTTTCTTTTATGCCAAAAATCATTAGGATATTAAGTAAAGATCATGTTCCATGAAGATATTTAGTAAATTTCTTACCGTAAATGTATAAAAACTTCTTTTTGATCAGTAATATGCATTGCTAAAACTTCATTTGAACAACTTTAAAGGCGATTTTCTCAATATTTAGATTTTTTTGCACCCTCAGATTCCAGATTTTCAAATAGTTGTATCTCAGCCAAATATTGTCAGATCCTATCAAACCATTATTTATTCAGCTTTCAGATGATGTATACATCTTAATTTCGAAAAATTGGCACTTAAGACTGGTTTTATCGTCCAGGGTCACATATGAACTTATCACAATAAGTAAGAGATATTCATGTTAACATTTCTCATTAAATTTTTATGAAACCAAATCTGAGCTCTGCTATCCGCATTAATTTTGTAGTAGGAATCTTTTGACAAAGTCACTCCTGATTAGGGTTGCAAAATTCCGGGAATTTTCAAGACTGGAAACTTTCCATGGGAATTAACAGGAATTAATGGGAATAAACTGGAAATTTGCTAAATTGCAGGAACTGGGAACATAAATGTAGTTGAGAACAAAAACTTGCAGCATAATCTTGGTTAAAACAACCAGATTTAATGCAATTTCAGTTGAATTTCTACTCTACACGTTGCTCAATCGCACACAGCACACTGCTTACTGCGGGGCTATCGAGGCCACGCCCCCTACATGCACTGTGCTTATCTACCATTACATGCACAGATCATTTCTTAAATCCTGCACACAAAATATCAAAATGTCCATCTTGGTAAGTATTCATATAAATTACATGAATATTACAAAAAATGTTTAAAACTTCCTTGTGCTGTGTCTAATATACTCTGCAACTAAATTAGGCTATACCATAGTAAAAACAAATACACTGACTGAACAAACATTTAGCTGAGATAATAATAAAACAAGTCTAAAAATGACCCTCCCCCACACACAATCCTCTCTAGTCACCAAAGAGGGGGATTCCCCTCCATTTTCTCTGAAGCCGCACTTTTTGCATTTGAGCCCAAAGACTACATCTAAGTTTTGATATTCTAAATATATTTGATCTATGGGATTCACGTTTAACTAGTAAATACCAAAAAGTGTTTATACAGCAGCTACACAGTTTATGAGGTAGGCTATGTGCTATATAGCTCAAGCTGTGATGCTCCTTCTGCTAGCAAGTTTTCTGTTATCATACAGAAGTGCAGTGCTGGTCAAAAGTTTGGACACATTACTATTTTTAATGTTTTTAAACATTGCATTTCTTTTGCTCATCAAGCCTTCATTTATTTGATCAAAAATACAGAAAAAAACAAAAAAAAAAAAACAGTGATATTGTGCAGTACTGCCGGTATTACAATTTAAAATAATGGTTTTCTGTTGTAATATACTTTAAAATATAATGTATTTCTGTGATCAAAGCTACAGCCTTCAGTGTCACATGATTCTTCAGACATCATTCTAATATGCTTATTTATTATCAATTTTGGAAACAGTTGTGCTGCTTAATATATTTATTATTATTATTATTACCTGTGATTCTTTTTTTCAGGATTCTTTGATGAATAAAGAGGTTTTTTTTTAAAAACACACATTTATTTAAAATAGAAATCCTTTTTTAACAATACACTACCATTCAAAAGTTTGGGGTCAGTATCTTTTCTCTTTTTTTGAAATAAATTAATACTTTTATTCAACAAGGATGTGTTAAATTAATTTTAAAAAAGTAGTAGCAAAGACTTTAAAATTTGTATTAGTTTGCATGCAAGTGAGCCTATGATCAAAAAATATATATATTTATGTTTGTATATGATACAGTTTTATAAATTTCCAATTAATTCCCATAAATTCCTGGTAAGTTTCAAATTTGGAATATATCCAAAGTTCCCCAGACGAAGTTCCCATGGAAATTTACCAAAAATTTTCCGCCCCTTTGCAACCCTACTCCTGATTACTTAATAATAATAATAAATTATGATTACTTGATAGCAAAAAATAGAATAATAATAATTACATTTAAAATATTTACAAAGTTACAAATTTTCCATGACTTTTTAATATTTAACACATTTTTCTGACTTTTCCAGGCCTGTAAATCGCAATTTTATAACCATGAAAAGCCTGCTTCTTTTGTATTTTTCTCATCAGGTTTAAAAGAAACATCTGAGATGAAGTTGATATCTAAATAAAACACAACCGAGAATTCCATTAAGTCTCTCGAGCAATGAAAGATCAACCTCTGAGCAATAACATGTTCCTCTGGGGAGTTTAGAATGTCATTTAAACACTCACGTTACATCACATACAGACTGATGACAATCTAATGGCAACTGTTCCGCCATTTATTAGCCATTAGGCCACATATGAAAACACATATGCATACGGCTCACGTTGCTGACGGACTGTATATTTGTGTCAATCTCCTTCTGAATGTGAAAATGATTCTCTCTCCATATCTGTCATGTGTCTGTCAACCCGAAACCCAGCTTAGAAAAAAAGTAATACAAAAAATATTGAAATTCATGCTGGTCTATATGATAATTCCATATTTTAATTTGCAAAGTAGTGGAAAATTATTATTTTATTGTTTTGAGATTTATCTGATGCACATCTCCACTGACTCTTTGACTGGATACTCCTGAATAAAAATGTAATTAAAATTTTGATGGCTTAATTGGGAAGCGAGCACCCTCTCCAGAAACGCTGCGCATTGAAAGTCATCAGCACTCATTCCACGCCATTTTAACAATTAAAATGGAATCAATTTTCAGGGAGTTTTGCGTACACACTTAGTGTGATTGGCAACATTTCACGATGGCATGAAATTAGTTTGACACAATTTAATTGGAAAATGCGATAAGTAAATACACCAGGTAAGTGGAATGGCACGTTTAAGAGCTCATATATCTGCGCTACTTTTAATTACCTGAAGTAATTGGAATAAAAACATTCAATTCCAGCTGTGCACACACCTTTAAAAAATAAACATGCACAATATAACCTAACTGTTTATTAACCAGGAATTGTTGACGGTTAGTTCAAATAATCAAAGATGGGTTGGGTGGGGTGAGACATTGCAATTTCCTGTGACGGCCTACAACAAGCATGTGCTTAAAATGAGCTGGACACAAATGTAGCCCTCATTAGACTGAAGAGTCAACATCCATAAACACACTCACCACGCTCCCCTCGCGCGACTCCTTCCCCGAGGCCAGCAGGAAGTAGTTCCAGGTCAGCAGCAGCAGCAAGGACAATGGAACCATGTGGATCTCGAAATTCCAAACCACCACCACAAAGATCTGACCAATCGCAACAAAAATATGACATATTCATATCCTTTTATCAACTAATAGATGTCTTGCAATTATATTTTCATGATAAAGATTCCAAGATTACAATGAAGATATCGGCTAATGTTTATAAATAGTTCATATTTAATATTCGATAAATAATAACACTTAATATTAATCATCACAATCAAATATTCTAATATGGTTCTCTAGTAGTGTACTAATAGATTTCATTATAATTACTGTGCAGGTTTATGATTTAAGTGTGTGACAACTAACAAATTAACTAATTTTGGCATCAATCAATTTTGGAATCTATCTATCTATCTATCTATCTATCTATCTATCTATCTATCTATCTATCTATCTATCTTTCTCTGTCTCTCTATCTATCTATCCATCTGTCTATCCATCTTTCCGTCTATCTATCTATCTATCTATCTATCTATCTATCTATCTATCCATCTATCCATCTATCTATCTATCTATCTTTCTCTGTCTATCTATCTATCTTTCTCTGTCTGCCTCTCTCTCTCTCTCTCTCTCTCTATCCATCTACACATTATCATGCTAAAATTTGGCTCTGTGGAATTTTTTATTAATAAATTAATACTTTTATTCAGTAAGGATACATTAAATTGATTAAAAGGGACAGTAAAGATCTTTATAATGTTACAAAGGATTTATATTGAAAAAAAAGAAAAACTGGACTTTCTGTTTATCAAATGAGTAAATTACTTTTTGCCATCTTGGGAAATAAATTACATTTTAAAATAAATTAATATTTAAATCATTTATAAAAACAGCTATTTTAAATTGTTTCTCAAAATTGCGCTTTTTAAGATTTTTTTTAATCAAATAACTTGGTAAGCATAAGAGACTTTTTCAAAAGCATTAAACTTTTGAATGTTAGTGTGTATATACGTATATTAGTATATATGCAATAGTGTATATTTGTATATGCACATTTTATATTTGTGTGTGTGTGTGTGTGTGTATATGAGGCTTTGAATGTGGTTCATCCTATCAGATATTAGAGCTGGAACAGGTTTACAGTTTTTGTTGCTGTATTGTAAATGAGTTTTACTTTAAGTTTCCAGTCATAGCCGTAAACCAGAGCTGAACTTCACTGTTTAAAGAGGCAGGTCAAATCTCGGTCAGTTCATTTTCATGAACAGGTACGGATGAAAACAGCAGAGTGAATCTATTGTGAGGGAGACTCCGAGTCTACAGCGCCTCCTTCAGGTACAGCAGGGAAGTGTGTGAAAGCGAGGGGAACCGGGTGAAGGGCTCTTGAGGTGTTCTGAGCGGGGCAGGCGGGGGCGAGGCGTGAGGTCACAGAGGGACGGTGTCTAAGAGATCACATCTACTCGTTTTAGCTCAAGGGTGCTTCAGCGCTAAACTACGAGCGCACTTCACACATCACAGCCCTTCAACACACAAGAGTCACCAAACACACTCAAACTATAATATATACAGTGTGTACAACTTTTATCTAGACCTATCTGTCTTTAATAAGCGAGTTTGAGTTGTGCGTATCGGTGTTTGTTTCTGTGTGTATATACGAGACAGTTTTGCCACCTACCAAGAAAGCGCACAAACTCCTGCGGGGGGACTCCCATTGAAAACAGCTGTTGATGTAGGAGCCCACGTTAATGAGGAAGAGGACGCAGCGCTTCACTCGGTTAAAATTCTGCTGCAGCATCTGACGTGAGACAGAAAATATGAGACAGAAATTCAAGCCATAAACCGCAACACAGCCTCCTCAAAAATAATGACCATTATTAGAGAATACTCTTGAATACCAAGCAACTGGAAATATTATTTCCAGTATTATACTGTAATGTATGTTTTATGTTTATATAATATAAATATGTTTTTATAACATATATTCAAACCAAAAGAATATTCATTTGTAAAAAAAAACAAAAAAAAAAACACAATACATTATTTTATAATCACAAAATATATTTTATTAGTAAATTTAATTTTTAAAACTTTATATAATTTATTTGTATAATAATTATATTAAGTCTTACTATATATTCTCTCAATTATATATATCACAATTATATGATATATATTTTAACCAAAACATTCAAACAATGCACTACTGTTCAAAAGTTTGTGGTCAGCAGAAGTTTTCGTTCACAAAGATTGCATTTATTTATTTGACACAGTGAAAATTCAGCAAAATTGTAATATAGTAAAATGTTATTACAGCTCAAAATAACTTTTATATTTGAGTATATTTTAAAATGTAACTGAACTTCACTGTCACGTGATCATTCTAATATGCTGATTCGTCACTTTTAATCAATTTAACATATAAGTTTTACCATTATTAATGTTATAATGTAATACTGAATATTTACAGTCCCTTTTAATCAATTTAAGTATTAATTAAAAAAATTCTTACTGAGAAAATAAAAACATTTATGATTTTTTTTTTTGTTATAAAACATAAATATTATTCTCTTCCATCAAAGGCCAAACTTTGTTCTGATACGCATGATTAACACACACCACCCTAACTAAAAGGTGCACAAGACTCATGGCATATCAAAAAAATGAGGGGAATGTAATCATCTCCATAAGTGACGGTGTGACTGACAGCTGGGGTTAGATATACGGGCCGAATCCGCGGTTGAACTCTTCACTGAGACGGGCATAAAGGACTGAAGAATCGGTCTGTTCTGCTCAATGCGCAGCTTTGTGACAGCGTCTGATTCAGCCCAGCCCCTCCAATTCAGCGCTTTTGTCACGCAGGCACATTGAGAGAGAGGACAATGAGCAGCCACAGCCGTAGAGCCGCAGCCGGGCCCTCTGGGGTGGCCCCTCTCCTCTCATGAGGGCCGGCTTGACATTTCTATTCAACACCTAGAGCGGCAGGGCAAGGGGGAAAACGCTGCGATTCAGCACTTGCGCCCCCTGTCCCAAACACGTCGGCCTATTGTGTGGCGGGCATGGGACCGCCGGCCCTCGTTGGGGTGGTTTTGATTTGATTGCAGCCGTTGGATTAAAGGCACAGTTCAGCTAAAATGAATATTGTGTTATTATTTACTCGCCCCAATCGCGTGCTGTTATTTTATGTATGGAACACACATGTAGTCTGAAAAAAAAAAAAAAAACATCATAAAAGGCCAAGTGGTCTGTAGGACTTTTGCGATGTTTATTCAAAGTCTTCTGAAGCAGGGTTATAATAGTTTACTAAAACGACAACCATTTAAAAAAAAATATTTTTTTTATTACTTGAAACATTTTAGATAATTTTAATAATAGCAAAATAAATAATTAAAATAAAATAAAAACTTCTTTAATTTTAGCTAGGTGCTAACTGAAACTACAACAAAAAAAATAAATAAAATAATAATTAAAAGAAATAATAAAAATGACAAAAAATTTAAAATAAAAAATGAAACATTAACTGAGATTAAAATGAAAATTGAAAATATAAAATAAATGATAACTGAAGATGAATAACTAAAATGAAATAAGATATTAAGAAACATTTCTCATATCATTCAGTTTAAACTGAATAAATAATTAAAACTAAAACTGAAAAAAGAACAAAACCCTAAATAAATAAACTATATATGAAGAGTTCATTTGCAAAAACAGATAACTCCGTTTTTAACAATTCTCAGAAATCATGTTTTTTCATTGTGCATTCCAATTAATCTCAATCAAACTGCAGTTGGGTTATTTCGACTAGGTTAAAAACTAAATAACTAAAAAAAAACAGTTAGCTAACACAATAAAAACATGATAACATAATAAAAAACATGATTTTTGAAAATAAAATAAAAACGGAGTTATCTGTTATATATATGAAATAAACTCTTCATATATTAAACTATTTAAAAAATATAAAAAAAAAAAATAGTCATAATAATAAAAAATGATAAAAACACACATCAAAATGATTAATGCTTTTGTATCCAGAGTAAAAAAAGATGCAAACACCTCAGAAGTCTTTGAATGTATGACACAACGCAAGGCATTTGAGCTATTTTTGGGGGTGTTTTTTGGCCACTTTGAAGCGTCGTTTTTATGGAAACAGCTGTGTAATGATTTTTCATGTTTCACGGAATAAAAAGCAGCATGTGGTTTGTGGAGCGACATTATAAAGGGGAGGTGTCATTACTTGTGAACTGTTCCTTTTAAAGAATAGTTACATTGTTGTTATTTTACCTGTTTAGAGACTTTGGCCTCCTCTTCGATGTACTTCTGTTCTGGTGGAACGAACGTCCGCAAACTGGCTTTCACCTTGAAGCGAAACGAAGCGCGATGATTTGTTTTAATTAGCGCTGGAGTTCTCTATGCATCAATAATTATTGCATATTCCACAGTGTGGAAACAAAAGACACAACATCCAGCGCTCCAGGCGCAGCGCACACTTACGGCGTTGAAGATGACGTCTGCTTCGAGAAAGATGACCCCCTTTGTTGGCCCTGTCAGCTCCTTGTTTTTTAAGACGTAGGCCTTCTGTTCGCTGTTGCGGATCTGTGTGAAGAAGACGTGACAGCCTGCTGTCTGGCAAAGCCCCAGCGGACCCCCCTCCTCGGCTGACCCCTGATCTCCCAGCGGCAGCATCAAACAGCCAGCCGCACATTCCCTCCCCGTCCCTCCCTCCTTCCAGCACTTCCAACTCTGACAAGTACCTGCTCATTACCAGCATCCCTCTGTCACCGAGACATTACCCAGGCACCGGGAGGCCCAGCTGTGAGCGCCTTTAAAGACGCGCCACCACCAATCTCATCTTTAAAATCACACGTGGATCTAAGAATCTGGGGAAACTGAATGGGACGAGCTTACGTTTAATAACGGGATGGCCACTTTACCCAGGAAGTCAGCGCTGCGGTCTCTGTCCTCGTCGTACACGGTGATCTCCAGCACCGAGTGAATGTCTTTCACGTTACTGCAGGGCGAACAAGAGAGAGTCACAAAACAAAGTGTGCAGAATCATTTCCATTCATTCTGACTGTAACATTGCATTTACAAATACTGCGTGAAGTCGACATCAAACAGAATTTGCAACGCATCTGAAAGCCATAATGGGCCGTATTTCTGTGGGAAATTGACTTCAGGATTTGATTGGATGATGCATCGTACCTTATATCATGTAGGTTTTTTTGAGATCAAGGTGTGCGACAAATTATGCAGAATAACTTCTATTTATTTTGACTATAATATGGCTTAGTATATTGCATTTACAAATACTGCATGAAGTCAACATGAAACAGAGTTTGCAACACATTGATCATTCTTATATCATTCTTGCAACTTTTTATGTCACAATTCTGACTTTTTTGTAGCAGTTTTGACATTTTATCTTGGAATTCTGAATTTACATTTTGCATCTCTGACTTTTTCCTCAGAATTCTGACTTTTTTCTATGATTTCCGAGTTTGCATCTCACAATTCTGACTTTTTTCTTGCAATTGCAAGTTCTGACCATTTTATCTTGGAATTCTTAGTCTATGTCTCACATCTTGCAATTTTAAGCTTTCTTGGAAGTCTGAGTTTATATCTTGGAATTCTTGTTTGTCTCCTCCATGCCACAGAATAAAAAGAAAAAAGCAATTTTGTTTACATCTCACAATTTTTACTTTTTCTTCTTTGAATTACAATTTTAACCTTTTTGTAATCTTGCTATTTTTTTTTTATTTTTATTAAAAAAAAAAGATGATTGTGACTTTTATCTGACAATTCTGATTTTTCTTCTCAAAACTGCAAGTTAACATTTTTTTTTTTTCAGAACTGAGACAAAAAAGTCCAAATTTCTGAGAGAAATTATGTGGAAAGTTATGAAAGGCGGTATTTGACCAGGTCTGATACCTTTTTTTTTTTTGTAAAAATGTGTGCTATAACTATTCTCATTAGCTTTTAAGTGACAGACAAAAAAATGGCCACAAAAGCTAACACCTTAGACTTGCATTGAATAATCAATCATATCTCACAGAATTTTTTTTTTTTTTTGTCACAACATTGCATTGATATCTCAGTTAAGGTTCATTGTATCAGTATTTTTTTTATTTATGTGTGCTTTTATACAATGTCCTACAGTTCGATTAATTTCATGCTACTGGAAAAAAAGTCAAGCGAACCATTTAAGAGATCATGTGATGTAATATACTGGAATCACGTCGTGAGGTAATTGGTGATAGTCTCGTTAAATTACTTAAACCAAGTCATGTCTAGGGATTTTTTGAAAACCAGCCCAAAACAGTGCCACAGTAACGATCCAGCAACCTAAATATCCTGCAACAACAACTGCATGGCATCCATGTCTGCTGCACTATTCATATTTCCTTTAGAAAATGTACATTTTGTTAGTTACTTGTAGTTATGAAAGCAATTGGATTTTGATTAAAGATAATGAAATATTTTTTCCCTTAGCAATGAAGTAAATGGGAGACATTTTCATTTCATGTTTTCTATAATGCATTACACAATCAAGCCAAATTGCCGCTGATAGTTCAATCCACTTGAGCCCAGGTGACAGAACGACTTCATCAGCTGTGAATATTATAATTCGTCCTCTGCTGGGAGCAGCATAATGAACTCACAAGGTGAAGACTTTATTCCACTCGGGGTTCAGCGTCTTGTAGACCGTGTGTGTTTGCAGACGGTCGTTACACAACTCCGCAATGCAGAACGGGTCGCTCTTTCCTGAAACACAGTGTTGCATTCAAAAGCTTTTAGGTTAAAATACCCACGTGAGATATGAAAATGATATGAATGAAATGTAATCTGTAACGTTTCCAATAATTCATTTTATTGCTGCAATGCAGTTTCTTGTCCCATAGTTCAAGGTTTAAGTCTGGTCTAACTTTCTCTCCAGTAATTTCATGTCCTCTTAGTTAGTAAGGATGCATAAATTTATCAAAAGTGACAGGAAATACATTTATAATGTTTGATCTGAAACAGATTTCCATTGCTGTTCTTTTGAACTTGTAACATGGTTTCTACAAAAATAATCAGCACAGCTGTTTTCAACTTTGAATATAATAATAAATGTTTCTTGAGCAGCAAACCAGCATGATTTCTGGAGGATCATGTGAAATCCCATCAGTAATATAATATATATACAGTATATATATATATATATAACAATTATCAGAGTTACTCATGCATGTTTATTCCTATCTGCTGATCATACAACTTTCCCTGAAATATTGCAAGTGTGAAAGATTAGCATAAAGAAACTGATACTGGCCTTTAATTTTCATTATTTTATTTTTTTTAAATCCTAATATTGAGATAATCATAACATGTATGAGTAAAACGTCTATGACATCTGTGCTGAAAGAATGTAATTCCACACATCTCCCACCACTTGCATGTTGTTTTATGAAATATCTGGCTAATTTTGGAAGGCTTTGAGCTAGAATAAATAAAAATGTGAGGACAAAAGTACACAGAATCGGTGTGGGCGAATTTCGGTGGGAAAAAGTATAGAGGAGCTAAAAATCAGTCTTTTTAAACCACAGGCTGAGAGAAAAGCACAGAAAAATGTGTGTGTATTAATGTGTGTGTGTGTGCAAAAGGTTGTTAAAAGCCTTTGTCTGTCCACCATGGTGTGGTATTAGAAGAAGGCATGAAATCAGAACCCATGAGGTGGGCCGCTTTTGAGAGAACAGCAAACCTTAAAAACTAGATCAACTTATGAGTGAGAAAAAATGAAATTAGGAGACTCCTCTCTTTCAGACGGTCATCTTTCCATCATACATCTCCAGAAGAGAAACTGAGGTGTTAACCACTCCAAAACATTCAGAAAAATGCCCGGAAAAGTCTTATTGACCATCCAGTTTACTGCCCGGGGAAAAAAACTCTATGTAACTGTACAGTGTGTGTGTGTGTGTGTATATATATCAACATTTTGTCATTATACCTGTAAAAAAAAATATATATATATATATATGCATATGCATTTATTTGATCAGAAATAGAATGAACAGTTTAAAATAACTTTTCTATTTTAATATATTTTAAAATTTTATGTATTCCAGATATCTTTCAAATAAGCTGATTTGATGCTCAAGAAACACTTATTATTATTATCAATGTTGAAAACAGTTTTTGCTGCTTAATATTTTTGTGAAAACAGTGATACACCACTTTTAAATAGGAATAATATTTCACAATGGTACTGTTTTACTGTATCTTTGAAATCTTGGTTTCATTTTTTAAAGCAAAAAAAAAAAAATTATACAATGCCAGAACTGCTCAAAGAGTCATATCTAGTTAATTAAATATTTTAAAGCCTAGCATAACTATATATATATATATATATGTGTTTACTACACAAATGACATACATTTCCATGACTTTTCCAGGCCATGGTTTTAAAATCACCTGATAAACTAAGAAACCTGGTTATCGTTCCACTGGGCACAAATGAATACAGGAAGTGACATATGATTTTACCTGTGACATCAGCAGCCATCAGCCCCTCGGCCCGTAGGATCTTCACCTGCACGACTCCGACATCCTTCAGGTTAAAGAACGACCTTAGTGGACTCTGAAAAAGAACAAAAACGCATCACGGAGGCCCATGACCACATTCAAAGCTCACAATCTGCCGAGCAGCAATACATCCATATGTTTCTGACAGCTCTATTTTGGCCCTAACTTTCTCTAATCTCCTGTCAGAGTCCGCCAGCAGTTTTGTGTCCACGTCAAAGCCACTCGGCCGTGGACACTGAGACAAAAACACTGAGCCGCCACGCCAGATTATCTGGTGGCTCTCACGAATACATCTTCATTATGCAGCTGTTATGAAAGAAGGTCAGTCTGCATTGGTGGTGAGTTTCTGTAAGCGGTTCAGTGACCGGCCCTCCGGGGGACAGTGGCAGGACAAAGACAAACCGTGAATAGAGAGGACAGACAGCTCCGAGAGCAGCGAGATGTCTCTCTCTCTGTCTTTGTTTGGTGCGAGTTACTCCACCGTCGTCCAGTTGTGAACGAGGCCAGTGTTAATCCAGTAGTGCACTGGACTCTGATCATTTTACGCCCCCTTTTGGTCACAGAAGTGCACTGCAGAATAGAGCATTAACAGTTTCTGCTGTATTTTGCACATTTATTTGATCAAAAGTACAGTAAAAACAGCAATATTGTGAAATATTATTGCAATTTAAAATACTTGTTTTTGAACTGAATATATTTTAAAATATAATTTATTCCTGTGATGCAAAGCTGAATTTTCAGCATCATTACTGCAGTCTTCAGTGTCACATGATCCTTCAGAAATCATTCTAATATTCAGATTTGTGCTCAAAGAACGTTTGTTCTTTTTTTTCAGGATTATCTGATGAGTAAAAAGTTCAAAAGAATAACATTTATTTGAAATAGAAATCTTTTATAACATTATAAAAGTCTTTACTGTCACATTTGACAAATTGAATGTGTCCTTGCCAAATAAAAACATTATTTTATTTCAAAAACAAAAATAAATAAAAATTAAAAAAATAAAGAAAGTGGTGCTTGATCATACATAAGTACATTTGATCGCATATATTCACAAATATTAGCACTGCACTTTATTTTATATTTAAAAATAACATTAGCACTGCATTTTATATTTAATAGCTAAAAAAGTCTTAATATCATGATTAAGGTGTTAATTATTATCATTCTGAAGCATCACATAGATTGTGTTGTCTTGGTTTTTCTCAGCGCTGGACAGGATAGGCCAATCACAGATGTGAATACTGAATAAGAAATTAATTTCAAGACATTTTTTTTTATAAATGGCAAATACTATAAAAACCATACTGAGATTTGAATGCGGAGGATATAGTTGTCAAGCGCCCTCTAGAGGAAGACAAGTCAGCAGTTAATAGCAACACTTGCTGTTTTTGTGAAGCAAAAATCCTGTTTGGCTGTGAGGACCTCACACTTACATATCTCTTAATGATCTGCTGGCGTTCATGTGGGTCGTCCAGCAGGTTGACAGACAGGTCAGAGATGGAGACCGCGACTGTGGCGGTCAGAGTCACCAGAAGTACCAGCGACCCTTTATCCTCCTCCAGCTCAATTTCCAGCTTATGTGTCTTCTCTCTGCTCAACTTGGACAGGTCCAGCTGACACCTGAAATATGTTAAACACATGCACTTCTTGTAAATCAAGCATCTAGCAATAGTGTATTGATGGGTTTGATTTCCAGGTAACAGACATACTGATAAAGTGAATAAATGATGTGTAGGAAATTGTACGCACTGGCCGATGAAGTCGTCTCTCCTTCCAATGTCTTTATCCCAAACGGAGATCTCCAGAATGCCTCCCTCCTCGTCATACAGATGCAAATCGAACTGCTCCCTCCACTGAGGGTTGAGGGTCTTGGGAATTGTCTGTTTGTGCAGAAGAGAAGAATAAGCAGCAGAGAAATAGTATTAGCAGACAGTATTCTTATTCTGTCAGCTGAAACGTATACTGAAGCGTCCTTCGTGTCAATAAGGTTGTCATGATGATATGCACATGTTGAGATAAATAAATTAATGAATGAAAATTGTATTAATAAATAAAAATATTATTTATATTGTTTAATACATATAAAACAAATAATCACTTTTAACTTTGTTTAATTTTCATTTATTGTTTATGATGACAAAAAATATTATTATTATTTATATTTATTAATAATTTATGACAAAAATGTTAAAAATTTTTAAATATAAATAAAATAGCTTGTATTTATGACAATATGTTTATATATAATGTATTTGTCATTATATATCATAATAAATATATTAATTTAGCCATGAATAATGCAAGCTAGGGTTATTGGTGAATATTATTTTTCCATTCCTTGGTTGCATCAGCAAAGAAATTTCTGTCAGAGGTGGGGAACAAATATTTTCAGTAAGTCCAGATATATTTAAAAAGAGATCACACAGTGTCGTGTTGCCATGTTGAAGTGGCACAGTCGCTCATACCTTACTCTTGTACTTCTGAGGGCCTAGTTTGAACTTGACGTAAGGGTCACTCAGGCCATTCTGGTCCATGGGGATGAGGTTACGACCCTCGATGAGTCTGACGCTCACGATGCCCCTCCACAGCTGAGACTTTCTGTGCAGGTCCGACAGCCGGAGATTCTGCTGCTGCTGCTGCGCCCCGCACACACATCACAGGACATTAAAGGGTTACTTCAGTCCTTCAATCTACTCACCCTCATGTTGCTCAAAACATGATTTTTTGGACACAAAAGGAGATTGTCAGCAAAAGTGGTTGGTGAACGTGCATCAAGTACACTATTGTTTTAAAGTTTGGGGTCTGTTTATTTAATTATATTAATTATTTTTATTAAAGCTGCAGTCCATAACTTTTTTGGGTTATCAAAATCAATATTTGAGCAAGTACATAACCAGCCAGTCACCTTATAATAATGTTTTCTAATTTGAGTGGTATGGGTAGGTTTTCGTGAGAAATTCGAGCATGGCACTGCGTCATTACGTCACATCTGTAAACATAAAGAAGTTTTCCCAGCTACTCGGCTATCGCTCGTGAGGATCCTGCAGGTGATGCATCGTTTATAGCCTTTTCTCACAGCAGCTGGAATAATTAAATGTATAATTTTGATGGCGGATTGTAATACAGAAAGGATTATGTGTTTATGAAACACATGTGAATGAAATGAAATTATATTCCAGTTTTAAATGTGCTTCTGATTACAGATAGCCTGGAATTACACAAGATTTGTATTTTAAAGAAAACCAGTTCGAAGGGAGCATAGTTTGCTTTATGGGTTAAAAGAATTTCTTAATATGAAATTTGAATGGTGTGACAATTAGAGATTAGACTGTACAGAAATTGAAATCTACACGCTAAAACACACTATACTCATAGTCACGCAATGCTGATGTTGTTAACATTAATAATTTGAGAATAAAGTATAACAATAATAATAATTTGCACGGTTAGATGTGATATGAACTAACCAATCGTTAGATTTAATCACCATCGGTAGCGCGATTTATGGTAATGCTTTTTTCCTCAGTTGGTCAGAACAAACGTGGCAGACTTGTTACTTACTTGTTCAGATGGCAATATACGGTGAAAATTCTTTTTTGGGTCATATATTCCAAGACGTAGGCTAGAATCTGTGATTCCTGAGTACAGTATCCACACCGGTGCGGTGACTGACAGACTTACACACATACACCTCAAAACGTTAGATTCACCCACGCTGGAGCCGTGCCGGAGCACAGCCCTCGAAAGGAAGATAATTCCGCACAGAGCTGCAATTCCAGGTTTTCAAACAGAGATGGCGACAAAGAGGCAAAACCTACGGACTGCAGCTTTAAGTAAGGATGCATTTTAAATTGAACAAAAATCACAGTAAATACATCTATAATGTTACAACTTACGTTACATTTCTATTTCAAATTGATTCTGTTTTGAACTTTCAATTCATCAAAAAATCCTGAAAAGAAATGCATCTCGTTTTTTACGAAAATATTAAGCTGCAAACTGTTTTCAAGAAAATACATTTTTTCTTGAGCAGCAAATTAGAATGATTTCTGAAGGATCATGTGACATTGAAGACTGGAGTAATGTTGCTGAAAATTCAGCTTTTCATCACAGAAATAAATTACATCTTAAAATATGTTCCAAAAGTAAACAGGTATTTTAAATTGTTATAATATTTCACTGTTTTCACTGTATTTTTGATCAAATAAATGCAGCCTTGGTGAGCATAAGAGGCAAATATTACTGACCCCAAACCTTTGAACAGCAGTGTACAGTACATGATTTTTGGATGAATCCCTTTAAAGTGCCCCTATTATGGGTCATGAAAGGATCATATTTTGGTTTTGGGAGTCCCCAACAACAGGTTGACATGCATGCAAGGTCAAAAAACACTTTCATTGTCTTATAATATGCAGTTATTTTTACCTTATTTGCTCAATGACTCCCAAACGATTTGTTCATTTCACAAACCCCTCCTTTGCGTGACGCTAATCTGATTGGTCGATTGGTCTCATTTTCATTTAATCTCGCCTGTAATGCCTGATAAAGCAGTGTTTGTGAGCTCAGTGCTGCTTTGTGTGCAGCATTACCGGGGAAACAGCTATTTTTACCACTCCAAAAGGGCACCTAGTGGCAAAGAATGAATTTGCATTTTCATTCAGACTAATGCAAAAAGTCCAACAAGTGGGCGGGCAATATGCTAATGTTCATGTTGACATCACCATGAAACAGCTTGGGATTCATTTTAAAAACGACTTGTTTCAATGATTCACAGTCAACTCTTTCTTTTGAGAGACAATAACTTTATACACGGTGCACTTTCAGATTTAGAACTTTGCGGGATGTTTTCATTCACTTAGAGCTGCGTTACACACTGCATGAAAGCTAATTTTCAAAAATCCATAATAGGGGCACTTTAAGACAATGAAATGACTCCTCAGTGGGGAAAGAACTCAAAGAATGTGGAACGGTTTCACATACACCATGAATGACTGGGCCACCAAAGCATAAAATGTAAATGTCTACAAAAAGGCATGGCCCATCACCCCGAGAGATGCACGACTGCCGCAACTAATGGAGCCGTACCGATAAAACTCATCTTCTGACCAGACTGCTGCAGTGCTGACATTTAGGGAATTTGGCACACAAACCATTTTCTCTTTGAACATGTTGCATAAATCATTCTACAAAATGTTCATTGCTAATAAACCCGATACGGTGTGTGTGGGACAATTTACACAGCAGCTAGTCAGAGAATCTGGGAGCAAACGCTCTTGCTTTTTTACCTTACTGCATCGCTTCCAGCTTCTCCTCAGTAGCATGGTCTACAAAAACAACAGAGCAGGTCATGTGCGTTACTGTATATTCAGGGGGCCGGGATGGAGGTGGGCGTGCTTTGATTACTGCCAAGACTACTTTTGTATTGGATGAGAAGCTAAATCTCTAAATCTGATAAAGAGACACATCTTCTGTTCTTATGCTCTGTCCTGAGGATCAAAGCCGCCCATCAGACTGCCGCTTCATCTGTTGGTGGAACACCATGTGAATTTCGATGGGTTCTCCGCCCCCGCCTGCAGACTGCAGCAGTCATTTCATGCATTATGCAGACAGCACAAACGTCCCATCATCCCAGTGTCTCTCAAGAGTCATGGGCTTTTTGTACTAGCCGAACATAATAATTATACTATTTTTGTACAGTATGCAATTTTTCTGTAAGCTAACTGAGCATGTTGTGCTGGGCACAGTATCCCACAATGCAATGTGCTTGACTTAATCATCCGTGTTTTTTTTTTTGTTTTGTTTTTTGCACAAAATGGATTAAAAATTATAAAAAAATTTACCATTTTAATTAAATGCAACATAGTAGCTCATATGACCACAGTGTAGAATAGTACTATTTGAAATGTCCATTATGCATAATGCATACTGTTTTTAAAAAAAAATAGTAGGCTAGGCAGTATATACACTACCATTCAGAAGTTTGGGGTTGGTAAAATTTTATAATCTTTTTAAAAAAAGTCTCTTTTGCTCACCAAGGCTGCATTTATTTGTTAAAATCAGTGCTGTCAAATGATTAATCGCGATTAATCGCATCCAAAATAAAAGTTTTTGTTTGCATAATATATGTATGTGTACTGTGTATATTTATTATGTGTATATATATATATATAAATACACACACATACAGTATATATTTAGAAAATATTTACATATATATATATATATATATATATATATATATATATACACACACACACACACACACATTTATACATTTATATTATATATAAATATATTTAATATATAAACATAACATATTTTCCTTAAATATATACATGCATGTGTTTGGATTTATATATACATAATAAATATACACAGCACACACACATATATTATGTAAACAAAAACTTTTATTTTGGATGCGATTAATCACGATTAATCGTTTGACAGCACTAGTTAAAATACAGTAAAAACAGTAATATTGTGAAATATTATTGCAATTTTAAATAGCTGTTTTGTATTTCAATGTATTTTAAAATGTAATTTATTCTTGTGATGCAAAGTTGAATTTTCTGCATCATTACTCCAGTCTTCAGTGTCACGTGATCCTTCAGAAATCATTCTAATGTGCTGATTTGCTGCTCATTAAACATTTATCATTATTATTATTATTAATTTTGGATTAATTTTGAAAACAGTTGTGCTGCTTAATATTTTTGTGGAAACTGGATTCTTTGATGAACAGAATTTATTTGAAATACAAATAGTTTGGGACATTATAAATGTCTTTACTGTCACTTTTGCATTCAATTTAATGCATCCTTGCTGAATAAAAGTTTTATTTTCTTTAAAAAAAACATCATAACCCCAAACCTTTGAAAGGATTTGTACAGTAAACTTCAACTGCAAGATTCACATGCTTTTCAAAAACAAGATGACTGGATGTGGTTGCTAAACACTTCCTGAGAGCTAAAAATAGTTTATGCGGTCTCATGAGAAAGGTGTGAAATAAATTTGAGGTCTGTAAACATGTGAGAATTAAATCTGTTTGGAAGCATGCGGAGAATTTGCCAGCAGATTGAATCTTTTCCAACTTTTACAAGGATAAAACAAAATTAATCTGCCAAATGAGTCTTACCGCCTGTCGGAGGGTCTCTCTGTCCTCTGTACTTCTTGGGAACAGAGTGACCGCCAGCTCCAGAGAGCCCAGGTCCTGATCAGGGCAGTGAGGATCTTGAAGGTCTAACCGAACATCAAGAGGCCTACAACAAAAACATGAGCTGTTATGAAAGTAATGTTGTAGTTTAATCACCTAAAGAAGTGAATAATCTTTTTGATAAGGTTTAAACTTAGATAATTATTAGATCTATCTAAAATGATAATGACCATTTGTCAATATAATGCTTTTATTGGTAGCTGAAAACTTTTGCATTTGTATAATGCTTCATCCAATGCACTAGATGTCAGTATAAACTCTTAGATCACAACAAAACATTAGCAAAACTGACCTTGTCAACGTTAATTTTATGAAACTCCTAATACATTTGAACACATTTTTATGCTGATTGAAAATGTATTAATTTGACACTGTTGAATTTTTATATCTTTGCAGTAATGATGAAAACACGATACCTCTGCAGTTCCAGAGAATCAAGGTACAGGTAAGCTGATCCCATAAAATCATCTTGAAGGCCAAAATCATAGTCGAACACCTAAAATAGATTGCAAAAGGGAGAATTCTTTAGGAAGAAATATCAGAGATCATTCTAGAATGACTGATTGATTACTCTTGTCAATTCAATAAAAAGGACCAGCTCATAAGAGTCTGTTGTACTGGAATCAGTACACTGTTCAGGCTGTAATGCTTTTGTTTCACAAGTGAATTCATTCATTTGGGAATCGGAATACATCGGTCCCGCATTAGGTTTTTGATTCACTAAAACAAACCGGCTCATGAGAGTCATTCATTTCGAAATCGGTCTACATTGTTCATGCTGTAATGCTTTTGCTTCAATAAAAGTCACTGGTTCATAAGAGCTGTTTGTTCAGAATTGGACCACAGCAGTCACACAGTATGTTTCTGATTCACTAAAAAGAATCATCTCTTAAGAGTCATTTGCATTGGAATCAGTTTGCACTGTAATGTTTTGGATTCTTTACAAAAAACCGGCTCATAAGAGTAAAACGATTTGCCTCAAAAGAGTCATTATTTGGGGTTTTGGAATTCACTGGTCAAAAATATGATTTGATTCACTAAAATGAATCGACTCATAAGAGCCATTTATTCCGAAACCAGACTACACCAGTCGTGCAGTAAGTTTTTGATTCACCAAAATGAATCATAAATTTGGGTTTCAGAATACACCGATCGAGCTATATGATTCTGATTCACTAAAACGAACCAACTCATAAGAGTCACTAATTCAGGATTCATACTATATACTATAATGGTAACAAGCATCCATAAACACTGCGAGTAAAAGCAATATTTTTACCTTAATATACAGAGGCTCTTGTAAATTGTCCACTATCAGACAAACACGCTCGTCCCAAACTGGGTTAAGGTTCTTGTGGATGATTTTACTGCGGAAAACTTCTTTGCCGGCTATTTTGAACTTCACATATGGGTCACTTGTTCCTGAAACATAAATCGATTACACATTTCAGCAAATCATAGAAGGAACATGAGTTTTAAGTAGCATATTATGAATACATCTCATTAAAAGTAAAACACACATTTCCCGACAGTGGTATTCGTGGAGACAGCATGAGAGATGCAGGTCTTACCGCCTCGGTCTCGAATGGCAAGGTTGTTTCCTTTTTTCAGCACGATGTCTAACTGGTACATTGCTGAAGTGGGCAGTGAAGGCTGTGTTCCACCATTACCAGCTGCATTAATGCCCTGAAGAAAACAGACATCGTCTCAAAAACTGATTGACAGGACCTCTTCAAACATTTAATACACCCAAAGCCATTAATGCCAAACCTTATAGGGTTTAACTAACACATAAGTGCTCATATGAGAAAACAAACTCCTGGGCAGTTTGTGATTAAAATTATAACAGGATGTTGCAAGATGCTTAAAACTGATAAACTGGTGCTCTAAAACCTGCATTCTCTTCTGGTCTAAGTATCCAGAACAGAATAAGCCACAAATAAACTAAAAAGCGAGAGTCGCAGATCTGTTGTAAATGTCTAATTTTTGCATAGGAAGTGAAACACTGTGCATGTGATGTTAACTTCACACATCTGACAGTGCTTAAAAACCGCCTGATAGAGTCCAGGAAAAGTAATGTGGTTTTCCCAGTGGTGTGGCCTAGTGGTTAATGGTTTAGTCTGAAAAGTTGTGTATTCATAAACTACCATCATTGCACCCATTTAAGCCACCAACTTGAACACCTGCTGCAAGTCATTTAAAGAAGGTATATCGTTTTTTCCCCTACATCTAGGGGTACTACAGTGTAAAATGATTTTTGGAAGTTGCAAGGAAAAACAGAAAGATCATTAAAAAATACTATTGCAAAATGTCATGTTTAATTTCATATTACTTGTTATTGATTTGCAAGTATATGTAAAAATACTAGCAATTTCTCAGTGAAAATGCTAATGTGTTTCTAGGGTGTTCTGGGCGTGTTCTATGTGTTTGCTAAGGTGTTACTAGGGTGTGTTCTACAGTATGAGGTAGCTAAGGTGTTTCTAAGGTGTTCTGGGTGTGTTCTATGTGGTTGCTAAGGTGTGTTCTACAGTGTGTGGTTGCTAAGGTGTTGCTAGGGAAGTTGTTTACTGGCCCAGGTTAAATTATATTCTGGTGTAGACATGGGTTCAGATCGATTCATATTTGTAGCACCAACGGTGCAGATAGAGTTACGCGAGTTGAATATTTGAATAAAGTTGAATATTTTGAGGCTTCTGAAAACACAGCACCACTAATGTCACTTAAACACACAATATTTGGCGAGCACTACACGCATTTTCCTTCCTCTTTTTCACCCTTGAGTGAGAGATGAGGTCAGAAACACATTTCTCTCACACACTAAGTGTGTTTGTAGTGTCAGCTGAAAGCAGGTGATTTGCATTGTGGACCTTTAGGGCCTATTAAACATCCTGCTGATGGCAGGATTGGCAAGAAGAATTATTATTCTTCATAATATTGTTATGAGGTCAGGGATTCCTCTTACAACATCCTGGTGCCATGTTTGAGATGAAGCTGATTTACATTTAGAGATACAATATTTATCTTCCTCCATCATTTCTGCATCACTAAAATCAAACAGAAAACAGAACAAACAGACTTCCAAATATAATGAATGACCGGTTTCATCTCATCGTCTGATAATTGGTCAGGCAAACAGATAGTCCCGCCCCGAACTCACACCTGAATATCCAGTTTATAGTGGTTCCACCTAGAGCTGCACAATTTGGCAGGGTAAAAAATGTTTATTTTTGTAAAAAAAAAAAGAAAAAAATACAAATTGTGATTTTGACTTAAAATGTGATTTAAAAAAAAAAAGCTAAAATATTTGGCCAAAAGATTTTATATCAGTTTGATTAATACTATTTTTATTTTTATTAAAAATTTTATTAAATTTTATTTTATTGCATTTAAAAAAAAAAAAAAAAATCAAGTATATAAGAAAAATATAATTAAATTATAATTTTATTTTACAGTACAACTGTAAAATATATCACTTAAGATGGTTTATTATGATGAAGAAAATTGATTATTATTATTACTAAATATAAACAAAATACACAATATTACTATGGTAATTTAAAAAAAAGTATTTAATAAAATATAATAATAATAAATAATAATTAATATTAAAAAATAAAAAAAATTACAGTCCACTAATTACTCATTTTGTGGCTGTCTTATTTTCTTCATTTTAAAATGTTAACCCATCAGACTTTTTGACAGAATGCCACAGGGAGCCCTAGAGCTTCTGTTTTGTTGATAAAACTCAGAGCAGATGCAGAGATGGATTTTGTGTGGAGAAGCATTAACTGCGAACTGAGCCGCTCTGAGACACTAAAAACATTCATGGTTCATGAGCTGCTCGCGAGAAGATGAACACAGTGCCAGGCTTCGCTCTGAAACAAGCACCACACAATTAAATCGCAGCCCTTGCGATTTGATAATCACACTGCATGTTAAGATGGCTTTTTTATTTCAATTAATCATCCAGCCCTTGTTCCACGCTCTATATAAGACCTCTCTAAGATGAATTCAGCTTCCTCTGTTCTGTTCGGAGCATCTCTGTAAGCAAAGATATCCATCGTCTCACCTCCGCTGTGAGGTGATTACAAGAACAAGTCTTCTAAGGAGAAAGACGGTGCCAGCCAATAAAACACATCAGCAGCTCCACTGAAAATCTTTATTGAGGTTTGTACAAGTAGCTCATGTTGATTGTGCCTATAAATCAAAGTCTCGTAATAAGCTCCCTCCTGCTCCATAAAGTAGAAACGATGTGAGCGTGATGATTGAACTTTTGCAAGAGAAAATATTTTTGAATAACTTGCCAAAGGGTTTAACAGGAAGACGTAGCAGTTCACAGTATGGTGGTTGAAGTTATAGAGCCACTTCCTGTTTGCAAGAAAAGCAGCCTATAAACAGAAATTCTGGGGTCCATTATAGGGGCCTCAAAGGGATGTGTGCAAATGCACTTGTATTAGGTGTGAAGTTGTAAGACAGGAAACATGTGATCTGTTTATTGTTGTTTTCATGCATGTCTGGTCTGATATGTAGCATTTAAGCCCTGAGCAGTCAGACACAGACGTCACTGAACGTGACCTGCTTCTAGAAAAGTTGTAGCTACGATACTCAACCCACAGTTTCATTATGACCTTAAAGTGGCAGTACAATTGTATCAGAGCAAAACAACATAATCTTAACCACCCTTTTCATGATTTCATACCTTTTCCAGCCATTTGTGACCTGGATAAAAGTTCATGGAAATTAGACTTTACAAAAAATGTTCACAAAAGATCTTCAGATAATATCATATGAATGTTGTTTGTGACTGTTGGACAAAAAAAAAATATATCTCTTGAAAAGTAAGGTTAAATAAAAGGTTATATGTGACCCTGGACCACAAAACCAGTCATATCAAGTTTTTGAAGATTTATACATAATCTGAAAGCTGATAAGCTTTCCATTGACGTATGGTTTGTTAGGATAACACAATATTTGGCTGAGATACAACTATTTGAAAATCTGGAATCTAAGGTTTAAAAAAAAATCAAAATATTGAGAAAATTGCCTTTAAAGTTGTACAAATGAAGTTCTTAGCAATGCATATTACTAATTAGAAATTACGTTTTGATCTTTACTTAATATCCTAATGATTTTTATTAATGAAATTATTAATGATATATAGGCCTAAACATGTGCTTTATGTGACCTAGTTTTCCGTCTATGTTTGATGATTGTCATTGATTTTTTACATGTCCTACTCATTTTTTTAAAGCAGAGCATAGCTAAAAAAAAATGGTAAACGTAAAATTTGTCAGATTTACTTAATTTCATTGACTTTTCCAAGACTATTCTCTACAATTTCCAGGTTTTCCATGACCATGGAAACCCTGTAGATAGCTCAGCATTACTGCAATTCCCACATACCATGAGTTTAAACAATAACATGCTCACCGAAATCAGCACCTATGATACAGAGGAGTTGATCCCCACTGCCAGATCCTGAGTCACAGATTTCTTAAGAAAGGTACGCTGCTGTTTATCAAATCTCATACTTCCCTCAACTAACCACAAAGACAGCTCCATACCAAAACTGTTTGTCAAGTCCACACATGCAGTGGAGTAAAGATAGCACCAGTACGATCCAGAGGAACTCTAAGCTCCAGGTCGTGTTGTTTGTTTGACTCTAATCTCTGCTGCACTGTTGGTGGCTGTTAAGCCAGTGATGTAATGGCTTGGGATGGACATGCATACAGAAAAGCTATATGTACACTAAGCTTCAATGTCTAGTCGAAAACTTTATTCTTGATCACAGAAGCCATTTTGAATAATTATTAAAAAAAATTAAAATCCTGTCACCATTTACACATCTTTACATCAGACTTTCCAAATTATTTTGTCAGCCAAACCCCTTAGATAATAAAATATTTTACTTGCTTGAAGTTACTCCCACGAGATTTTGATTTGATTTGATACTTTATTTGTCATTTCTATGTCACATAGAAACGAAATTGTGTTTCACACGTCCACATCTTACAATTCAGTGCATTATATAATACATATAAATCAGTTCAATAAAATTATTTAAAATAATAAAACATAAACATTCTAATAAAATTATTTCAAATGCTCTAAAATGTTAAAAGAATAAATCACAAACTCTGATTTAACAGCCTAATTGCTGTGGGAAGAAAGCTATTCAACAGCCGAGAAGTTCTGGTTTTTATGCTGCGGTATCTTTTTCCTGACTGCATCAATGAGAACAATCCATTAAGTGGATGTATGCAGTCCTTCAGGATACTACCAGCTCTCCGTACACAGCGCTCTGTGTAAATGTCTTGTAGCTGTGGTAGTGAGACACCAATAATTTTCTCTGCTGTTCTCACAATCCGGCTGAGATTGTGTCTCTCCTCTGCTGTACAGCTTCCAAACCAGAACGAGATACAATAAGTCAGCAGTATATATAAATATAACTTAACCACTGATTTCTAGTTGTGTCCTCTTTTGGAAGCCCAAACAAAGTAGTTTCGCTTTCACAATGAAACACACGGCGTCTCCAGGACATGGCACCGGCAGCAGCAACAATACTACAGCGAGAATAAAAATCACGCCCTCTTTCTTTGCGTATACATTTGGGCGGTGTTATGCAAATCTTCCCACACAGTGACATAGACATGTGGGGGTGTGTTTAAATGAGCCATTTTAGGGGGGCGTGGTCGAGTCTTAACTTTTATAAAGAATATCTCTTTGGTTTTAAGACGTTAGTCTTTGCAACTTTAGGGATCTTATCTATGCACGAACAGTTTGTAACACTCCAAAGAGAAAGGAAAACTTGAAATCATATCAAATGACCTCTTTAATATTTCAATAATGTAACAACACATTTGCAAGTTCATGGGTCTCTGATGTTAATGGTCACAAGACATGCAAGTAAACAGATAAAAATTGAATCTTTTTTTAGCAAGTGTTTTGTTATTGTTTTTATTTTAAAATAAAGTGAACCTAGCGCACGTTGCATTCCCAAATGTGCGTTAAACTCTATCGCAGATTTTGAGTTCATGAGAAGCAGCATTAAAGGGTTATTTCACCCAAAAATTAAAATTCTGTCATTAATTACTCGTTCCAAACCCGTAAGCCTCATCATTTTGGAGAGGACCCCAGAACGTAATCAATGTAATGAGCGTTGTTTACGTTCAGCATGTGCGCGCTTTCGCTTAACTTAATCAGCGTTGTTTACGTTCTGGGGTACTTACTCTCAAAAATGGCAGAAGACGGTAACTCGGAAAGAAGAATTGTTGAATAAATGATGTTGTTGTTTTATTTGCGGACAAAAAGTATTCTCGTAGCTTCGTAAAATTATGGCTGAACCACTGATGTTTTGACCTGGGAACATTTCAGTTGCACTGCTGTCTATGGAAGCTCAGAGAGCTCTCAGATTTTATCAAAAATATCTTAATTTGTGTTCTGAAGATGAACAAAGGTCTTACGGGTTTGGAACGACACGAGGCTGAGTAATTAATGACAGAATTTTCTTTTCTGGGTGAACTAACCCTTTAACCATGAGCCAAGCCGCTCTGAAAACACTGTATTATAAGCTGAATGCGTGTAAATGAACACAGTGACGCTCTTATCTCTGAAACACACGCCTATTCATTTTTATAAGATACATATCTTCCTCTGTGTCATAAAGAAGAAAGACATACAGTTTTGTAACAACCTGAGTTTGAGTTAAGTCCCATTTTTGGGTAAACTCGCTTTAAGCAAAACACGTCACTGGCGCTACCAGGAAAACAACAACAGAAGATCTTAATTGGTTTTTTGAGATACGTGAGTATGCAACTTAATCAAATCTGTATTCATGGATCTCAAAAATCTGATGCACATAGACAACCAATAATATAAAATGTACTAATAAAGACATTAATTAACTTCTGCAACCTTACTCAACATTACTCAACACCCTGTTTGGCTTTAGGCCTGTTATATGTGTTTGTGTGTCTTTACTTTTAGGCAAGTTCCTCTTCTTGCAAACCAGCTTGGCAAACACCCTCAGGCACAGAGAGAACTAACTGTACAGTGCCAACATGCCTGAAACTAACAGTTGTAGACCAAACGTTACAGTTTTAAAAGAAAAACTTGTGAAAAAAGGCTGACACAAGCTCGTTCTGGCACATGTCCTTGTGTGAATGGGAATCTGACATGACTTTGACTATGCAAACACATCGCTTTGCATCTACAAATGTAAAAATGACCATGCACATGTATGCTTGCTCATTCTAACAGCACTTTTATTTAGTCCCCTTAGATTTGTACACACTTGAATAGAACAACATTATCTCTAGTCAGAGGTCATGACCACTACTAAGATATAAGCCGACCAACATTACTTTCTCAAATAGTAGCTTTGGTATGGTCATGCCATGGTTTCCCATGTACACTTAGCTAGAGTAATATTACAGTAAACAGAGGTTAGGCCCACCCTATCTAGGTTGGTCGAACAACATTCAGTTGACCTAGACTGAAATTCCCTTTTAGCCCTTACCATCTAAATACACTTTAACTAATACCAAGCGTTAGCCAGATCTCTAAAAACACGGCTGGTGTGTCCTATGCTCCATCTCAACTGAATTTTTAGTCTGTTACTAACCTCATGCAGAAATGCGGTAACAAGGATACAACGTAATCTACTAGAATTAATCATTTCAGAGCAATCAGAATAAATCCAAACATAACAATTATTAATCAGGTAATCAAGATAATCAAGATAATCATTAAAAGTTCAATTCAAACATTATAAACACAGTGATCACACATATGTGACCCTGGACCACAAAACCAGTCTTAAGTGTCAATTTTTCTGAAATTAATCTACTGTCAAATAAGCTTTCCATTGATGTATGGTTTGTTAGGATCAGACAATATTTGGCCGAGATACAACTATTTGAAAATCTGGAATCTGAGGGTGCAAAAAAATCTAAATATTCAGAAAATAGTAAATTTATAAAATATCTTCATAGAATATGATAATATACTAATGATTTTTTTCATAAAAGAAAAATCGATCATTTTGACCCATACAATGTATTTTTGGCTATTGCTACAAATATACCCCAGCGACTTAAGACTTTTTTGTGATCCAGGGTCACATATAAAACACTCAATAATACCAAAATATTACTTGATAACGAAAGACACACAGCAAGTATGTGGGAGATCTGTCTACAGATTCCCGGAGCTCTTTGTCACTCTCCCTTAAATATCCAGAAGAAACCTCGGAATTCCCAAATGGCATTGTTTGTTTATTGCAGGGGTTTAGCATATCGCCTTTTGGGGTTTCAGGTGAATAACTTTGCATTTACATACAGGGGTAACTTGTGTGAAAGACCTGGGACTAGTCTGTCTTTTTCGATTCTTAAGAGGATGAGACCCTTTTACCAGACACACCCGGAGACCTTTCAAACGACTTCAAACATGAATTGTTGCATTATCATAAACTCTGATTACAAAAGGTGGTTTCAGTGATCTCTGTAGTGTCCTGTATTTAGATTTGGAGAGAGCTGGATTTAGAGAGAGTAAAGCAAGTGGAGGGCCATGTATAAGGTGTGGAACATTTGCTTCTCTCAGTTGGGTGCGTCGTCTTAAGCTTGCGAGACAGAGTTCAGGTGTTGATTCTCGCAAAAGTTCTTTGTTTTCTCAGACTGTGGTCTCCTCCCGGCAAATGGTATTAATAATCTTACACACAAAAACACCTGATTCAGGTAAACCTTGGTGTACATATATTAAAGGCTTAAAATGGCAATGATATTCACATGCATTCATGCAACAAAAAATGACTGTCTACTGATAATTGGAGGAGTTCTGACATGACATCTGATTTGGACTTGCAATGTAAAAAATATTACAGTGTCAAAATCATTCTGATCTGGTTTGATTGTATTCAAAGCAGTTGGTAGGGTGGGTTCAGCAAAAGTGGGACATCAAGTAAAATGAGGCAAATAGGCTTAATGGTCGATCGCCCTTTAAACCCAAGTTATTCTGGAAACGTTTCCATTTCTCTAACATCATCCTGGTGGATGTGATCAAGGTTCAAGATCTATCAGATCTCAGCCTGTGTATTAAATGGTGTCTATCTGAAGCATGCTGCTCATTTGTGGTCCGCTTCAAGCTGGGATGTTTGAGATTGACTTGGTACACCTTGATTAAGTTTCGCCAATAACAAATCAGCTAATAGGTTATTAAAAAAACAGCTTAAACTAATATAACAATGGGTTTTCCAGCTTGGCTGTAACTCATCATGTTTCTTATAAGAGAATGAATTTATTGTTATTTTGTAGCAAACAGATTTTCTATAAACATAAATTCAGTTTTTATACTCATTTTGCCTATAATTTAAAAAAAAAAAAAAAGACTATCAAATAGAAATTACACTAAATGTGTTTTAATACATTTATATTTAGGTTATTAGTTATTATACAAATTCATCAAAAAAACTGTTCCAGTTGTGAATAGTTCATCTAAGTAAATTTCTTTACGTTCTAGACATCTGCCAATGTGAATGTATAGCGTAATAAACTATCTGTATAAGATAACTGCACCCATCACTTATTACTGCAGTGCAATGCCAAAAACGTCTGAAAGATTATAAATCATCTTACCACACTTTTATTGATCTCTTCCGCTTCACCATTCATCACAGCATCATCAGTGCATGTGGACCCTTGCAGAGCAGGTTTATGTTGAGACTGCACCAACTGGGAGAGCGTCGGTTTGGAGCTGACCGGTTTTTTCAGCATCTGGATCTCCGCACCGAGCGACGCCGCCGCTACGGCCGCCGTACCCACACTCAGCTCGGGCAAGCCGCGGCGCGTCCTCCCGCTCTCACCACCATCCGGAGCGGCTTCCGCGCTGTGCAGATTGGGTTGAGACGAAGACACCGCTCGGTCCAAACCATTTGGTCGTTTCTTTTTAAATATCCAAAACCCGCTTTCTTGCTTTCGGTCTTTTTTGCCCAGTTTGGGGCTGCCAGTGAGTTTGGGTCTGCCGTGGAAGGATTTCCACAAGCCCCGCTGATGATGGGATGGAGAAACCTCATCCATGTCCAGTTTCCCCTCCATAAGATATCTCTGCAGTCTGCTGCTGCGTCCCAGGCAGATGTTTCTGTGAGGTTAATGTTGAAAACATGCAAACCGATGCAAATAGCATTTACTTCAGTGTTGTTGTGCTCAGCAGGACATGTTGAGTGTTAAACGCATGTTTGATGCGGAAGTAGAGTGATGATGGAGAGGCAAGTTTTTACACGGCACATCTGCAGACCTTCATGGTTTTTATAAAACGAGACAGTCCCCCAGTCTGTAGTCCTCATCCACGCCCAGTATTAAAAAAAAAGTTGCTTTGGTATCCATACTAAATAAATATGCCATCTATGATCATGCAGCGCGTCGTTCCTGCCCACCGAGCTTTTATTTACATGCACTTCTGTTAAACTCCTTCTACTTTGTGGTCTGTTAATTCGGCACTACGTGATTGAAAAATGTAATATGCAAACATGTATGCAAATATGATTTACCATAGGACAAACCTGTGGACTTGACGCATTACGCAAAGTTTATTATTTGCACACCTTAGTTTGTGGTTTAGATGTAATTATTGAATCTTTAATTGAACAAATCGTTTCGTTCAAATTCAAATGACTGACTATAGCGTGAACCAATAGCATTCCAGTGCGGTCTGTGGAAGGAACATTTCATTGGTTGGACCTAATGAACGAACACGCCCTCTTTACCGAACGAGTCGGTTTTGATTGTGTTCGTGAATTAACTAATTTAACTCTAATCATCTCGTTCGTGAGAGCTTTTTATCTACTGTCAACATTTTGTAAAATCGATAGGCTAGTTTTACGTTGTTGTAGTTTGAGGAAAACGCTAATAATGCCTAAAATCTTTCTAGCAGATTTGTAGACACTCGTTTCGGTTGAATGAATCGGCGAGTGAATCGTCTCACAGAATGAATCTTTCGAATCATTCTAGTCGCTGGGATGATTCAAACCTAGCATTTTACAGATTCAACCTTTTATGTATACTTTCAAACTCGCATTTAAAATTATTATAATACCTTATAATACAATATTAAAATACCTGAACCAATATGTTATGGAAAATATAAATTTGACTATCAATGACATGAAAGGGAAATTACATCATGAGAAATCTAAAATACAATATTTACCAAAGGTGAAAAGATGTACAGACCCGACAGGTTTACCACAGAAGATGTGTTTATTTTTCAAAGGAATCATGATAAATGGCAGATGGTGCGTTTGTCATGCTCATAGGAATAGCTTGAGTAAACACATACAGGGCATATGAATCAATATCTCAATGCATCCATCTAAAACCAACAACAACAGGTGATATAAAAGATGTCGGAGCCTATTCACTGATACAGATTGTCTGATATCCATTTTGTGAAATATTACAAATAATTAGGTGTTTTAAGACTGTAACAGTCGTCCTAAGTGACATATAAAAACCTGAATTACATAAAACTATCATAAAGAATCAAATTTGTATGTTCAATCCATAAGGTAGACAAAAGGTTGCATGGATCAGTGAAAATTCGCTTTAACATACAGCAATCGTACAGCAAAGTTTGCAATTCAAGGTGCTCTGATAAGGCCTTCAGAGACAAATAAGTGAATGAAGAATGAAAAAGAATTAAGGTTAAAGTATTTGCTTTAATACTGCAAATGTTTTGATACTTCTAAACCTTGTTCAAAATGTAATAACTTATTGGTATAGCTTTCTTTAAAAGTAGAAAATCACTCAGATATTTAGTTTTCCACCTCAGTGCTCTTGTTTTAAGCAAATCGGCACACACACACACACACACACACACACACACATTACTAAAAAATCGGGATAGAAACATCACAAAAATGGCAAACAAAAAACAATAGAATAAGACAGAGCATTTGCCATGTCTACTGTGAATAAAGCAGCAGTCTTTGCCATGGAAACAGTCATACAGCATCACATGGGCTGTACAAAGTGTTGCCAAATATTTTAACTTGGAGCCTGGTTTTAGATATCAGGTGACCCTTTTAACCGCAGTGCTCGACACATGCATTCATATCTGTGTGTTGTGTTTGACATACAAATACATCTGTTTGCTTATCTACTGCATATCCTTCAGTGTGATGATGATAAAGTGTCATGTGTCTGCTTGTGTAAAAGTGCAGACAAGTTGAAATCAGCAGTTTTTTGCATTCACAGGTCCTGTTCGTGCATCTGCTGCTGCATTTTTTGAAGCATCTCCTGCATCCTCCGCAACTGTGAGGGACAAAGTCAGCAATGTTAGGCAGATTCGGCATTTAGGGTTGCAAACAGGGCCTAAAATGAACACTCGCCAAGCCCCAGGGGGAATAAATATATGAATACGTATATGAAACCCGAGAATACAATATGGTTTATCGCGATTATCGGTTTGCAAACAATATTCTAGAAAATGCAACAAGCACCAAACATCTTACCAAGTTTATAATGAGAATGGTTTATAAATCTGTTGTCAAAAAAGAGAAGCATTTCAACAGAAAAGTTCCCTGCAGTTTTATGCCAAAATAATAGCTATAACATTTGAAAGCAAAGAAAACAATCAGCCATAAATATTAGAATTGTAATTGTATTGTTGTTATATGAAATAATAATAGGCTAATAAGTATTATTATTATATAAATTTAATTTATTATTATTATTATGAAATACTAAATAGTATTAGATAGTGTTAAATAGTATTATAGGAATGTTTCTTTATTGATTTGTTGGTTTTGTAATAACTAAATAAATACAATTATTATTTAATAATAATAATAATTGCAATTAGATGTGTTTCGCCTATTTGTTCTGCCTGATTTTTAATGAAATAATGCACATACAGTTTCATGCATGGTAAAAAATATTTATGGCAAGTACATTTTCTCAAATCACTTTTGATTTTCAGGTGCAGCAAAACGTTTTAGGCCCTGATTGCAAATGTCTCAAAAACAGTCAATGCCACATTTATAAAGTAACAGCTAAGAACTGAAATGACTAGATTAAGCTGGCTGACCTCTTCATCCTTCATCTTTATCAGCTTTTCTGTCTCTACGTCCGGGGTGGACAGTGGTAGAATCGGGATGGGGCTCTCCACGCGATTATCCTGGCTCAGTTTGCTGGAAACAGAACATCTCATAAGCGATAAAGTCAGTGGCAAAGTTTCTTTTTCTATGATATTTAGAAAGATGTTTGAGAAAAGCATTGTGAATTGCCTTGTCATTTGCTGTATGCACTGCGCCCTGTAGTTTTCATAGTGCACGTCACACGTGATGTCTTTCAGGTCATGCATGTGTGAGCGAATCAACATGTTCCTCAGCTTGATGAAATCACAATGGGACTGATTCTCCACTGTGATAAAAAAAAATCAGTTTTAGTACATTTATGGTGAGCTGGCACACGGTTGATTAAAACTTATTTTTGATGCATTTGTTCTTGTCAGTACAGAGTCTGCCTCATGCAAAACAGAGATAATCAAGTGCAGATCCGGACTGACCTTCCACAATGCCCCATGGGTAAAGTCTGCCTCTCACCCGCTGACCTTTGACCTCAACTATTGTGTTGCTCCCAATCACAGCAAATGGAGTGCTCTCCTGAAACACATAACATAGAACATTTAGATTTTTTTGCTTCTAAATGTGACCCTGGAGCACAAAACCAGTCTTAAGTCGCTGGGGTATATTTGTAGCAATAGCCAAAAATACACTGTATGGGTCAAAATTATAGATTAGTATATTAAGTAAAGATCATATTCCATGAAGATATTTTGTACATTTACTACTGTAAATATATCAAAACGTAATTTTTGATTAGTAATATGCATTGCTAAGAATTCATTTGGACAACTTTAAAGGTGATTTTCTCAATATTTAGATTTTTTTGCACCCTCAGATTCCAGATTTTCAAATAGTTGTATCTCGGCCAAATATTGTCCGATCATAACAAACAACAATATCAACAGAAAGCTTATTTATTCAACTTTCAGATGATGTATAAATCTTGAAAAATTGACACTTAAGACTGGTTTTGTGGTCCAGGGTCACAAATGTTAACGTTTTTAAAGATTACATTAGTTAGTTAGTAAAGTTCTCTAGGAAGAGTTGAGTTTACAGTCGTCTTTCCAAAGATGGTGATTTATTCCATTGTTCGGGTGAATTATTTACTTTAATTTATATTTTATTTAATTTATTTTTTATTTGAAATTTTCCATTAGTTAGTTAACTGCAAGTTTACAGTCATTTTTTGAAGACTCCATTGTTTGGATGAACTGTTTTTTGTTTTGTTTTGTACTAATGTACACTTTTAAAGTGTACATTAGTACATTTAATCCAATTAGTTAGTTGGAGTTGAGTTTAAAGCTGTTTTTTTGTTTGTTTTTTTGAAGACTCCCTTTTTCAGGTAAAATATTTATTTTTATTTTATTTACATTTCATTTATTTATTATTGTCATTATTATTATTATTTATTTTATGGTTTATTTTTATATTATTTATTTCTTTGCTTTTAAAGTTTACATTAGTTAGTCTTACAGTAGTTTTTCAAAGCTTGTGATGGATTCTCTTGTACGGGTGAAATATTTATAGTTTATATAATCTTTTTAATTTTAATTTATCATTTTTAATTTTATTTTTACTTGGAACGTTTATTATTATTATTATTATTTGCTAAATTATCTGCAAAATGTGCCAGAGGAGTGTTTACAGCATCTAGCAGCAGTCAAAGCTTAAACCCCTTAATGGAGGCGGCGCATTTGGTTTTGGATGAATGACTTCGATTCTTCGTCAAACTCTTAATGGTTTTAATCTGGCGTGGACCCTATGAACCAGACATCAACCTTGGATGGAACAGCGAACATCAATTTTCGTATCTCGAGTCATTTGGTACTCCAGCATCCGTTTATGAGTCATAATACTGACCTTTAGCTCTCGGTCCTGTTGCTTGAACTCCTCGTCCTCATCGGAATCACAGTCTGGGAACTGATACACTTTGATTCCGAACTTCTCGATCTCTTCCCTCACCTTGAATAGAAGGATGAAAAACATCGGTTACGTCAGAAGCCCTGACTCATGGAGCGAGGACGCGGCGTGTGTGTGAATGTGAACAGAGCGTGTGCCTGTATAAACAGGCTGATCCACTTTACCCTGTCCTTCATCTTCCTCATCTCCGCTGGCGTCAGACAGTCAGCCTTGGAAACGAGAGGAACCACGTTCACCTTGTCCTGCAGTGCTTTCATAAACTCCACGTCCACGGGCCGCAGCCTGAGGGGGAGAAGAGCGAGTGAGTGGGCGTATCCGGTCTGAGATACTTTATTCACTTTGCTTTCAAAAAAATTTTTCATAGAAGAGGCCATGCGATGGACAATAAGATTTTTCAAGTTTGATGTACATACAAAATACATATTACTATTCAAATGTTTGGGGTCAGTAAGATTTTTTTATGTTTTTGAAAGAAGTCCCTTTTGCTCACCAAGGCTGCATTTATCTGATTAAAAATACAATAAAAACAGTAATATTGTGAAATATTATTACAATTTAAAATAACTGTTTTCTGTTTTAATATATGTTCAAATGTAATTTATTTGTGTGATGCAGCGCTGAATTTTCAGCATCATTACTCCAGTCTTCAGTGTCACACAATCCTTCAGAAATCATTCTAATATGCTGATTTCTTTTTATTATCAATTTTGACTGTTTTTGCTGTTTAATGTTTTTGTGGAAAACATGATATATTTTTTCAGGATTCTTTTATGAATAGAAAGTTCAAAGAACAGCATTTGTTTGAAATAATTATATAATAGAATCAAATCATTCTAAATGCTTTACTGTCACTTTTGATCAATTTAATGCATCTTTGCTGAATAAAAGTATTAATTTTGTTTTTAAAAATCTGACCCCAAACTTTTGAATGGGAGTTCACTTAACTTTTTTTTTTTTATTATTATTATTTAATTAATTATTTTAAGGCAATGGGTTTCCTCAATTTTTTTAAGTTAAGTCAACTTATCACTTTTTACAGTGTAATAGTATTTAAACAGACCTAGCCTAGAATTTTTTTAAATTTAATAATAATTTTATTTATTCTTTTAATAATTATTTCAGAATTTTTTAATTTTGCCAAATTTAACATTTCATGTATTTCATTTTCATTTATGCATTTGGCGGATGTGTTTATCTAAAGCAACGTACATTGCATTTAATGCATATGTTTAAGGGATTTTTTATATATTTCTTTTTTTAGTTCATGCATTCCCTGAGAATCAATCCCATAACCCTTTGAGCTACAGGAGTGCCTTTTATCTGAATGTATTTTATTCAGATATGTACAATATATTAGCAGAGAGTCAGGATGGACTACCCATGTCCAAACGGAGGGATGAAGTACAAGCAGCAGTGGACACGGTTATCCTGGATGTTCTTCCTGTTCAAGCCGCTTTCATCCCGAAAATACTGTTCAAACTGCTGGTCAATATAGTCAGTAATGGCCTTCCAGCTGAGGATTGAGACAAAACATTCTGTTAACAGAAAACTACCAATAATCAACAAATCGGAGGTAAACTTTAAGTACTTACCTCTCTGTATTATTGACAGCGTCTCCAAAACCCGGTGTGTCTACAATGGTCAGCTTCAGCTTAACGCCCTTCTCCTCGATGTCAACCGTGTGTTTGATGATCTCCACGGTCTGACTGATGCGCTCTAAACATGAAACACATTTTTGAGGAAGGACAAATGTGTCTTTTAGATGACATAATGTATATTGCAGTAAGTCTGTGAGTACGGGAGCAGAGATATACCTTCAGCGTTGAGTAGTTTTCTGTCCTTGTACAGATCTGTGAGGAACAAGCTGTTGACCAGGGTGGACTTTCCAAGACCAGACTCCCCTAAAAGAGTGTAAACATTCAGAAATGCAGTTTTTGAAAGGTTGTAATCCTCCATCTTTATCTGTCCTCTTTCCATTAAATGAGTCATTAAAATTGGCAAAAAGACATTTGATTTCCCAGAGTTATTATAGTTTTCCAGCAACATTTCTCATTTTAATTTAGTTTAACTTGATGTACTCAATTAAAACTAAAACTGAAATACAAATTAATAATTTTTTAAACTATATAGATACATACATATAAAAAAGACAAAATGACTAAAACAAACAACAAAATTACTGAAATAAAAAAAAATGCAAAATAAAAAATAAATAAATATAACAATAAAATGAATTCAAAATATTAATAAATTAATTTCTCAATGATACTAAAATAACAGTTACTTTGGTGTTTTTGGTGATAAGCAGTGTCATTTTAGTATTTTTATATACTATTATAGTATTTATTATTATTTTGAGTCAAATTTTTATATTTTCAGTTTTCATTTTAGTTTAAGTTGTAGTAATTTTGTTACGTTTTTTTCTCTCTTTTTTTTTTTTTAATGTTTCTAGCTTTAATTTATATTTAGTTCCAATTTAGCTTTAGTAATTTTGGTACTTGAACTTAAACTTATTTTAATTCAATTACTTGCCAAGGGAATATTTCTAATTTTCATTTAATTGTATGTTTTACATTTAATATTTATATTGTATGCAATGTTTATTTTAATTAAATTGTATAGTCCATTCAAAAATAAAAATTCTATGAATCAAAAAAAAAAAATGAAAAATGAAAAGTCATAATTTACTCAGCCTCATGTTGTTCCAAACCTGCATGCCTTTCTTTCTTCTGCATGTGAAATACAAAAAAGGCATTTTGAAGAATGTTGATAAATCCCATTGACTTCCAAAGGGAACCAAAACTGTTTTGTCACCGACATTCTTCAAAAGATCTTCTTTTGTGTTCCACAGAAGACAGAAAGTCATGAAAACATATAGAAAGTCACGGAACAACACGAGTAAATGATGATAAAATATTCATTTTTGGGTGGACTATCACTTTAAGAAATACAGTATTAGTGTTAAAATGAGTTTTGGTTAACAATAACAACACTGGTGATAAGAGCCTCACCTGCCACCATGAGTGTGAAATCAAAGCCTTTTTTGACCGACTTCCTGTGAACCTGATTCGGGAGGGTGGCGAAGCCGACATACTCTTTTTCCTAAAACAATGGCATATAATGACATCATCTAATAGCGCAATGCTAATACTACCACATTAATTTCCATATCAAAACAACTGTACAGTATGCAAAAACGGACATAAGCAAAGCAAATCATGTGATAGCTGCAGGATAAAGATGAATCCAAGCACCCAACCCCCAACCTGCACAGCCAGCCTGATGTATGCCACACTCACATCTTTACTAGGGCAATCCCAGAATTCCTGCCATGTTTCATTGTGCTTAGACAATCTGTGCGAGAGCAGCCTCACGGTCCATATTTACAATATTACATAATTTATCCTATTATATAAAGCCTCTCTACTGTCATATAGAATCATTATGCTTGGTTTGCTGTTTATTGGTCCAATGCATCTTAAAGGGCAGCAGAGTATGCAAATATGTTTTACATACCATGCAAGATCTGTGTTTGTATGAAACACAAATACAATAAGACTAACTAATAGTGTTTGTTTTTGAGAAAGCATTATATTATATTACAAAATAACAATTTTGGATCAAAAAGTGAACGTTACAAACTTAAAATCTGTTTTCACGCAATAGATTCATTCTTCTGCTTGGCTTCATCTCCAGGATTGTCAGGCCTGTCTGGGAATCAGGGAAAGAGGTTTATCCTCACCCAGAGGCATGGATATTGGATTTTGCTTTCATGCACGACTGGCAACAGTCTCAGTCTCTGGAAGCCGCGTGCATGTATTCGTGGGCGTTCACCGAGAAACAAGACAAGAAATGAATTGAATGTTTCCTAGCAGACAGAGGCATTAGTGTTATTTTCATCAGTTGTCCAGATTGACTGACAGTTCGCCCTCGGGCGGACACACGGAGAGCCAAGTGCACATTAAACATTTTCTAAGCCAATGCACAGAGCAGACCACATGAGCATCAGAATGTTTCAAGATTTCAAGAAGAATATGAGAAACATCAGAGAAATATTGCAAAACAAAATTTAAAATTTTTAAATAGGCCTATAATAAATTTACTAGGATATTTATCATTTAAAAATACTATATGGGTAAATGTAATCCCAAAAATTAAAAGAAAAAATTCTGAAATTATATTTTGCATAAAGCAAATGAACCCTTTTTTTTTTTTGGAACTATGAAGATTTTTGCATTGTGACATTATTTCTGTAACATTTAATAAAATTTCTCCCCTAATGCTTATTACAGTGATGCATAAAGAAAAAAGTGTCACAATGCAAACAAACATCATTCATTTTCTTTCTGCAAAATACAATTTTGATTTTGAGGTGAAATGTCTTTGAGATTCATGCATATAATTAAAATAATTTATGTAATTAGATTCAATGAATTTTAAAGAGCACATTAGGACTGGTGGCTGGTGGTATCAGCATCTTTCTCATTGTCCTCAAATGATGCAATGCATGCAGTTTTCCTGCTGCTTTACAGTGAGGTCAAACAGGGATTGTGATGAAATGTGGGACACTGAAAGCTGGCAGTGAGGATTAGTTTCATGCATTTCTGAAAATGGACAGCATCTATGAATTTGATGGATAGATTATTTGCAACACTTAAGTGTCAGACCGAATATACAGAATATGATATTTTGGTGTTTATTGTTACTCTCACAACCAAACTGAGGTAAGTGAGGCAGGACCGTAATGTGAGCCCCACGGCTCTATTCATAGCAATCCAGCCCACTGTCCCAGAAATATATGCAGCATGCGCACAGATGTGAATCAACCTATGGAAAACACACATTATTTAAACTGATGATTATAGACTAAAAAGCATCTTACCTCTGCATCCTCTGCTGTGTGATGTGAGACGCCCGCAGCAGGTGAAGGATGCAGACGCCCATTTAGGCGTTAAGAAATCCAGAGCAATTGATGCAAACAGACAAATTACATTTCCCTTATTAAATCTTGCTGTTATTTCAGTCACATGCCGATAATAGCTCACTTATCTTACCTGATTTCACCGCCCTGCTCTTGTACCTGGCGCTGCTCGTCATCCCGACCGCTTTCGGAACGCCAAATCGCAAATCGTACTATGAAGAAGGCGTGCTCATTAATATTCATTAGCCAGCCTTCTCCATTGGACGATCACCGAGGAATGTCTGCGCGAGTCCATCGCTATTGGATGGCAGCCGCACAACGGAAGCATTGCGTAATTAATATTCATGAGAAGAGGTTTCGCTATAGTAGGATTTATATGTTGGCGTGGAGAACAGCTGGAATAAATATGATGCTGCTGGATGGACAGAGGAGAACCTAACAGAATTACGTTATTTTACCATTTGAGAATTACGTTTTACTATATATATTCGATACTTAAATTAATTATATGACTTTATAGACTATATATATATATACTGTATATATATATATATGTATATGTATGTATGTATGCATGTATGCATGTATGTATGTATATGTATATAAAATATATACATATATAAAGTCAAAGTATATATAAAGTATAGATAGATGGATAGATAGATAGTGAAAGGATGTATTAATCAATAAATTGACAGTACAAATATGTATAATAATATGTAACAATAAAATTGCGAAAGAAAAACTCTTTAAAACTGACCTATAAATGTACATTTAAAAAAAAAAAACATGAAAATAAAATAAATAAACAAAATAATTATTTAGTTAAATGTGAAATGAATGAATGAACAATCCCAATTTTTTTAATATGCACTACTTTGATTAATTAATGCATTTGGCTATTATTAATATGTTTTTTTCTTTAATTTACATTTGAGTTAATACATTAAAAATGATGGCTTATGTAAGTGGTTCTTCCAGCACTGCATGCTGTAGAGATCTGACACATGGTGGCAGCATAACATCATATCCAGTTTGCGTGAATCTTATCAGTGTTTGCACTATAATGGTTTGAATGGATGCATACGAGACAGCCTTTGTGTGCTTAAATGATCCGTTCTAGGTCATGCATGTATAGTCATGCATTGTGATTTTCCTCACAGAGAACTGCATGTAAAGGAAGATGTCCGGAGAGCAACACAATAGTGAGACCCTGCTCTGTAAATACTGCCCAGGAAACTGTGTGATAGGTTACCAGGCCAAACTATAGGGAATCCTCTCCGTGTCAGAAACAGAGCGGTTTATTTATTCTAGAAACACATCAAAGGCCGCTTAAATTAGGAAGATGCTGACACTGTAACCCTGCTGGAAAAAAAATGAAGCAGGCCAGATGAACGTGCATGGGCTGTGTTAAGAAATTTCCTCTCATCGTTTGAGGTTTGCTGAGGAAATAATGTTGACATCTCTTATTTGCTTTCAGAAGCTGCTTGCCAGTGCTTTGAAAACATATACTAATATTTTAATTGATGCATATTTGATAGTATCTGCTATAGCACATAAAACTATTTCAATTTTCTCTGTATTTAAGTACTTCAGGGGCCTCCAGCGAAGCGGGTTTGATCAGTCAAGGCCGTTTCTTCATAACAGAGGATTTGGGCAATCTAAATGCATTAGAAACATGTCAGATCATTTCTATGGTAACTTGAAGACTGACATCTTACTGTATGGTCCTCAAACAAAAGAGCCTCCTTTGATCCATCAGGAGGTCTGCAGACCTATAGTGTGACTTGTTGTTTCAGCACCTTTTTCTGCTAGATTCATCAAATCCGATCCAGGGGAGACTTTTCTTGCATGTAAATGACTTTAGATGATTTGATGGGATCAGGGAGGGAGGTCAACACTGCACTGTAGGATTCACTGAAAGCGCACAATAGTTCTGGTGCAGTTTGTAATTCATTTGGCTTATTCTTATTTCAGAGGAACTTTCAATCTCTCATGTTGCGTTTGAAAGAGAAATGATGCAATTATGTTGTTTAAGTATCAACTCCTGAATTGTGCAAACATTTTTAAATAGCTTGCCAAGGAAAAATAAAAAAATAGAAATAAATTGCACGGTTCCTGATAGCATAGATTAAATCATTTAGTCTGGGAAAAACAATATTTGGGTTCCAGGAAAGAATCTCTATTTTCTTGCCATCTCACTGAGCTTGATTTTTCTTTCTGACAGGTACCGTACACTACTGTTCAAAACATTTTTTTAATGCTTCTGAACGAAGTCACTTATGCTCACCTGTAGGCTGATCGAAATGCATTAAAAACAGTAAAATTATGAAATATTATTACAATTTAAAAGAGCTGTTTTCTATCGTCATATATGTTAAAATGGATTTTATTACTGTGATGCAAAGCTGAATTTTTACTCCAGTCTTCAGAGTCACATGATCCTTCAGAAATTTTGATGCTGGAGAAACTTTTTATATTGTTATCAATTTAATTTAATATTTGTGGAAACCACGATACATTTTATTTCTAGATTTATTTATTTATTTTTGATGAATAGAAAGTTCAAAAGAACAGAATTTATATGAAAACGTTTGGAACATTTACCTTTCATTTTTCACCTATTTAATGCATCTTTGCTTAAAAAATTGTGTGTGGCGTTCATTTAACATCTTACGTTTTTCAAATAGAAAAAAGCACAAAGTATTGTGGATTTCATCTTTTATTGCAATGAAAAAGTCTTATCAGACCAGACATTTGCAAATAGCTTTATATGACCTGACGTTAAACTTATCACATCATTTTCAATGGCGCCAGAGTAGCCCCATAAAGCATACTGAGAAATGAGAGACAAATCTGGACAATCTCTAGTTTGTAATCAACTCATCAGCCTCAGAGTTTGTGCTGTGTTATTGGCCTGACGAAAGCTGATAGTTACAAACAATGGTGCAACAAAACAAAAACATCATAAAAACAGCGAGGCAGCGCTGCAATCGCTCATGCGGCCAAACTAGCACAGGAGCAAACCGGAGGAAAACAATGATGGGAAAATCCTGTGAAATAATCCAGCTGCTCACCGCAGTCACCTTCCTGTGCTTCAGTGCTGGTTATTAGACAGCAGCCAAACCATTAACTCTGCAATTAATAGTTCACTCCAGATCTGAACAATCACAGTACAGCTATTTGGCAATCACACAAGCATTGTTGTTGTACTTTCGTTCTTCAATAACCTTGCTAATTTACAATTCGCTTTCTTAATTGAAATGATGGCTATGATGTCAGCATGCTTCCCTGCTATTTTAGCTGAGCATTTTATCTTTCCCTGGAGCTAAGGCCATTGTTGCTAAGCTTATCGTTGCATACATCAAAAATGACTAAAAATGTCTTTCAAACGCAGACATCTCTAGATATGGCTTGAGTCCCTCCTTCAGTGTAAAGGTGCAGTGGCATTATCAAAATTGCATGGACAAAAAAAGGTCTATTGCACTGATAAAAATGATTTTGTGCTGAAGTAAATACTACATAAAAACAAATGTAATTTCTACATGAAATTATTTAGTTCAGGCAAGAAGTATAGAGTAAAATCTATATTAGTACTCAATTTATGCTTGTAGAAATTAAAATTTGAATTTATAAGTAAATTTTACCTGAAATTGTTTATGTTTACAAGGATTCTTTAAGTAAATA